>NC_091980.1:4345399-4645399 GCF_044704955.1 Pristiophorus japonicus | reverse complement strand
TGCTCCAGAAACTTTAACATCAGCCCCTCTTCAACCCGCTGAAAAATGGTTTGCAGTGAAACCCGATGGTCCCTCTCCTACAAAGTCAACCTCGAACAAAGGAATAAGCCTCTACACCCAGACTCTCTCTCGCTCCCTCTCTCCCCATTCTCCTGTAGTACAGGTACTGTCCTTTTTTAACATCCTGGTTCTAATCCTGTGATTAACTGCATGCCAACTAATCTGCGTGTCAAACAACTACAAACAGGTTTGCACACACTGCACATAAACAGGGAGATTAAATCATACAGAAAGTACAGCAAAGGAACAGGCCATTTGGCCCAAATGGTTCCTGCCGGTCTTTATCCTCCTCACATTTAAAAAATCATTAGTTTTGGGATGATGGCATCGCTGGCAAGGCCGGCATTTATTGCCCATCCCTAATTGCCCCCCGAGAAGGTGGTGGTGAGACGCATCTATTTCACTGGGTAGCGCTCTCACCTTGGAGTCAGGTGGTCATGGGTTCGGTACAGCAGCATAGCGGTTATGTTACAGGACTAGGAATCCCGAGGCCTGGACTAATGATCCGGAGACACAAGTTCAAATCCCACCACGGCAGTTGGGGATTTTACATTCAATTAATTAAATAAATCTGGAATTTTTAAAAACTAGTACCAGTAATGGATTCTCGTTAAAAACCCCATCTGGTTCACTAATGTCCCTTTAGGGAAGGAAATCTGCCGTCCTTACCGGGTTTGGCCTATATGTGACTCCAGACCCACAGCAATGTGGTTGACTCTTAACTGCCCTCTGAAATGGCCGAGCAAGACACTTATTCAAGGCAGTGGCTCACTCCCACCTTCTCGAGAGTAAATAGGGATGGACAATAAATGGTGGCATTGCCAGTGACACTCACATCCCAAGAATGGATTTTTTAAAAACTCCAGAGACTGGAGTACAAAAATATGGGTGGACACTTCCAGTGCGGCACTGTGGGAGCGCCGCACTGTCGGAGGGGCAGCACTGAGGGAGCACTGCACTGTTGGAGGATCCGTCTTTCGGATGAGACATTAAACCGAGGCCCCAGTCTGCTCTCTCAGGTAAAGTATCTGAGAGTGCTATTTTGAAGAAGAGCAGGGAAGTTAATCCCTCGCTGTGAAGAACTTTGCGACGTCCTGAGATAGTGAAAGGCGCTGTATCAATGCAAGTTCTGTCTTTCTTTTAAAATCACTCAGTTTGCTCACATCCAAGTGCACTTCGTCATCACAACCCATCACAACGCAGTGCACACCCACGTTTGTTGTTCCAGCATAGCTTTCATCATTACTCAACTTGGAGCCATGTACGGTATATTTGAAAATTGTAAGCACTGGGTGACTGACAGGCGAATATTGATGTCTCCCTCTGAAATGGGAGGAATATCTTCACTGATGGTCTCTATCTGATGAGCATGGTATACAAATAGCACCATTCAATTTCTGAGGCAGAGCCTCCTAACATGCAAGCTTTAATCTCTGCGCACTTACTCTGCGATCAATAGGTAATATTTGTTCTTGGCAAATTGAGCATTTGGTCCCAAGGCAGTTGTTCGGAGTCGTATAAAAACAAAGACAATTCAATGAAAGATGATTCAATACAGAGACTCCATTCATGAAGGTCAGGAGTTATGAAACGAGCCTGTGTGTTACTGTTACAGGGCACCACCCAATAAACGGGAACTGCACTCTTTCTCGGAGCTCTGGATTTGCATTTACACAACAAAGAGCAGTGTCATTGCACAGATGCTGACGTTCGAGTATAAATCGGGTGTTCAGACCAGAATACCAGAGTGAACATAAAAGAACATAAGAAATAGGAGCAGGAGTCGGCCATTCGGCCTCTCGAGCCTACTCCGCCATTCAGTTAATTCAGAGACCATGGTCCTGTACTTAAAGAAGGGTAACTTTGAAGGAATGAGGCGTGAATTGGCTAGGATAGATTGGTGAATGATACTTAAGGGGTTGACAGTGGATGGGCAATGGCAGACATTTAGAGACTGCATGGATGAACTACAACAATTGTACATCCCTGTCTGGCGTAAAAATAAAAAAGGGAAGGTGGCTCAACCGTGGCTATCAAGGGAAATCAGGGATAGTATTAAAGCCAAGGAAATGGCATACAAATTGGCCAGAAATAACAGCGAACCCGGGGACTGGGAGAAATTTAGAACTCAGCAAAGGAGGACAAAGGGTTTGATTAGGGCAGGAAAAATAGAGTACGAGGGGAAGCTTGCAGGGAACATTAAAATGGACTGCAAAAGCTTCTATAGATATGTAAAGAGAAAAAGGTTAGTAAAGACAAACGTAGGTCCCCTGCTGTCAGAATCAGGGGAAGTCATAACTGGGAACAAAGAAATGGCAGACCAATTGAACAAGTACTTTGGTTCGGTAGTCACTAAGGAGGACACAAACAACCTTCCGGATATAAAAGGGGTCAGAGGGTCTATTAAGAAGGAGGAACTGAGGGAAATCCTTTTTAGTCGGGAAATTGTGTTGGGGAAATTGATGGGATTGAAGGCCGATAAATCCCCAGGACCTGATGGTCTGCATCCCAGAGTACTTAAGGAGGTGGCCTTGGAAATAGTGGATGCATTGACAGTCATTTTCCAACATTCCATAGACTCTGGATCAGTTCCTATGAAGTGGAGAGTAGTCAATGTAACACCACTTTTTAAAAAAGGAGGGAGAGAGAAAACAGGGAATTATAGACCGGTCAGCCTGACATCAATAGCGGGGAAATTATTAAGGATGTCATAGCAGCGCATTTGGAAAGAGGTGACATGATAGGTCCAAGTCGGCATGGATTTGTGAAAGGGGAATCATGCTTGACAAACCTTCTGGAATTTTTTGAGGATGTTTCCAGTAGAGTGGACAAGGGAGAATCAGTGGATGTGATGTATTTGGACTTTCAGAAGGCTTTCGACAAAGTCCCATACAAGAGATTAGTGTGCAAAGTTAAAGCACATGGGATTGGGGGTAGTGTGCTGACGAGGATTGAAAACTGGTTGGCAGACAGGAAGCAAAGAGTAGGAGTAAATGGGTACTTTTCAGAATGGCAGGCAGTGACTAGTGGGGTACCGCAAGGTTCTGTGCTGGGGCCCCAGCTGTTTATATTGTACATTAATGATTTAGACGAGGGGATTAAATGTAGTATCTCCAAATTTGTGGATGACACTAAGTTGGGTGGCAGTGTGAGCTGCGAGGAGGATGCTATGAGGCTGCAGAGCGACTTGGATAGGTTAGGTGAGTGGGCAAATGCATGGTAGATGAAGTATAATGTGGATAAATGTGTGGTTATCCACTTTGATGGTAAAAACAGAGAGACAGACTATTATCTGAATGGTGACAGATTAGAAAAAGGGGAGGTGCAACGAGACTTGGGTGTCATGGTACATCAGTCACTGAAGGTTGGCATGCAGGTACAGCAGGCGGTTAAGAAAGCAAATGGCATGTTGGCCTTCATAGCGAGGGGATTTGAGTACAGGGGCAGGGAGGTGTTACTACAGTTGTACAGGGCCTTGGTGAGGCCACACCTGGAGTATTGTGTACAGTTTTGGTCTCCTAACTTGAGGAAGGACATTCTTGCTGTTGAGGGAGTGCAGCAAAGGTTCACCAGACTGATTCCCGGGATGGCGGGACTGACATATCAAAAAAGACTGGATCAACTGGGCTCGTATTCACTGGAGTTCAGAAGAATGAGAGGGGATCTCATAGAAACGTTTAAAATTTGGACGGGTTTAGACAGGTTAGATGGATTGGGGAAGTCCAGAACCAGGGGTCACAGTCTAAGGATAAGGGGTAAGCCATTTAGGACCGAAATGAGGAGAAACTTCTTCACCCAGAGAGTGGTGAACCTGTGGAATTCTCTACCACAGGAAGTTGTTGAGGCCAATTCACTAAATATATTCAAAATGGAATTAGATGTAGTCCTTACTACGAGGGGGATCAAGGGGTATGGCGAGAAAGCAAGAATGGGGTACTAAAGTAGCATGTTCAGCCATGGCAGTATAGGCTCGAAGGGCCGAATGGCCTGCTCCTGCACCTATTTTTTATGTTTCTATGTTTCAATGAGATCATGGCTGATCTGTTCTTGGCCTCAACTCCACTTCCCCGCCCGGTCCCCATAACTCTTCACTCCCTTATCGTTCAAAAATCTGTCTTATCGTCACCTTAAATATATTCAATGACGCAGCCTTTACAGCTCTCTGGGGTAGAGAATTACACAGATTCACGACCCTCTGAGAAGAAATTCCTCCTCATCTCAGTTTTAAATGGGCGACCTTATATTCTGAAACTATGCCCCCTAGTTCTAGATTTCCCCACGAGGGGAAACATCCTCTCTGCATCTACCCTGTCCAGCCCCCCTCAGAATCGTATACGTTTCAGTAAGATCCCCTCTCATTTTTCTAAACTCCAATGAGTATCGGCCCAATCTACTCAACCTTTCTTCATAAGGAAATCTCAGGAATCAACCGAATGAACTTTCTCTGAACAGCCTCCAATGCAAGTATCTCCCTCCTTAAATAAGGAGAGCAAAACTGTACGCAGTACTCCATGTGTGGTCTCACTAACTCCCTGTACAGTTGGGAGCAGGACTTCCTAGAGGATCAAGACTCTTCCGCTTCCCACCCCCTTAACCAGCCTTCCACCCTCCGTAAACTTCAACTCTTCCAAAACTCGGCTGCCCGTGTCCTAACTCGCACCAAGCCCCGCTCACCCATCACCCCCTGTGTTCGCTGACCTACATTGGCTCCCGGTCCGGCAATGCCTCGATTTTAAAATTCTCATCCTTGTTTTCAAATCCCTCCATGGCCCTCGCCCCTCCCTATCTCTGTACTCTCCTCCAGCCCCCCGCCCCCCCCGAGATCTCTGCTCTCCTCCAATTCCAGCCTCTTGCGCACCCCTGATTTTCTTGCCACCACCATTGGTGCCTCCAACTGTCTCGCACCTAAGCTCCAGAATTCCTTCTCGAAACCTCTCGCCCTCTTTGACCAAGCTTTTGGTCACCTGCCCCAATATCTCGTGTGGCTCGGTGTGAAATTTTGTTTGATAATCGCTCATGCGAAGTGCCTTGGGTCGTTTTACTGTGTTGAAGGCGCTATATAAATGCAAGTTACTGTGTTGGCAAAATGCTCTGAAATGGACCGTGCGGCGCGATATAATTGCAGAACCATCTTCAGCGGCTTCATCAATGACCTTCACGCTATCATAAGGTCAGAAGTGGGGAAGTTCGCTGATGATTGCACAGTGTTCAGTGCCATTTGCAACTCCTCAGATAATGGAGCAGTCCATACCCGCATACAGCAAGACCTGGACAACATTCAGGCTTGGGCTGATAAGTGGCAACTAACATTCACACCACACAAGTGCCAGGCAATGACTATCTCCAAGAAGCGAGAGTCTAACCACCTCCCCTTGATATTAACGGCATTACCATCGCCGAATCACCCACCATCAACATTCTGGGGGTCACCATTGACCAGAAAGTTAACTGGACCAGCCACATAAATACTGTGGCAACAAGAGCGGGTCAGAGGCTGGGTATTCTGCGATGAGTGCCTCACCTCTTGAATCCCCAAAGCCTTTCCACCATCTACAAGGCACAAGTCAGGAGTGTGATGGAACACTCCCCACTTGCCTGGATGAGTGCAGCTCCAACAACACTCAAGAAGCTCGACAACATCCAGGACAAAGCAGCGGCTTGATTGGCCCCCCATCCCCCATTCAACATTCACTCCCTCCACCACCAGTGCACCGTGGCTGCAGTGTGTGCACTGCAGCAACTCGCCAAGGCTTCTTCGGCAGCACCTCCCAAACCTGCGACTTCTACCACCTAGAAGGACAAGGGCAGCAGGAGCATGGGAACACCACCACCTCCACGTTCTCCTTCAAGTCACACACCATCCCGACTTGGAAATATATCGGCCGTTCCTTCATCGTCGCTGGGTCAAAATCCTGGAACTCCCTCCCTAACAGCACTGTGGGAGCACCTTCACCACACGGACTGCAGCGGTTCAAGAAGGCCGCTCACCATCACCTTCTCAAGAGTGATTAGGGATGGGCAATAAATGCCGGCCTTGCCAGCGACGCACACATCCCAGGAACAAATAGATAGAAATTGCTGGTTACTTGCAGCAAACAGTGCATCAGTTCCGAGCTTGCTCCGCACAAGTTCCTTCTCCTTTCCCCCCGAGATTGTGGCGAGAAATGGATATCATAGTTACAATTTCAACATCCACACACGTTAATCACTGACAAACTCAGCAAACAGAAGATTAAATGGCACACAGCAACTGCGTGCGTCGGCAATGGAGACTGGAAACACTGTGATCACGATCAGTGACGGGTCTGGGACAAGTTTACTGCAATATTGTTTTCTGGCTAACGGCACATGGAAACATAGAAACATAGAAAATAGGTGCAGGAGTAGGCCATCCGGCCCTTCGAGCCTGCACCACCATTCAATATCATGGCTGATCATTCCTTCAGTACCCCGTTCCTACTTTTTCTCCATACCCCTTGATCCCTTTAGCCGCAAGGACCATATCTAACTCCCTCTTGAATATATCCAATGAACTGGCATCAACAACTCTCTGCGGTAGGGAATTCCACAGGTTAACAACTCTGAGTGAAGAAGTTCCTCCTCATCTCAGTCCTAAATGGCTTACCCCTTATCCTTCGACTGTGTCCCCTGGTTCTGGACTTCCCCAATATCGGGAACATTCTTCCTGCATCTAGCCTGTCCAATCCCGTCAGAATTTTATATGTTTCTATGAGATCCCCTCTCATCCTTCTAAATTCCAGTGAATACAGGCCCAGTCGATCCAGTCTCTCCTCATATGTCAGTCGTGCCATCCCAGGAATCAGTCTGGTGAACCTTTGCTGTACTCCCTCAATAGCAAGAACGTCCTTCCTCAGATTAGGAGGCATGCATTTTTTTCCGTTTCCGGCAAGCTTCCTCTCATACTCTATTTTCCGCCTCTTAATTAAACCCTTTGTCCTCCTATGCTGTATTCTAAATTTCTCCCAGTCCTCCGGCTTGCTACTTTTTCTGGCTAATTTGTATGCCGCTTCCTTAGATTTAACACTATCCTTAATTTCCCTTGTTAGCCACGGTTGAGCCACCTTCCCCGTTTTATTTTTACTCCAGACAGGGATGTACAATTGTTGAAGTTCGTCCATATGATCTTTAAAGGTTTGCATGGTACAAATGCTGCAACTGTTTGTTATTTTGACATTTGTGAACCAAAATTGTTGTCACCTCACGTCGAGTGAGCTACGGTAAAAGCTACATTGAAGATTATGAAAGGGTTCGATAGGGTAGGCGTAGAGAAGATGTTTCCACTTACGGGGAAGATCAAAACTAGAGGTCAAAAATATATGATGGTCGCGAATAAATCCAACAGGAAATTCAAGAGAAATTCCTTTACCCAGAGAGCAGTGAGAATCTGGAACTTGCTGCCACAGTGCTCCAGTGCGCCAGCGCAGCCTTTGGCCACCTGAGGAACAGAGTGTTCGAAGATCAGGTCCTCAAAATCTGCCACCAAGCCCATGGTCTACAGGGCTATAGTGATACCCGCCCTCCAGTATGGGTCAGAGGCACAGATCATATACAATAGACACCTCAAGTCGCTGGAAAAATACCACCAACGATGTCTCCGCAACATCCTGCAAATCCCCTGAGACGACAGACGCACCAACGTTAGCATCCGCGATCAGGCCAACATCCCCAGCATCGAAACACTGACTACACTCGACCAGCTCCGTTGGGCAAGCCACATTGTTCGCATGCCTGATACAAGACTCCCAAAGCAAGCGCTCTATTCGGAACTACTACACGGCAAACGAGCCCAAGGTGGGCAGAGGAAACGTTACAAGGATACCCTCAAAGCCTCCCTGATAAAGTGCAACATCCCCACCAACACATAGAAACAAAGAAAATAGGTGCAGGAGGAGGCCATTCGGCTCTTCGAGCCTGCACCGCCATTCAATAAGATCATGGCTGATCATTCCATCAGTACCCCTTTCCTGCTTTCTCTACATACCCCTTGATCTCTTTAGCCATAAGGGCCATATCTAACTCCCTCTTGAATATATCCAATGAACTTGCATCAACAACTCTCTGCGGCAGGGAATTCCACAGGTTAACAACTCTCTGAGTGAAGAAGTTTCTCCTCATCTCAATCCTAAATGGTCTACCCCTTATCCTAAGACTATGTCCCCAACATCAGGAACATTCTTCCCGCATCTAACCTGTCCAGTCCCGTCAGAATCTTATACATTTCTATGCGATCCCCTCTCATCCTTCTAAACTCCAGTGAATAGAGGCCCAGTTGGTGCAGTCTCTCCTCATATGTCAGTCCAGCCATTCCTGGAATCAGTCTGGTGAACCTTCGCTGCACTCACTCAAGAGCAAGAATGTCCTTCCTCAGATTAGGAGACCAAAATTGAACATAATGTTCCAGGTGAGGCCTCACCAAAGCCCTGTACAACTGCAGTAAGACCTCCCTGCTCCTATATTCAAATCCCCTAGATATGAAGGCCAACATACCATTTGCCTTCTTCATCGCCTGCTGTACCTGCATGCCAACTTTCAATGACTGATGAACCATGACACCAAGGTCTCGTTGCACCTCCCCTTTTCCTAATCTTCTGCCATTCAGATAATATTCTGCCTTCATGTTTTTGCCCCCAAAATGGATAACCTCACATTTATCCACATTATACTGCATCCGCCATGCATTTGCCCACTCACCTAACCTGTCCAAGTCACCCTGCCGCCTCTCAGTGTCCTCCTCACAGCTCACACCGTCATCTGCAATCTTGGAGATATTACACTCAATTCCTTCATCTAAATCGTTAATGTATACTGTAAAGAGCTGGGGTCCCAGCACTGAGCCCTGTGGCACTCCACTAGTCACTGCCATTCTGAAAAGGACTCGTTTATCCCGACTCTCTGCTTCCTGTCTGCCAACCAATTCTCTATCCATGTCAGTACATTACCCCCAATACCATGTGCTTTGATTTTGCACACCAATCTCTTGTGTGGGACCTTGTCAAAAGCTTTTTGAAAGTCCAAATACACCATATCCATTGGTTCTCCCTTATCCACTCTGCTAGTTACATCCTCAAAAAATTCCAGAAGATTCGTCAAGCATGATTTCCCTTTCTTAAATACATGCTGACTTGGACCGATCCTGTCACTGCTTTCCAAATGTGCTGCTATTTCATCCTTAATGATTGATTCCAACATTTTCCCCACTACTGATATCAGGCTAACCGGTCTATAATTACCCGTTTTCTCTCTCCCTCCTTTTTTAAAAAGTGGTGTTACATTAGCTACCCTCCAGTCCATGGGAACTGATCCAGAGTCGATAGACTGTTGGAAAATGATCACCAATGCTTCCACTATTTCTAGGGCCATTTCCTTAAGTATTCTGGGATGCAGACTATCAGGCCCCGGGGATTTATCGGCCTTCAATCCCATCAATTTCCCTAACACAATTTCCCACCTAATATGGATATCCTTCAGTTCCTCCTTCTCACTAGACCGACCCTCGGTCCCCTTGTACATCCGAAAGGTTATTTGTTTCTTCCTTCGTGAAGACAGAACCAAAGTATTTGTTCAATTGGTCTGCCATTTCTTTGTTCCCCATTATAAATTCACCTAAATCCAACTGCAAGGGACCTATGTTTGTCTTCACTAATCTTTTTCTCTTCACATATTTATAGAAGCTTTTGCAGTCAGTTTTTATGTTCCCTGCAAGCTTCCTTTCGTACTCTATTTTCCCACTCTTAATTAAACCCTTAGTCCTCCTCTGTTGAATTCTAAATTTCTCCCAGTCCTCAGGTTTGTTGCTTTCTCTAGCCAATTTATATGCCTCTTCCTTGGTTTTAACACTATCCTTAATTTCCCTTGTTAGCCACAGTTGAGCCACTTTCCCCATTTTATTTTTACTCCAGACTGGGATGTACAATTGCTGAAGTTCATCCATGTGATCTTTAAATATTTGCCATTGGCTATCCACCGTCAACCCTTTAAGTATCATTTGCCAGTCTATTCTAGCCAATTCACGCCTCATACCGTCGAAGTTACCTTTCCTTACGTTCAGGACCTTAGTTTCTGAATTAACTGAGTCACTCTCCATCGTAATAAAGAATTCTACTATATTATGGTCACTTTTCCCCAAGGGGCCTTGCACAACAAGATTGCTAATTAGTCCCTTCTTATTACACATCACCCAGTCTAGGATGCCCAGCTCTCTAGTTGGTTCCTCAACATCTAGGAATCCCTGGCCAAAGACCGCCCTAAGTGAAGAAAGTGCACCCGGGAGGGCGCTGAGCACCTCGAGTCTCGTCACCGAGAGCATGCAGAAAACAAGCGCAGGCAGCGGAATGAGCCTGCGACAAACCAGACTCCCCATCCACCCTTTCCTTACCTGTGACAGAGACTGTAGTTCCCCTATTGGACTGTTCAGTCACCTAAGAAACTTTTAGAGTGGGAGCAAGTCTTCCTCGATTTCAAGGGACTGCCTATGATGATTTTAGGTGAATTTATTATGGGGAACAAAGAAATGGCGGACCAGTTAAACAAATACTTTGGTTCTGTCTTCACGAAGGAAGACACAAATAACCTTCCGGAGGTACTAGGGGACCAAGGATCTAGTGAGGAGGGACTGAAGGATATCCTTATTAGGCAGGAAATTGTGTTAGGGAAATTGAGCGGATTGAAGGTCGATAAATCCCCGGAGCCTAATAGTCTGCATCCCAGAGTAGTTAAGGAAGTGGCCTTAGAAATAGTGGAAGCATTGGTGATCATTTTCCAACAGTCTATCGACTCTGGATCAGTTCCTATGGATTAGGTGAAGCTAATGTAACACCACTTTTTAAAAAAGGAAGGAGAGAGAAAACGGGTAATTATAGACCGGTTAGCCTGACATCAGTAGTGGGGAAAATGTTGGAATCAATTATTAAAGATGAAATAGCAGTGCATTTGGAAAGCAGTGACGGAATCGGTCCAAGTCAGCATGGATTTATGAAAGGGAAATCATGCTTAACAAATCTTCGAGAATTTTTTGAGGATGTAACTGGTAGAGTGGACAAGGGAGAACCAGTCGATGTGGTGTATTTGGACTTTCAAAAGGCTTTTGACAAGATCCCACACAAGAGATTGGTGTGCAAAATTAAAGCACATGGTATTGGGGGTAATGTACTGACGGGGATAGAGAACAGGTTGGCAGACAGGAAGCAGAGAGTCGGAATAAACGGGTCCTTTTCAGAATGGCAGTGACTAGTGGGATGCCGCAGGGCTCAGTGCTGGGACCCCAGCTCTTTACAATATACATTAATGATTTAGATGAAGGAATTGAGTGTAATATCTCCAAGTTTGCAGATGACACTAAACTGGGTGGCGGTGTGAGCTGTGAGGAGGACGCTAAGTGGCTACAGGGTGACTTGGACAGGTTAGGTGAGTGGACAAATGCATGGCGGATGCAGTATAATGTGAAGTTTTTCATTTTGGGGGCAAAAACACGAAGGCAGAATATTATCTGAATGGCGGCAGATTAGGAAAAGGGGAGGTGCAACGAGACCTTGGTGTCATGGTACATCAGTCATTGAAAGTTGGCATACAGGTACAGTGGTGAAGGAGGCAAATGGTATGTTGGCCTTCATAGCTAGGGGATTTGAGTATAGGAACAGGGAGGTCTTACTGCAGTTGTACAGTGTCTTAGTGAGGCCTCACCTGGAATATTGTGTTCAGTTTTGGTCTCCTAATCTGAGGAAGGACATTCTTGCTATTGAGGGAGTGCAGCAAAGGTTCATCGGACTAATTCCCAGGATGGCAGGACTGACATATGAAGAGAGACTGGATCAACTGGGCCTGTATTCACTGGAGTTTAGAAGGATGAGGAGGGATCTCATAGAAACATCTAAGAACATAAGAACATAAGAATTAGGAACAGGAGTAGGCCATCTAGCCCCTCGAGCCTGCTCTGCCATACAATAAGATCATGGCTGATCTGGCCATGGACTCAGCTCCACTAACCCGCCCTCTCCCCGTAACCCTTAATTCCCTTATTGGTTAAAAATCTATCTATCTGTGACTTGAATACATTCAATGAGCGAGCCTCAACTGCTTCCTTGGGCAGAGAATTCTTCCTTGGGAATAAAATTCTGACGGGATTGGACAGGTAAGATGCAGGAAGAATGTTCCCGATGTTGGGGAAGTCCAGAACCAGGGATCACAGTCTAAGGATAAGGGGTAAGCCATTTAGGACTGAGATGAGGAGAAACTTCTTCATTCAGAGAGTTGTTAACATGGAATTCCCTACCGCAGTGTTGTTGATGCCAGTTCATTGGATATATGCAAGAGGGAGTTAGATATGACCCTTACGGCTAAAGGGATCAAGGGGTTTGGAGAGAAAGCAGGAAAGGGGTACTGAAGTGAATGATCAGCCATGATCTTATTGAATGGTGGTGCAGGCTCGAATGGCCGAATGGCCGACTCCTGCATCTATTTTCTATGTTTCTATGATGATGACAGGGAGTGGTTGAGGCGAATAGTATCGAAGCATTTAAGGGGCAGCTGGATAAACACATGAGGGTGAAAGGAATAGAAGGATATGGTGATGGGATGAGATGAAGAGGGGTGGGAGGAGGCTGGTGTGGGGCATAAACACCGGCATAGATCAGACGGGCCGAAAGGCCTGTTTCTATGCTGTACATTCTCTGTGATATAAGTGGCTTGCAATGCTATGATTTCCTATTACTATGACTAGGCAGTGTTGAGGGAGCAGAGGGAACGGTAATGATGGTAATGTTCCTGAACTAGTGATCCAGAGACATGTGTTCAAATCCCATCATGGCAGCTGGGGAATTTAAATTCAGTTAATTAAATAAATCTGGAATAAAAAAAATAGCTCGTGTCAGTAATAGTGACCATGAAACTACCGGTAAAAACTCATCTGGTTCACTAATGTCCTTTAGGGAAGGAAATCTGCTGCCCTTATCCGGTCTGGCCTATATGTAACTCCAAACCCACAGCAATGTGGTTGACTCTTAACTGCGCCTCTGAAATGGCCCAACGAGACAATCAAGGGCCATTAGGAATGGGCAATAAATGCTGGCCTTGCTAATGATGCCCACATCCCAGGAACGAATAAAACAGATAGCAACATTATGAGCTCATAAATCGGACCCATCTCCTTCATATCCCTTCACCCACTTTGAATTTATTTTATTTTACGAGTCCACGGAACGTTCACTTTCCCCAGTTACATGGACAGACAGGTTATCTGACCCCAGGCGTCTGCAGTGAGACCCGATGGCTCTTCTCCTACGGACTCAACCTCGAACAAAGGAATAAGCCTCTACACCCAGACTCTCTCTCTCTCTCTCTCTCTCTCTCCCCATTCTCTTGTAGTACAGCTGTTGCCCTTTTTTAAATCCTGTGATTAGCTGCATGCCAACTAAGTTGCGTGTGAAACAACTGGAAACGGGCTTGCACGGACTGCACACAAACAAGGAGATTAGTTTCCATAGAAGGCACAGCACAGGAACAGGCCACCTGGCCCAACTGGTTCGTGCCGGTCTTTATGCTCCACATGAGCCTCCTCCCATTTTTTAAATTCGTTTTGTGTTGTGGGCGTCGCTGCCAAGGCCAGCATTTATTGCCCATCCCTAATTGCCCCTTGAGAAGATGGTGAGCTGCCTTCTTGGACAGCTGCAGTCCGTGTGGTGAAGGTGCTCCCACAGTTCCAGGGAGGGAATTCCAGAATTTGACCCAGTGACAATGAAGGAACAACCGATATTTTCCAACTCAGGATAGTGTGTATAGCATTTTTATTAGGCAGTCCCTCGAAGCAAGGGTGACTTGCTTCCACACCAAAAAGGGACGAGTTCACAGGTGTTTCAATAAGGACCTAATATTCCAGATCCCGAACTACATCCTGAAGGATGGAAGATGCCTGTGCGTGGATTTTTTTAACGTGTGGTGACCATTGCACACCAGCCGGGCTTGACAGAGCGAGGTCTTGGTCCAGTGGCAAGGACGATTGGAGACCTGCTCTGCTGCACGGACCTAGTGTGCACACATATCGCAGTGTGGGCTGGGCCCCGTGCTGCCCCTGGGCTCCTGGCCCCGACCCTGCTGTTATACGCTGTGCAGCTCTATTTATAGCCCCGACCTGCCGATGGTGATCTCTCGCAGGTCGGGAGGGGGGAGCGTGCCACGCTGTCCTGGGCCGCTCCAGCTCTATAGCCCCGACCTGCCGATGGTGTTCTCTCGCAGGTTGAGGGCGGGTGGGCACCCGATGCAAGTAGTGAGGAAGGGGATAATCATTGGCAGGATACCTGAACATTTAAACCAGAACTGAGACTTTTAAGTATACAGTAATTTTATATAATGTTTTCCTAATATTTTTTAACTTTGTGTGTATGAAATAAATGAAGACGTAAATAAATAAATAAGGATGGTGTGTGACTTGGAGGGGAACGTGGAGATGGTGATGTTCCCATGCGCCTGCTGCCCTTGTCCTTCTAGGCAGTAGAGGTCACGGGTTTGGGAGGTACTGCCGAAGAAGCCTTGGCGATTTGCTGCAGTGCATCTTGAAGTCCATTCTACGTATCTCACCCTACCAGCATATCCTTCTATTCCTTTCTCCCTCATGTGTTTATCCAGCTTCCCCTTAAATGCATCGATACTATTCACCTCAACCCCTCCCTGTGGCAGCGAGTTCCACATTCTCACCACTCTCTGCGTAAAGAAGTTTCTCCTGAATTCCCCATTGGATTTATTACTGACTGTCTGATATTGATGGCCCCTAGTTCTGGTCTCCCCCACAACTGGAAACATCTCTGCGTCTATCCTATTGAACCCCTTCATAGCTCGATCAGCTCACCCCTCGGTCTTCTCTTTTCTCGAGAACAGAGCCCTGCCGGTTCAATCTTTCCTGATAGTTAGAACTTCTCTGTTCTGGTATCACCCTTGTCAATCTTTTCTTGCATCCTCTCCAGGGCTTCGACAATCGCTTTCCGAAATGTAATCTGAAGTGTCGAACTCTGCTACTGGATTTTGTGCACTTTAACCTCCGAAAAAAATGCTGAATTCCTGTCATGAAACTTGGTGCCAAATTTTCAACATATTCATCCGTCGAGTATGATTAAGCACCTTGCGTGGCTCGCAAACTGACAAAACAAATGAGTTGGAAAAAAAAATCATGATTGAAAGTGATCGTCCTGACATGAAATGCGCCAGAAATCAGTGGGGAAAAAATCCATTCATACAGTTCAAAAGAAACTCCCAGACGAAGAGAGAGAGAGAGAGAAAATTGCCAGCAAATGATCTCAACAAAATCAGGCTTCACATCTGTACTATTTTACATTTGCATTCCAGGCTACACTGTGGGCCAATTCTTCTGCTCTCCAGCTTCGCAGGTTCGGTTCGTAGGGGTCTGGCAGTGGATTTGCTCAGTACTTTCTCAGCAGTTGCCCATTTCACACTAGTCACCTCCCCCAAGTCCAGCGTGCACTTACTGAACTGTCCGGGCGGCTGCACGCGAGTCTCGCCAACCACAGCATCCATCCTACGCCAGCTCACGTTCTCTCAACAAAGTCCGAGAGTCCAATCCTGCCACTCCACTGACCTTTTCAGGTCAGATTGGTACCCAGCCGAAATCCAATCCCCTCAAACATGCCAGGGCGGAGACTCCATTATCGGCGCTCCGATCTGCCTTCCCTTTTAGGAGTCAGTTGTGGCGCAGTGGGCAGCACTCTCGTCTGAGTCAGCGCAGTCGTGGGTTCCAGTTCCACTCCAGGTACTTGAGCACAAACTCTAGGCCAACACTCCCAGTGCAGTACTGAGGGAGCGCTGCATTGTCGGAGGGGCAGTACTGAGGGAGTGCTCTGCTGTCGGAAGGGCAGTACCGAGGGAGCGCTGCACTGTCGGAGGGGCGGTACTGAGGGAGTGCCGCACTGTAGGAGGGGCAGTACTGAGGGAGTGCTCAGCTGTTGGAGGGGCAGTACTGACGGAGCGCTGGACTGTCAGCACTGAGGGAGTGCCGCACTGTCGGAGGGGCAGCACTGAGGGAGCGCTGCGCTGTCGGAGGGGCAGTACTGAGGGAGTGCCGCACTGTAGGAGGGGCAGTACTGAGGGAGTGCTCAGCTGTTGGAGGGGCAGTACTGAGGGAGCGCTGGACTGTCAGCACTGAGGGAGTGCCGCACTGTCGGAGGGGCAGCACTGAGGGTCAGTCTCTCAGGTGGAAGTAAAAGATCTCACAGTCACTACTTTGAAGTGCAGGGGAGTTCTCCCTGGTGTCCTTGCCAGTATTAGCCCCTCAACCAACATCATCAGATTGCTGTGCCTAAATTGTTTCCACGTTTCCTACAACAGTGACTAAACTTCAAAAAGTATTTCCTTGGCTCTGAAGTGCTTTGGGATGTCCTGAGGTCATGAAACTTCTTTCTTTTTCAATTATTTAGCAAATGTTTTTCAAAATATCTACAACGTTTGTTGTTTTGGTTCACTCCCATCATCGGAATCGAGGAAGACTTGCTTCCACTCTAAAAGTCAGTTCTCAGGTGACTGAACAGTCCAAACGGGAATTACAGTCTCTGTCACAGGTTGGACAGACAGTGGTTGAAGGAAAGGGTGGGTGGGGAGTTTGGTTTGCCGCACGCTCCTTCCGCTGCCTGCGCTTGCTTTCTGCATGCTCTCGGCGATGAGACTCGAGGTGCTCAGCGCCCTCCCGGATGCACTTCCTCCACTTAGGGTGGTCTTTGGCCAGGGACTCCCAGGTGTCGGTGGGCATGTTGCACATTATCAAGGAGGCTTTGAGGGTGTCATTGAAACGTTTCCTCTGCCCACCTGGGGCTCGCTTGCCGTGTTCGAGTTCCGAGTAGAGCGCTTGCTTTGGGAGTCTCATGTCGGGCATGCGGAGGATGTAGCCCGCCCAACGGAGCTGGTCGAGTGTGGTCAGTGCTTCAATGCTGGGGATGTTGGCCTGGTCAAGGACACTGATGTTGGTGCGTCTATCCTCCCAGTGGATTTGCAGGATCTTGCAGAGGCAATGCTGGTGGTATTTCTCCAGTGCTTTGAGGTGTCTACTGTATATGGTCCATGTCTCTGAGCCATACAGGAGGGCGGGTATCACTACAGCCTTGTAGACCATAAGCTTGGCGCCAGATTTGAGGGTCTGGTCTTCAAACACTCTCTTCCTCAATACCCAGGGCAGCACTGTACCATATATGCAAACCAAGGTTTGAGGACTTTCTATTATCAACCAATCTTTACCAGATCAGAGTGCTGCAGGACCCCTTCGTTTTGATGGACACTGGAGTTTGCATTGGATGCATATCCATTTATGTATTGTGAACAAGTCTTGCGAATGTAAAGGCTTTGCTCATCTCGCTAGGAGCAATTCTTCTGTTTTTCGGACGAGATGTTAAACCGAGGCCCTGTCCATCCTTTCAGCTGGTTGTAAAAGATCCCACGGCCACTATTTCAAAGAAGAGCAGGGGGGAGTTTTCTCTGGTGTCCTGGACAAGACTTATACCTCACCCAACATCGCCGAAAGAAACAGATTATCTGGTCATCATCATCACACGTGGGAGCTTGCTGTGCATAAATTGGCTGCTGCCTTTCCTACATTTACAACAGCGACAACACTTCAGAAAAGTACTCTGTTGGCCGAGATGCACTTTGGGATGTCCTGAGGTTGTGAAAGGCACTATATAAATGCAAATTCTTTCTCTCCATGGTGGACCAGCGGTATTGACTAGGGATTGGGTTTAACACTGCAGGCAATTCTAATAAAAGCGTGTCCACCGTTCCAGTCCCCATTTGCCACATCTCGCCTGATGCAATCACTGAGTGAATTGGTCCCACCAACCCCGCCATTTGATTTCCCCCCCCTCCCCTGCCCCGCCACCCTCTCTCCCCGTTGCCGAATGGTTTAGTCACACAAGTTCCGGAAGAAACTAATTGGAGCAGCGACTCTCAGTAATTACTCAGGTTGGAAAAGCTGCTATCCCATAACTCCTGCCAACACAGCTGCAACATCACCGGAGCAATCACCCAGATTAAATCTGCGGAGGTTGGACTCCTCCCATGCATAGAAACATAGAAAATAGGTGCAGGACTAAGCCATTCGGCCCTTCGAGCCTGCACCACCATTCAATAAGATCATGGCTGATCATTCCCTCAGTATCCCTTCCCTGCTTTCTCTCCGTACCCCTTCCCTGCTTTCTCTCCATACCCCTTGATCCCCTTAGCCGTAAGGCCATATCTAACTCCCTCTTGAATATATCCAATGAAGTGGCATCAACAACTCTCTGCAGTAGGGAATTCCACAGATTAACAACTCTCTGAGTGAAGAAGTTTCTCCTCATCTCAGTCCTAAATGGCTTACCCCTTATCCTTAGACTGCATCCCCTGGTTCTGGACTCCCCCAACATCGGGAACGTTCTTCCCGCATCTAACCTGTCCAGTCCCGTCAGAATCTCATCCTTCTAAACTCCAGTGTATAAAGGCCCAGTTGTTCCAGTCTCTCCTCATATGTCAGTCCAGCCATCCCAGAAATCAGTCTGGTGAACCTTCGCTGCACTCCCTCAATAGCAAGAACGTCTTTCCTCAGAGTAGGAGACCAAAACTGAACACAATATTCCAGGTGAGGCCTCACCAAGGCCCTGTACAGCTGCAGTAAGACCTCCCTGCTCCTGTACTCAAATCCCCTAGCTATGAAGGCCAACATGCCATTTGCCTTCTTCATCGTCTGTTGTACCTGCATGCCAACTTTCAATGACTGATGAACCATGTCACCCAGGTCTCGTTGCACCTCCCCTTTTCCTAATCTGCCACTATTCAGATAATATTCTGCCTTCGTGTTTTTGCCCCCAAAGTGGATAACCTCACATTTATCCACATTATACTGCATCTGCCATGCGTTTGCCCACTCACCTAACCTGTCCAAGTCACCCTGCAGCCTCTTTGCGTCCTCCTCACAGCTCACACCGCCACCCAGCTTAGTGTCATCCGCAAACTTGGAGATATTACACTCAATTCCTTCATCTAAATCATTAATGTATATTGTAAAGAGCTGGGGTCCCAGCACTGAGCCCTGCGGCACCCCACTAGTCACTGCCTGCCATTCTGAAAAGGACCCTTTTTTCCTGACTCTCTGCTTCTTGTCTGCCAACTAGTTCGCTATCCACGTCAGTATATTATCTCCAATACCTTATGCTTTGATTTTGCACACCAATCTCTTGTGTGGGACCTTGTCAAAAGCCTTTTGAAAGTCCAAGTACACCACATCCACTGGTTCTCCCTTGTCCACTCTACTCGTTACATCCTCAAAAAATTCCAGAAGATTTGTCAAGCATGATTTCCCTTTCATAAATCCATGCTGACTTGGACCGATCCTGTCACTGCTTTCCAAATGCGCTGCTATTTCATCTTTAATAATTGATTCCAACATTTTCCCCACTTCTGATGTCAGGCTAACCGGTCTATAATTACCCATTTTCTCTCTCCTTCCTTTTTTAAAAAGTGGTGTTACATTAGCTTCACCTAGTCCATAGGAACTGATCCAGAGTCGATAGACTGTTGGAAAATGATCACCAATGCTTCCACTATTTCTAAGGCCACTTCCTTAACTACTCTGGGATGCAGACTATTAGGCTCCGGGGATTTATCGACCTTCAATCCGCTCAATTTCCCTAACACAATTTCCTGCCTAATAAGGATATCCTTCAGTCCCTCCTCACTAGATCCTTGGTCCCCTAGTACCTCCGGAAGGTTATTTGTGTCTTCCTTCGTGAAGACAGAACCAAAGTATTTGTTCAACTGGTCTGCCATTTCTTTGTTCCCCATTATAAATTCACCTGCCAGGGACCTATGTTTGTCTTCACTATTCTTTCCAGGAAGTTCACAGGGAGCTGAGGAATGCCAGTTTTTTGCAGAATCACAGAATGACACCGCGCAGAAGGCCATTCAGACCATCGTGCCTGTGCCGGCTCTGTGACAGAGTGATCCAATCAGTCCCACTCCCAATGCTCTTTCCCCACAGCCCGGCAAATCTTTCCCTTCAAGTATTTATCCAATTCCCTTTTGAAAGTTATTACTGAATCTGTTTCCACTGCCCTTTCAGATAGCGCGTTCCAAATCATAACTCACCGTTTAAAAACAATTCTTATCTCCACCCCTCTGGTTCTTTTTGCCAATCACCGTCAATCTGTGTCCTCTGGTTACCAACCCTCCTGCCACTGGAAACTGTTTCTCCTTATTTAATCTATCAACACCCTTCAGGATTTGGAACCCCTCTATTAAATCTCCCCATAACCTTCACTGCTCTAATTCCCTGCCTAAACCTCTCCGCCTCTCTTTCCTCTTCAAGACGCTCCTTAAAACCTACCTCTTTGACCAAGTCACTTGCCCTGATTTCTCCTTATGCAGCTAAGTGTCAAACTTTTTGTCTAATAACACTCCCGTGAAGCGCCTTGGAACGTTTCACTAGGGTAAAGGCGCTGTATAAATACAAGTTGTTGTTGTAAGGAGAACAACCCCAAATTCTGCTGTCTCGGCATGTAACAGTGTCAGCTGTGCCTCAGTGGGTAGCACTCTCACCTCTGAATCAGAAGGTTGTGGGTTCAAGACCCACTCCAGGGACTAGGGCACAAAAAAAATCTAGGCTGACACTCCAGGGCAGTGCTGAAGGAGCACTCTCTTAGGCGGACGCAAAAGATCCTATGGCACTATTTCAAAGATCATCATCATCATCATAGGCAGTCCCTCGGAATCGAGGAAGACTTGCTTCCTCCTGAAGTGAGTTCTTTGGTGACTGAAAAGTCCAATACGAGAGCCATAGACTCTGTCACAGGTAGGACAGACATTCGACGGGGGAAGGGGTGGGTGGGACTGATTTGCCGCACGCTCCTTCCGCTGCCTGCGCTTGACCTCTTCACGCTCTCGGCGATGAGATTCGAAGAGCTCAACGCCCTCCCGGATGCACTTTCTCCACCTCGAGCGGTCTTCGGCCAGGAACTCCCAGGTGTCAGTGGTGATGTCGCACTTCACCAGGGAGGCTTTAAGGGTGTCCTTGTAATGTTTCCGCTGCCCTCCTTTGGCTCGTTTGTCATGAAGGAGCTCCGTATAAAGCATTTGCTTAGGGAGTCTCGTTTGTGGCCTGCCCAGTGAAGCTGACCGAGTGTGGTCAGTGCTTCAATGCTGGGGATGTTAGCCTGATCGAGGACACTGATGTTGGTGCTCCTGTCCTCCCAGGGCATTTGCAGGATCTTGTGGAGACATCGTTGGTGATATATCTCCAGCGACTTGAGGTGTCTACTGTACATGGTCCATGTCTCTGAGCCATACAGGAGGGCAGGTATTACTACGGCCCTGTAGACCATGAGCTTGGTGGTAGTTGTGAGGGCCTAGTCTTCGAACACTCTTTTCCTCAGGCAGCCGAAGACTGCACTAGCGCATTGGAGGCAGTGTTGAATCTCCGCATCAAAGTCTGCTTTTGTTAACAAGAGACTCCCGAGGTATGGAAGGTAGTCCACGTTGTCCAGGGCCATGCCGTGAATCTTGATGACTCGGGGGGCAGTGCTGTGGGGCGAGGACAGGCTGGTGAAGAACCTTTGTTTGATGGATGTTAAGCACAAGGCCCATGGTTTCATATGCCTCGATGAATACATCAACTATATCCTGGAGTTTAGCCTCAGAATGTGCGCAGACGCAGGCATCATCCACGTACTGTAGCTCAACGACAGAGTTTGGGGTGATCTTGGACCTGGCCTGGAGTTGGCGTAGGTTAAACAGCTTCCCACTGGTTCTGTAGTTTAGTTCCACTCCAGGGGGAGCAGGTGAAATATTGCTAGTGTCCTGGCCAATATTTATCTCGCAATCAACATGACAAAAAAAACCAGATGAACTGGTCATTTTCGCATTGCTGTTTATGGGAGCTTGCTGTGCGCAAATTGGCTGCCGCATTTCCTACATTACAACAGTGACTACACTCCAAAAGTACTTAATTGGCTGTAAAGTGCTTTGAGACATCTGGTAGTTCTGAAAGGCAGTCTATAAATCCAAGACTTTCTTTCTAACTGAAGTCCCCCATTCTTGGTACCATTCTAATAAATTTTCCTCCGCACCCTCTCCAAGGTCTTGACATCCTTCTTAAAGTGCGGTGCCCAGAATTGGACACAATACTCCAGCTGTGATCTCACCAGTGATTATAACTGGTTTCGTGTAATATCTTTCCTTTTGCTAGTCTCCCATGGCAATGGGGAAAGGCAGCCTACTCTCGATTTCCCCCAAGGCAACTTGTTTCAACGCAGTGAATTGAACATTTGGCACCAAACACCACGCTCACTGTATTGTGCCAAGTGCACCTGGCCATGGAATAATGGAGGCGGTCAGAAGCCAATCCACCTGAGCGACTGCTGTGTTCGAGCAACAGGTCAGCTTACTCTCAGCCTGCCAGATGGTCGTCACGCTACACTGGACGCCACACGGAGCAGAATCGAAGTTCGACTGCATCGCTCAATAAACCCTTGCAGGCAAAGTCACTGCCAAGCTTAGATTTCCTCCCGGAACAGGACCAAGCCTTTCAGTCAAGTTGCGAGCAACTTTGCCATTGAGCACCTTATCACATATCCAGGACGCCACAAAGTGCTTCACAAGCAATGGATTACTGTTGAAATATAGTCACGTGGGTAAACAAGAACCTGTATTTATATAGCAGCTTTAATGTAGTGAAACATCCCAAGGCGCTTCACAGGAGTATTATGAGATTAAAAATTTGACACCGAGCTGCATAAGGAGAAATTAGCTCAGGTGACCAAAAGCTTGGACAAAGAGGTAGGTTTTAAAAAGCGTCTTGAAGGAGGTGAGTGGGGTAGAGAGGCGGAGAGGTTTAGGGAGGGAGTTCCAGAGCTTGGGGCCCAGGCAACAGAAGGCTCGGCCACCAATGGTGGAGCAATTATAATCAGGGATGTTCAAGAGGGCAGAATTAGAGGAGCGCAGACATCTCGGGGGATTGTGGGGCTGGAGGAGATTACAGAGGTGTGGAGGGGCGAGGCCATGGAGGGATTTGTAAACGAGGATGAGAATTTTGAAATCGAGGCGTTGCTTAACCGGGAGCCAATGTCAGTCAGCGAGCATAGAGGGTGCTGGGTGAGCGGGACTTGGTGCGAGTTAGGACGTGGGCAGCCGAGTTTTGGATCACCTCCAATTTACATAGGGTAGACTGAGGGAGGCCAACCAGATCCCATAAACAGCAAGCGGTAACCCAAATCATCATCATCATCATCGGCAGTCCCTCGGAATCGAGGAAGACTTGCTTCCACTCTTAAAATGAGTCCTTAGGTGGCTGAGCAGTCCAATATGAGAACCACAGTCCCTGTCACAGGTGGGACAGACAGTCGTTGAAGGAAAGAGTGGGGAGATTGATTTGCCGCACGCTCCTTCCGCTGTCTGCATTTGATTTCTGCATGCTCTCGGCAATGAGACTTGAGGTGCTCAGCGCCCTCCTGGATGCACTTCCTCCGCTTAGGGCGGTCTTTGGCCAGGGACTCCCAGGTGTCAGTGGGGATGTTGCACTTTATCAGGGAGGCTTTGAGGGTGTCCTTGTAACGTTTCCTCTGCCCACCTTTGGCTCATTTGCCATGAAGGAGTTCAGAGTAGAGCGCTTGCTTTGGGAGTCTCGTGTCAGGCATGCGGACAATGTGGCCTGCCCAGCGGAGCTGATCAAGTGTGGTCAGTGCTTCGATGCTGGGGATGTTGGCCTGGTCGAGGACGCTAACGTTGGTGTGCCTGTCCTCCCAGGGGATCGCAGGATCTTGCGGAGACATCGTTGGTGGTATTTCTCCAGCGACTTGAGGTGTCTACTGTACATGGTCCATGTCTGTGAGCCATACAGGAGCCAAATAATCGGTTACTGATGGCGTTGGCTGAGGAGGGGGGACGAGACCAGGAGAACTCCCCTGCTCTTATTCAAGGAGCGAGCGCCCAGGCAATATTTTAACATCCACCTGAGCAGGCAAACGGGGCCTGGGTTCAACGACTCATCTCAGAGAGACTCCGGCAGGACTGCACTGACAGCACCAACTCAGGTGACGTGTTCGACGGCCATGGGGGGCGAGGGGAGCGGAGCTTGAACCCACCAGATCTGGCCCGGCGGCCCAGTCAGCTAGCAACTGAGTCAGCGGAGGGCCATGGTCCAAATCCGAGATGGATCAATACCTGATTGGAGGAGTAACATGTATAAATGTTTGTTGCAATATTACTGAATGTGCCGCATCTTAAAGATTCAGATATTTACACAATGACCATCCAATCATTCTGCTAAAGTTTGACCAAGTTTGTGTTGTCTGCACAAATTTCAATTATCTTTTTTTAAGCAGAGTTGCATAATTATAACACTTCGAAAGACTTGCATTTCTATAGCGCCTTTCTCCACCTCAAAACATCCCAAAGCGCTTCACAGCCAATGAAGTACTTTTGGAGTGTAGTCACTGTTGTAATGTGGGAAACGCGGCAACAAATTTGCGCACAGCAAGCTCCCACACACAGCAATGGGATGATGACCAGAAAATTTGTTTTGTTATGTTGATTGAGGGATTAATATTGTCCAGGACACCGAGGATAATTACCCTGCTCTTCTTGGAAATAGTGCCACGGGATCTTTTACGTCCACCCAAGAGAGCAGACGGGGCTTCGGTTTAATATGTCATCCGAAAGAAGACACCTCCGACAGTGCAGGGCTCCCTCAGCACTACCCCTCCAACAGTGCGGCACTCCCTCAGTACTGTCCCTCCGACAGTGCAGCGCTCCCTCAGCAATGCCCCTCTGACAATGCAGCAGTCCCTCAGTACTGCCCCTCCGACAGTGCCGCACTCACTCAGTACTAGCCCTCTGACAGTGCAGCACTCCCTCAATACTGCTACTCCGACAGTGCAGCACTCCCTCAGTACTGCCCCTCCAAGCGTCAGCCTGGATTTTATGCTCCAGTCTCTGGAGTGAAGCTTGAACCCAGAAACGTCTGACTCAAGAGGGGACTGTGTTACCCACTGAGCCACGATTGTTGGCATCATTGGAGGATTTAGCGATCACCAATGGAGGATGCAGGCATGAGGTTATTTTGCTGGGCGGGAGGGTCGGGAGTGTTTGGAAATGGATCAAAAAAAAATTATATTTTATTGTCGCATTTTCTGGTATTTTGGAGACGATCACCAAACTAAAATTAATTCATTCTGGAAGGGTTACAGTGATTGCAAATATGAAAACAAAAGCCATGGTGGGAACCGGTTTTACAGCCTCTAGTTCCTTTCATTGGGAATCTTACCCCAGATGGATTACCTTCAATTGTAAAGAGCGATGTTTTAGCTCACACACCTACTATAAGCTCTGGTGGTGCCCTGGACATAAACTCGCTGCATATTCTGTCCCAAACCCCATGGCAGCCCAGAGCAAGGTGGGGATCACTTGATGGAGGGTGTGCTGATCAAACAATCTCAAACCATCATCTTTTATGTTTAAGTAGAATCAAACAGGATAAAAAAAATCATTGAAACAAAACCCCAACATTAAGCCGTCTTCTTTCCCATTTGGATGCTGCACATTTCAGATATTTTATTTTTAAAACTTTGGATTTTTTTTAAGTCGCAATCTCAGGATGTGGGCGTGAGTGGCAAAGCTGACATAAGAGCATAATAGGAGCAGGAGTCGGCCATTCGGCCTCTCAAGCCTGCTCTGCCATTCAATAAGATCATGGCTGATCTGATCATGGACTCAACTCCACTTCCCCGCCCGCTCCCCATAACTCTTTACTCCCTTATCATTCAAAAATATGTCCCTCTCCGCCTTAAATATATTCAATGACCCAGCCCCCACAGTTCTCTGGGGCAGAGAATTCCAAAGATTCACGACCCTCTGAGAGAACAAATTCCTCCTCATCTCCGTTTTAAATGGGTACCCCTTATTCTGAAACTATGCCCCTTAGTTCTAGATTCCTCCACAGGGGAAACATCCTCTCTGCGTCTACCCTGTCCAGCCCACCTCAGAATCTTATACGCTTCAATAATAACCTCCCATTCTTCTAAACTCCAATGAGTGTAGGCCCAACCTGCTCAACCTTTCTTCATAAGACAACCCCTTCATTTCAGGAATCAACCTCGTGACCATTCATTGCCTATTCCTAGTTGCACTGAAGTTTGATGTAGTCGAGAGGCTTGCTGTGCCATTTCAGGGGGCTGTTTTGCTTACAATATCCTGCCTTGCTTATCCTCTTGATGGTGTGGGTCTGGAGTCACCTGTAGGCCCAGACCGGGTAAGGACGGCAGGTTTCCTTCCCGAAAGGGACATCAGTGACCTATTGCGGTTTTTACGACAATCCGACAGCTTCATGGTCACTTTTACTGATCCCAGGTATTTTTTCTTTAATCTAGTAATCCAGAGAACAGGAATTCAAATCCCAACACAGCAGTTGGAGAATCTGAATTCATGTTCTCTGGATTAGTTGTCGAGGGCTCCAGATTACTATTCCAGTAACATAGCCATTACAGTACCAGAAAACAGACGCGGCAATACATTACTGCTGGCAAACAAATGTTCAATGCATTCAGTTGGCATTCCTCCGTTTGGTATTTTAAGCAAAGCGTTAACCCATTTATTATAAAGCAAATTCTTCGCGCAAAATTCAGCATCCTCACCGGACTCCCATCCTCCGGAAATAAAATTCAGCTGCCATGCTCCGTCTCGCTCATCCATCCCAACCAATGCATTAGCAGAGGGATCAACAACCTGGGGCATAGATTTAAAATAATTGGTAGGAGATTTAGAGGGGATTTGAGGGGAAGTTTCTTCACCCAGAGATGGGTGGGGGTCTGGAACTCACTGCCTGAAAGGGTGGTAGAGGCAGAAACCCTCACCACATTTAAAAAGTACTTGGATGTGCACTTGAAGTGCTGTAACCTAAAGGATTATGGACCGAAAGCTGGAAAGTGGGATTACACTGGGTAGCTCTTAGTCGGCCGGCATGGACACGATGGGCCGAAATGGCCTCCTTCCGTGCTGTAAATTTCTATGATCTTTTTAAAATTTTTGCCTGGACAACGAGATCACTATCAGTGGACGAGAGTACACCTACAGCTCATTCTCTGCCATTTTAACTTTAAGACTATATAAAACATTTTTAAAAATAAGATTTGGGCAAGTCCGTGGCCATGACCTCTACGACCTAGAAGGACAAGGGCAGCAAGCGCATGGGAACATCACCACCTCCACGTTCCCCTCCGAGTCACACACCATCCTGACTTGGAAATATATCGGCCATTCCTTCATCGTCGCTGGGTCAGAATCCCGGCACTCCCTCCCTAACAGCACTGTGGGAGCACCTTCACCACAGAGACTGCAGCGGTTCAAAGTTCAAGAACCAGGGGTCACAATCTAAGGATAAGGGGTAAGCCATTTAGGACCTTCACTCAGAGAATTGTGAACCTGTGGAATTTTCTACCACAGAAAGTTGTTGAGGCCAGTTCGTTAGATATATTCAAAAGGGAGTTAAATGTCGCCATTACAGCTAAAGGGATCAAGGGATATGGAGAGAAAGCAGGAATGGGGTACTGAAGTTGCATGATCAGCCATGAACTCATTGAATGGCGGTGCAGGCTTGAAGGGCCGAATGGCCTACTCCTGCACCTGTTTTCTATGTTTCTAAGGCGGCGGCTCACCGCCACCTTCTCAAGGGGCAATTGGGGATGGGCAATAAATGCCAGCCTTACCAGCGACGCCCACATCCCGTGAACGAATAAATAAATACAGTCCTCACTGGAGTTCAAAATCCAGGACAAACTGAAGGAATGAAATCACCATCTATTCACCCACTGCCCATTGGGAGCCAGCCAGGTCCAAACTGCCCACATTTGGGATAAATTGGCAACCTCTCCTGGATGTCACAAGGAATGGAAGAAATGAAAAAAAAAATCACGCAAGTGTGGTCAGGGTGTTGTTGTGAGGTTGGGATTCAAGCACATTATTGAGAGTAAAAGGGGCGTCACTTGGTTTATCAGACGTGCCATTCTGACCCCGGAGTACGCGATGCCAGCAACAGTTGCCAAAAAGCACAAACTATTCCATTCCTCAACACTGGCATCATCCAGTTTGAAATATAAAAACTCGGGGATGGAATTAGTGAACAACAAACTCTTTCCATCTTGGACTTGTGTTGGCCGTGGACTGCAAGATCCTGCAAATCCCCTGGGAGGACAGACGCACCAACGTTAGCGTCCTCGATCAGGCCAACATCCTCAGCATTGAAGCATTGACCACACTTGATCAGCTCCGCTGTGCAGGCCACATTGTCCACATGCCCGACACGAAACTCCCAAAGCAGGAGCTCTACTCGGAACTTCGACACGGCAAACGTGCCCAAGGTGGGCAGAGGAAACATTACAAAGACACCCTCAAAGCCTCCCTGATAAAATGCAACATCCCCACTGACACCTGGGAGTCCCTGGCCAAAGACTGCCCTAAGTGGAGGAAGTGCATCCGGGAGGGCGCTGAGCACCTCGAGTCTCATCACCGAGAGCATGCAGAAATCAAGCGCAGGCAACGGAAGGAGCGTGCGGCAAACCTGCCCCACCCTCCCCTTCCCTCAACCACTGTCTGTCCCACCTGTGACAGGGACTGTGGTTCTCATATTGGACTGTTCAGCCACCTAGGGACTCATTTTACAGGGGAAGCAAGTCTTCCTCGAATCCGAGGGACTCCCAATGGTGATGACGATGCATTAGGCAAACTCGCACTGCACGCTGATTGTTCAGTACAGAAGCAGTCGGGTGTCACATTTCTTCCAGAAAATAACATTTTGGGATGAAGTATCTGAGTAATGCGAGACATGACGTGTGGTGAGTGTTGCAAGCTCGGGACGAACAGGTGACTTTGGACCTGTGGTTCCCAAAGCTCTCCCCCACTGGCGGTTTTCCTCACCTCATGTTTGGGTCTACATAAAAACATAAGAAATAGGAGCAGGAATCGGCCATTCGGCCCCTCAAGCCTGCTCCGCCATTCAATAAGATCATGGCCGATCCGATCTTGGCCTCAACTCCACTTCCCCGCCCACTCCCCATAACCCTCGACTCCCTTATCCTTCAAAATTCTATCTATCTCCACCTTAAATATATTCATCATCATCATATGCAGTCCCTCGGAATCGAGGAAGAGTTGCTTCCACTCTAAAAGTGAGTTCTCAGGTGACTGTACAGTCCAATACGGGAATTACAGCCTCTGTCACAGGTGGGACAGACAATTGTTGAGGGAAAGGGTCGGTGGGGAGTCTGGTTTGCCGCACGCTCCTTCCGTTGCCTGCGCTTGATTTCTGCATGCTCTCGGCGATGAGACTCAAGGGTGTTCAGCGCCCTCCCAGATGCTTTTCCTCCACTTAGGGCAGTCATTGGCCAGGGACTCCCAGCTTTCAGTGGGGATGTTGCACTTTATCAGGGAGGCTTTGAGGGTGTCCTTGAAACATTTCCTCTGCCCACCTGGGCTTGCTTGCCGTGCAGGAGTTCCGAGTAGAGCGCTTGCTTTGGGAGTCTTGTGTCAGGCATGCGAACAATGTGGCCTGCCCAATAGAGCTGGTCGAGTGTGGTCAGTGCTTCGATGCTGGGGATGTTGGCCTGATCGAGGACGCTAACCTCAACAGACCCAGCCTCCACAGCTCTCTGGGACAGAGAATTCCATAGGTTGACGACCCTCAGAGAAGAAATATTTTAAATGGTCTTATTCTGAGACTATGCCCCCTAGTTCTAGATTCAACCATGAGAGTCAGCTGTAGACTCACTGATGGAGATTGATCGCCGTGATCGGTCAACAGCTCCATTATCGTTACATCATGGGACGACCAGGCTGGGAGAAGGTGAACTAGATGGGCCGTGGGTCTTTTATCGTCCGGTAATCCCTATGTTTCTATGTACAGAACCCATTACGGAAATAATGCTTCACCTGTCCAAATTAGAGGAAGTCATACATAATTAAACTGGACAGAGCTCTGGTGAGATTATACCAAGTCCAGTGCACAGGCTCTGGTCACTAAGACACACAAGGGAGACGAGCATTAGAGGCAGTGCAATGAAAAGCTGATCGCTCGTGGCAAAGGTCCAAGCTTTAATGCCCAAAAAGTGAACTTACAGAAGTGTCATGTATTTATGCTTGGGGTCACCAGACACCAGGGGGCGCCACTGACAGAGGTCATCAGGCTGTACGCGCGCGAGCACGGTCACTGGTATATTAGCGCGGGTACCCGCGGGTTACTTTGGGCGTGAATAAAGTTGGATCAGGTTTTCACCTGAGGCAATTTACAGTAACAAGTCTTTTGAGTCATTACATTCATTCCAAGAAGTTTACAAGTTAGTTAACTGTGTGGAAAAAATAATTTGTGAAAGCAGGATAATAAGATACCAGCGAACAAAAGACGAAGTTAGGACCGGCAGTAAAAAATGATCAATATATGGAAAAATGATGTCTGGATGGAGAGGTGGGAGTGAAGACCCTGGAATCACTAATAACTAATTGGATGCAGCAATAGGAGGGAACAATGGCCGATCTCATCCACCATTATCTAGTCTGATTTATTCTTTCAGATGAGACGTTAAACTCTCTCAGGTGGACATAAAAGATTCCATGGCATTATTTTGAAGAAGAGTGGTAAGGCCACACCTGGACTATGTGTACAGTTTTGGTCTCCGTTTTTAAGGAAGGATATACTTGCATTGGAGGCTGTTCAGAGAAGGTTCACTTGGTTGATTCCGGAGATGAAGGGGGTTAACCAATGAGGATAGGTCAGTAGGTTGGGCCTATACTCATTGAAGTTCAGAAGAAAGAGGTGATCTTATCGAAACATATAAGATAATGAGGGGGCTTGACAAGGTGGATGCAGAGAGGATGTTTCCACTCATGGAAAAACTAAAACTAGGGGACATAGTCGCAGAATAAGGGACCACCCATGAGGAATTTCTTCTCTCTGAGGGTTGTAAATCTGTGGATTTCTCTGCCTCAGAGAGCTGTGGAGGCTGGGTCATTGAATATATTTAAGGCGGAGATAGACAGATTTTTGAGTGACAAGGGAGTGTGAATGATTATGGGGAGCGGGCAGGGAAGTGGAGCTGAGTCCATGATCAGTTCAGCCATGATCTCGAGGGGCCAAATGGCCTAATCCTGCACCTATTTCTTATGTTCTTATGTAAGAGCAGGGGAGTTATCCCCGGTGTCCTGGCCAATAATTATCCCTCAATTAATGTAACAAAACCAGATTATCTGGTCATTATTACATTGCTGTTTGTGGGAGCTTGTTGTGCACAAATTGGCTGTCGTATTTCCTACATAACAACAATGACTACATCCCAAAAGTACTTAATTGGCTGTAAAGCACTTTGAAATGTCAGGTGATAATGAAAGGCACTATATAAATGCAAGTCTTTCTTTCTTTTTAACCAGAGGTCTTGTTTGTCATAAGATTTCCATGGTCCCAGTAACTTAGGAACGGGGATGTTCGATTCCATGTTAGACCAGCTCGATCTGCACACATTTTTATAACCTTCAATCCCATTGCCTTTTTTTTCCTCTTCTCATTTCCTGTGCATGTTTTCTGCTTCAGTCTAGCCCACTAAGCTTGTTTACCCCTATTCAGCTCTGGGCACCACAGCTCAGGGAGGATATATCGGCAGAACCTTAAATGAGCTTTTCATTGCACTGCCTTGAATTCTCGCCTCCCTGGTGCCATTTAGTGACCAGAAACTGTACACGGGACTCCAAGTGTGGACTCACCAGAGCTCGATAATTTCATTACAGCTTTCCCTAACTTGCACATGTAAAGCATTAATTGATTAGAATTAGGCAGTTGGGGTCTGGAACTCACGGCCTGAAAGGGTGGTAGAGGCAGAAACCCTCTCCACATTTAAAAAGTACTTGGATGTGCACTTGAAGTGCCGTAACCTACAGGGCTACGGACCAAGAGCTGGAAAGTGGGATTAGGCTGGGTAGCTCTTGGTCGGCCGGCGCGGACACGATGGGCTGAAATGGCCTCCTTCCGTGCTGTAAATTTCTATGGTTCTATGACAGGCCGTTCAGAGATGATGTCAAGAAGCAATTCTTCACACAAAGGGTCGTGGAAATGTGGAACATCCTCCTGCAAAAAACTGTTGGTGCTGGGGGTCAATTGAAAATTTCAAAATGGAGATCGCTAGATTTTTGTTGGGTGTGGTGTATTAAGGGAGATGGAACCAAGGTGGGTAAATGTAGATAAGGTACAGATCGGCCATGATCTCATTGAATGGAGTACTGTGTACAGTTCTGGTTACCATATTATAAAAGGAATATAGAGGCATTGGAGAACGTGTAGAAAAGATATATAAGGATGATAGCAGAACTGACAGGTAGGCTGGGTCTCTCTTCTCTTTAAAAGAGAAGGCTGAAGGATGACCTAATCAAGATCTTTACAATAATGCAAAGTTTTGATGGCGTGGATACAGAGAGAGTGTTTCCACTTGTGGGGAAGAACAAAACTAGAGGCCATCAATATAAGATAATCACCAAGAAATCAAATAGGGAATTCAGAAGGAAATTCTTTACCCAGAGAGTGGTGAGAATGTGGAACTCGCTGCCACAGGGAGTGGTTGAGGCGAATAGTATCGATGCATTTAAGGGGAGGCTGGACAAGCATATGGGGGAGAAGTGAATAGAGGGTAACACGGATAGAGTTAGATGAGGAAAAATGGGAGGAGGCTCGAGTGGAGCATAAACGTCAACATGGACTGGTTGGGCCGAATGGCCTGTTTCTGTGCTATAGATCCTGTGTAACAGACACGAGGGAGTGAATGGCCTCCTCCTGTTCCGAAACTTTGCATCTATGAATCTTTTTTAACTTTTTTTCCCTGATGTTAAATTTCTTCCTTCCACTACTTGCATGAAAGTGTTGTCTCATGGCTGGAATACAGCTCCACAGTCACCGAATCCTCACCCACGTAGCCACGAGATCATCAACAAACCCATACGACCGCAGAGTCATCAGAGCCAAACCGAGTCCCACACACACACCCACACTTCCAGCTGAGGCCGCTGGATAATGAGAAGGACATTGAGGACAGAAGCCGATGCCCCCATTCCCACTGCTTTACGCCCATCGCTACCCAGACTGAAACCAACTAACACAGCACAAACCAAGAAAGATTTGCATTTATATAGCGCCTTTCACGACTAACGGACGTCCCAAAGCGCTTTACAGCCAATGAAGTATTTTTGGAGTGTCATCACTGTTGTACTGTAGAAAACACGGCAGCCAATTTGTGCACAGCACCTCCCACAAACAGCAATGTGATAATGACCAGATAATCTGTTTTTGTTGTGGTGATTGAGGGATAAATATTGGCCAGTCCACCATGGAGAACACCTTTGATCTTCTTCGAAATAGTGCCATGGGATCTTTTACGTCCACTCGGATAAACTTGGTTTAACGTCACATTCAAAATACGGCATCTCCGACAGTGCAGCGCTCCCTCAGTACTGTCCTTCCGACAGTGAGGCGCTCCCTCAGTACTGCCCCTCCGACAGTGAGGCGCTCCCTCAGTACTGCCCCTCTGACAGTGCAGCACTCCCTCAGTACAGCAGTGGGAGTGTCAGCCTAGATTTTTGTGCTGAAGTCCCCAAGCCATAGCTGACACTGGGACTGAACAGAGGCCCTACATGTCTGCAGTGTCAGCCGTGGCTCAGTGGGCAGCACTCTTGCCTCCGAGTCAGAAGGCTGTGGTTTCAAGTCCACTCCAAGAACTTGAGCACAAAAATCTAGGCCAACACTCCAGTGCGGTGCTGAGGGAGTGCTGCACTGTCGGGAGGTGCCGTCTTTTGGATGAGATGTTAAACCGAGGCCCCGTCTGCACTATTTCGAAGAAAAGTGGGGGAGTTCTCCCCGGTGTCCCAGGGCCAATATTTATCCCTCAATCAACAGATTAGCTGGTCATTATCACATCGCTGTTTGTGGGAGCTTGCTGTGCACAGATTGGCTGCCCCGTTTTCTACATTTCAACAGTGACTAAAACGGCGATTACGTTAAAAAGTGCCTCGAGAATGTTTTATAACTTTTTATTTTTTGTTGATGTGAAAAAAATATTTTTTGAGTTCCCCCCCCCACCCCGCCCAGGCCCAACCGCAGCCTTGGACTAAATTTTTTGAAAACATTTGAAGAACCGCCCGTTCTCGGCTACTTTCGGCTGTAACCGCCCAGAAACCGCAGAAAATCTTGGTGTAAGAACCATTTTCTCGCCGGGCGCTTTTAATGACCTAATCAGTGGAAACTTTCGCCGGCGATAACTGATGAAGCTTAGCGATATTTTCCGGGCGGCAAGGGCCTTGGGGGAAGTCTACCCCCAATGAAATAAAATTAAAGGACAGTCACTTGAGGATTTAATATTTCATTTGTTACATGGTCAGAATAAAATTAATGCATTTTATGTATGCAGGGGAACAGAAAGCTATTAGACTCCTTAAAATGATTAATTACAGGGTGACAAATTCTAATGTCAATTACTGTCACATTATGCCATCTTAATTCCTGGTTAAATGACCTTAAAATGATGCCTTTATTGCAAGGTGTGATTTATGCTACATATATTCCACCCTGGAGATCACGGCACCATACAGCACAGAAGGAGGCCATTCGGCCCATCGTGTCTGTGCCGGCTCTGTAACAGAGCGATCCAATCAGTCCCACTCCCCCCGTTCTTTCCCCACGGCCTGGCAAATTTTTTCCCTTCAAGTATTTATCCAATTCCCCTTTTGAAAGTTACTATTGAATCTGCTCCCACCACCCTGTTACGTCTTTAGATGTTCTGACAATGACTCCACGAGGCAAAGTATTGCACTTGAACTGTAGTGACATTAGTCCATTTAATATAACTCCAGAGTGAGGATACCACACGGTGGACTCCCTTTTATACCTGGTTACCTGTGGTGTACAGGTGACCCCTGGGCCTCCACCAGTTGCACCCTTTGGTGGTGCCAGCATAGTGTATACAGTGTGAACCTTGTTGATGGTACCTCCGGTAAACAAGTCTCCATCTCATGCAACTACACAGTGACTACACAGAGAGTATATCTATAGTATACATATATAACACACGTTCCAGATCACAGCAACTCTCTGCATAAAAATCTTTTTAAATTCTAATCTCTCCCTTGGGTTCTTTTATCAATCACCTTAAATCTGTGTCCTCTGGTTACCGACCCTCCTACCCCTGGAAACTGTTTCTCCTTATTTACATCAAATCCCCTCAGAATTTTGAACATCTCTATTAAATCTCCTCTTCACTTTCCCTACTCCAAGGAGAACAATCCCAGCTTCTCCACGTAACTGAAGTCCCTCATCCCTGGTATCATCTTGGTAAACCAGCTGAGGCCTAACCAGGGATTTTTGAAGATTTAGCACAACCTCCTTGCTTTCACACTCTGTGCCTCTATTTACAAAGCTCAGGATCACATAGGCTTTAAAAAAAAAATCAGCCTGATCAACTTCAAAGATTTGTGCATGTGAAACCCGAGGTCGCTCTGTTCCTGCAACACCATTAAAATTGTAGCACTACATATATATTTTTTAAATGCTAACATATTTTCGGCTGAATTTTCGTTACCGTCCATTTCGGGGTGATAATGGCGGTGGGGCGGTAATTTCAGCGCCCGAGAAAAGTTTGTGTCTCAAGTCAGCAAAATTCGACAGCTGGACCCCGAATGTGGGGCAGAGCGCTAAGGGAGGCCTCTTTTAGGGCGCTAGGCCGGCTGAGCAACTGAAAATCCGTTGCTAAAGAGCTGACCTCGGAGCGCCCTGAGAGAGACTTCCGTGGCATAAAAAAATCGCAACTAAAAACACAACAAACATTCCCAATACCTTAAACACCCCACAGTAAGCTACATCGCAAACATAAAACTGAACAACACAATCACACTTAGCTCATTCATCATCATCATAGGCAGTCCCTCGACTCGAGGATGACTTGCTTCCACGTCAAAAAGTCCACAGGTGTTTCAATGAAGGACCTAATATTCCAGATCCCGAACTCCATGTTGAAAGGTGGAAGATGCGTGTGTGTGGATTTTAACGTGGGGTGGCCATTGCACACCAGCCACCACACGGGCTTGACAGAGCTAGGTCTTGGTCCAGTGGCAAGGGTTAACCGAGACGACTGGAGACCTGCTCTGCTGCAGGGACCGAGTGCACACATATCGCAGTGTGGGCTGGACCCGTGCTGCCCCTGGGCCCTCGCCTCTCCTGGGCCCTGATCACGTCCCTCTACAATCTTTCGCCGCTCCTTCGCCCTGACCTCGCCGCTCCTGCTGTACCTGCCCACGCTCCAATCACCGACCTGGACCTTGGTGACGTCCCTTTTCACTGCCGTTGCTCCCCTGCTCCAGCACGTGCTGCTCCCTGGAGTGGTACGCCGCCATGCTGCTCCTTCCGCTCCCCAGCCTGCTCCAACGGTGCTCGCAGGCCGGGGGGCCGCTCAGACTGCTGGACGAGGCCGCCAGGCGGTCAGAGCTGTCCCGGTGGCGCACTAGGGGGCGCTACAAGGTCAGCGCACAACAAATTTCACCACGCAGTCAAAAGCTCGACACGCGCGGGCGGTGCTGCTCCACGCCCCCGGCAAAACCCGCAAGTAATTTGCCGGCAGAGCACTGGTCGCCCACCCGGAAAGCTCCCCCCCCACCCCCCCCGCCTGCCATTACCGCCCCTCCGGGGCGCAAACAGAGGCGGTAACGTAACAAAAACTCAGCCCAATGATTGAGCTGAGCAAGATGTTTGGGGACATGTTGTGATAGGTAGTGTTTAAATTTAAATAAATTGCCGCTGTGTGAACCAAGGCTGAGCTGCAGCATGTGTTGATGTGAAGATCAACATCTTGAAGCAAGGCCATTTTCCTAAAAACGGTTTACAAATACATTCTGAGCACAGGAAGAAAAACAGGTTCTACTGCCAAAACGCCAATTTATCCACTCAATGTTTTACTTAGTCAAGTCGAGTGCAGCATTTGCTTTGAGCGAGATAAGATTGGGTAGCATAGTGCACTGCTGATCCTTTTTACCCCAAACACCGTGCCCCCGCCCATTTCCCCTCTAACCACCATAAACCCTTGGATACCGCACACAATCTCCCCAGCTGAACACCCACTCCTGGGCTTCTGCCAATGCCACTGCATAACCAGCCGGAGAGGATTTGTGGAACAGTACAGCAGCACTGGGTGCTGACCTCCAAACTCTGCCCCCCCTCCGTTTGAGGAGGAGGAGTCTGGTCCGGGTCCCGGTTCTTCACTGAATTACCGACAGCACGGGTAAGATTGGCAACGTGCCACGCGGCAGATCCCCGGCTCACTGCCATAGCCGAATATATCGTGGGTGAACCAGGCATGACAGAAGCTGCCGATCATCAGACAGGACAACGATATTAAGGTCCAGACTGCACAGTCTGTGAATTCCCTGGTGAGGTGGCCCTTCGTCGCTAACTTTAAGTGCAGTACAGTAAGCGGGTCGCCAACATTAAATCAAGATCAGTGGTTACTTCAAATGATTCTTTTTGCTCCGATTTCTCTCTGTGCCGTTAATGCAGCAAGTGTTGAGAGTGAAGTTTCATCATCATCATCATAGGCAGTCCCTTGAAATCGAGGAAGACTTGCTTCCACTCTAAAAGTGAGTTCTCAGGTGGCTGAACAGACCAATACGAGAGCCACAGTCCCTGTCACAGGTGGGACAGACAGTGGTTGAAGGAAAGGGTGGGTGGGACTGGTTTGCCGCACGCTCCTTCCGCTGCCTGCGCTTGTTTTCTGCGTGCTCTCGGCAACGAGACTCGAGGTGCTCCGCGCCCTCCCGGATGCACTTCCTCAACTTAAGGCGATCTTTGGCCAGGGACTCCCAGATGTCAGTGGGGGTGTTGCTTTTTATCAAAGAGGCTTTGAGGGTGTCCTTGAAATGTTCCCTCTGCCCAGCTGGGGCTCGCTTGTCGTGGAGGAGTTCTGAGTAGAGCGCTTGCTTTGGGAGTCTTGTGTCAGGCATGCGAACAATGTGGCCTGCCCAACGGAGCTAATCGAGTGTGGTCAGTGCTTCGATGCTGGGGATGTTGGCCTGGTCGACGACGACACATGTTGGTGCATCTATCCTCCCAGGGGATTTGTAGGATCTTGCGGAGACATCGTTGGTGGTATTTCTCCAGCGATTTGAGGTGCCTACTGCACATGGTCCACGTGTTTGAGTTTAGGTAACTAAGTCTCCTCAACCCACTGTAACCCAAAGTGTACAGAATCCCAGCGATCCTGAGCCCCTCATGTTCACGTCATCATAGAATGGTCACAGCACGGAAGGCGGCCATTCGGCTCGTCGAGCCCGTGCCGACTCTCAGCGCATCCCACTCCCCCGCCCTTTCCCCAAAGCCCGTCAAAATTTATTTCCTTCAGATACTTATCGAACTCACTTTTAGAAAGATAGGATTGTGTCTGCCTCCACCGCCCTCTCAGGCAGTGCATTCCAGATCCTCACCGTTCGCTGCGTAAAAATGTTTTTTCTTATATCGCCTTTCAATCTTTTGCCAATCATCTTAAAAAGGATCATACACCTTCCTCATTAATCATAGTATTGCAGACTGATACAACACAGAAGGCCATTCGGCCCATCGTTCCTGTGAGGGTAGGGCTCTTCAGTAGAGTTATCCAATTAGGTCCCACTCCCCTGCCCTTTCCCCACAACCCTGTCAATTTTCTCTCCAAGTATTTATCCAATTCCCTTTGGAAGGTTACTATTAAATCTGCTTCCAACGCCCTTTCAGGCAGCGCGTTCCAGATCGTAACTTGATGCATTAAAAAATGCTTCCTCATGTTGCCTCTGGTTCATTTGCCAATCACATGACGTTTGTGTCCTCTGGTTACTGACCCTCCTGCCACTGGAAACAGTTTCGCCTTAATTACTCTAAACCATTCATCATGTTGAGCACCTCTATCAAATCTCCTCTTGGCCTTCTATTCTCGAAGGAGAACCAACCCCAGCTTCTCCTGTCTCGCCACACAACTGAAGTCCCTCATCCCTGGAACCATTCCAGTAAATCTCTAATGATAATTAAAATTACACGTCGCTGCCAGCCAGCTCTACAACCACCTCTCTCGTCACTGCCTGTTCAAACCCCTCCAAGTCCAGTGTCTGTGCAGCTCAGACAGAGATGGCATTGAACATAAGAACACAAGAACATACACATATCGCAGTGTGGGCTGGGCCCGTGCTGCCCCTGGGCCCTTGCCTCTTCTGGGCCCCAAACTCACGTCTCTCCTGGGCCCCGATCACGTCCCTCTACAATCTCTCGCCACTGCTTCACCCCGACCTCGCCGCTCCTGCTGCATCTACCCGCACTCCAATCACCGACCTGGACCTTGGTCACTGCCGTTGCTCTCCTGCTCCAGCACGTGCTGCTCCCTGGAGTGCTAGGTCCAGGGAGCAGCTGCTCCTTCCGCTCCCCGGCCTGCTGCTAGGTCCGTGCAGCAGAGCAGGTCTCCAGTTGTCTTGGTTAACCCTTGCCACTGGACCAAGACCTCGCTCTGTCAAGCCCGTGTGGTGGCTGGTGTGCAACGGTCACCCCACGTTAAAAAAATCCACCCACAGGCATCTTCCACCCTTCAAGATTTAGTTCGGGACCTGGAATTTTAGGTCCTTTATTGAAACACCTGTGAACTTTATGACATGGAAGCAAGTCATTCTTGATTCAAGGGTCTGCCTATGACGATGATGACAAGAGCATAAGAAATAGGAGCAGGAGTAGGCCATACGGCCCCTTGAGCCTGCTCCACCGTTTAATACGATCATGGCTGATCTGATCATGGACTCAGGTCCACTTCCCCGTCCGCTCGCCATAACCCTTTATTCCCTTATCGGTTAAGAAACTGTCTATCTCTGTCTTAAATTTATTCAATGTCCCGGCTTCCACAGCTCTCTGAGGCAGCGAATTCCACAGATTTACAACCCTCCGAGAGAAGAAATTCCTCCTCATCTCAGTTTTAAATGGGTGGCCCCTTATTCTAAGATCATGCCCTCTAGTTCTAGTCTCCCCCATCAGTGGAAACATCCTCTCTGCATCCACCTTGTCAATCCCCCTCATAATTTTATATGTTTTGATAAGATCACCTTTCATTCTTCTGAATTCCAATGAGTAGAGGCCCAACCTGCTCAAGCTTTCCTCATAAGCTACCAGCCTGTTTTGTAACTGTGACTCACTAAGTGCCAGGCCTACGCATACCAACAGTGCCAGCATATCTTGCAATAAATAACCTCTGTAATTTTCAAGACTGATGGATTTCTGATGGGTGAGCAATATGGAGAAAAAGCCAGTAAATGGAGTGGAGGTCACAGATCAGCCACGATCTAAATGAATGGTGGAGCAGCCTCGAGGGGCTGAATGGCCTGCTCTTGTTCCTAATGCTCTTAATCGATCAATGCAGTCACCACAAGATTCATCCTTGAACTTCTCCTTTTCTTCTTCTAAATGTCACACCACGGGATCATTCATGGGGCCAGCTTCCGTATGTGCGCCAAGGATACCCAGCCCCAATGTCCCACCACCATCACCCTCATCTCCACACCCAGCAATGGACAAGACAACATTAAGGTGTGGATCAGTAAAACTTTCTCCAACTTGGCATTTGCAAGTCCAAAGACTACGTGATTGGTTGCAGTCAAAAAGTCTGTGCCCGAGACCCTGATTCGAGACCTGTGCCTGCCTCAATGTTTTGCTCAACCCTGAGGCAAGGTTCAAACATCACAACACATCCGTCACCAGGACTACTTGTTGCCACCTCCACTATAACGTCATGGGAGGGAGCAGCGTGTGGCGGCATGCCACTGCAGGGAGCAGCGCGTGCTGCTGCAGGAGAGCGACGGCTGACTGCAGTGCGGGCAGGAACAGCAGGAACGGCGAGGTCGGGGAGAAGGAGCGGCAAGAGTTCTAGAGCGATGTGATCGGGGCCCAGTTGAAAGGCGCAAGTTCGGGACCCAGAAGAGGCGAGGGCCCAGGGGCAGCACGGGCTCAGCCCACACTGCGATATGTGTGCGCACTAGGTCCGTGCAGCAGAGCTGGTCTCCAGTCATCCTGGTCAACCCTTGCCGCTGGACCAAGACCTAGCTCTGTCGAGCACGTGTGGTGGCTGCTGTGGATTTTTTAAAAATCCACGCACAGGCATCTTCCACCCTTCAACATGTAGTTCGGGATCCGGAATATTAGGTCCTTCATTGAAACACCTGTGAACTCATCCCTTTTCAGCGTGGATGCGGGTCATCCTCACTTCGAGGGACTGCCTATGATGATGATGATTGCCCACCTATGGCCCTATCTCACTCCGCCGTAACTAAAACCCTTTATCACCTCCACACTTACTCTCGCCAAAGCTCTGCTCACCAGCCTCCCAAATTCCATCCTACACGAGTTCGTGCGCGCACAAAACTCTGCCTTGTATCTTGCACTACACCGCACTCAATCACCATCCTGTCCCCATCGACTTTCACTGCCTCCCCACCCTTTACCCTTGCCCACTTCCTTTGGCTCCCCACCCTCTACCATTGCCCACTTTCATTGGCTTCCACCCTCTACTAGTGCCCACTTTCATTGGCTCCCCTACCCTCTACCCTTGCCAATATCATTAGCTCAGTTCACAAATCCCTGCACAGCCTTGCCCTGGCTTCCCCCACCATCCCCCCCACCCCGCCTCCCGCAGCCCTAAATGCCAAGATACATTCTTTTTGAGCCTAGTCTCATCTGCATTCCACTGAGAATCATAAAATAGTTACACAGCACAGGAGGAGGCCATTCGGCCCTTCGGGCCCGTGCCGGTTCTCTGCAAGAGCACTTGAACTAGCACTTCTGATGGCACAGTAATCATCTGCTGCACCTCACAATCTACCCCCCCACCCCTTCACCATACCATCATCATCATAGGCAGTCCCTCAAAATCGAGGAAGACTTGCTTCCACTCTAAAAGTGAGTTCTCAGGTGACTGAACAGTCCAATACAGGAATTACAGTCTCTGTCACAGGTGGGACAGACAGTGGTTAAAGGAAAGGGTGGGTGGGGAGTCTGGTTTGTCGCACCCTCCTTCCGCTGCCTGCGCTTGGTTTCTGCATGCTCTCGGCGACGAGACTCGAGGTGCTCAGCGCCCTCCCGGATGCACTTCCTCCACTTAGGGTGGTCTTGGGCCAGGGACTCCCAGGTGTCGGTGGAAATGTTGCACTTTATCAGGGAGGCTTTGAGGGTGTCCTTGTAACGTTTCCTCTGCCCACCTGGGGCTCACTTGCCGTGTAGGAGTTCCGAGTAGAGCACTTGCTTTGGGAGCCTAGTGTCTGGCATGCGGACAATGTGGCCCACCCAACGGAGCTGATCGAATGTGGTCAGTGCTTCAATGCTGGGGATGTTGGCCTAATCGAGAACATTGTCATTGGTGCATCTGTCCTCCCAGGAGATTTGTAGGATCTTGCGGAGACACCGTTGGTGGTGTTTCTCTAGTGACTCGCGGTGTCTGCTGTACATGGTCCATGTCTCTGAGCCATATAGGAGGGCGGGTATCACTACAGCCCTGTAGACCATAAGCTTGGTGGCAGATTTGAGCAGATTCACCTTACCACATCCCATTCAAACGCCTCCTCAAAACCTAATTCTATGACAATGCCTTCGAGCTGCTCCCTTAATTCTTCTCCTCCCACTCAGCTTCTAGTCTCGTCTCGAAACGTCCCGCCGTGGGACTTTCAAAGGTCCAGTCGCGCTCCCTGTCGCGGAAAAAAGTGGCAAACTGCAGAAACATAAATCACATGTGAAAGCCCCTCATCCTAGAAGCATTCCTAACTGGAAAGGAAAGTGAAAGATTGACTTGCAGCCAACGGTGAGAATTCCTGACACGCAGCTCGAGGACAAGGAATGGCGGAGGCCAGCAAGGAAACATTCTAAACATTCTGTTTAAGCTTTGAAATATTTTCACGAGCATATCAACCAACTCTTCGAAAGACATTCAGACTTGACGTTCTGCCCCAAGTTAGGCGCTTTCGATAAGAGCGTAATCGACCTGTAATGCCCGGCGGGCAAATTCAAAATGTATCTTCTCTTCGACTCTTCTGGAAATAGTGTCTGATGAATTAATATTAATAAACACTTTAAAAAAAGTTTGGATAAAGATTTGTAGGGAAAGTGGTCTGAGGAACCTTGCTGCTGATAATCCTGTGCACAATCCTTGGGTTATACAGCAGCCCTGCAGTTTAAAGCTGTGCTTTATACAAATGACACGAGCGCAGTGCAGTCCATATTACAACCCAGTCCAGGTCTCTCAAGTGGATACTCGTCATTTTGGTGTGTGTGTATGTGTGTGTGTGTGTGTCTCATCAGGGTAAAGAATGTGATTGGCTTCTTTCTGAGGCTTGGTTTGCCTGTTCTAGAAACTGCCTGATTTTCAATTCTATTCGTTTTAATGTTGATGAAAATTAGACGGTTTCGATAAGGGTGTAATCTACCTGCAACACCCAGTTGGCAAATTGAAAATGTTTCCCCTGGTGCCTTCTACTTCTGGAAATAGCGTCTGAAGAATTAATTTAAATAAACAACTTTTTATATGTATATGTATTTGATATTATGTTTGTATATATCTGTGTGATGTGGATATATATATATATATATATATATAAAATGATAGTGTTTGTGCATATATATATATATGTATATATATATATATGCCCAGGGATAGCACGGGCCAGCCCATACTGCGATATGTATGCGCACTAGGTCCGTGCAGCAGAGCTGGTCTCCAGTTGTCTTGGTTAACCCTTGCCACTGGACCAAGACCTCGCTCTGTCAAGCCCCGTGTGGTGGATGGTGTGCAACGGTCACCCCACGTTAAAAAAATCCACGCACAGGCATCTTCCACCCCTGGAGTTCAGGACTGGAATATCGGGTACTTATCCCTTTTGATGTGGACGCAAGTCATCCTTGTTCGAGGGACCGCCTATGATGATGATGATGATAATGATGATGATGATGTCCCAAGTTAGCTGATCTTGGGAAAGATGGCATTGCTGAAAGTGGCGTCAAAAGTGTCCTTGTGTTTAGGGGAGATGGTTTTAAAAACATTTTTTAAATGCGAAAGTTAGTATTTTTGGCGAGGCCGCACAAAGTCGGCTGCTCTGAAGCAATTGTGGCGAGGAACCTTGGCAAGTGAAATTCAGAGTGAGGTGCTGCATTTTGGTCGGAAGAATAAAGAGGCCACATACTCCTTGGGAAATTAGGGGGTGAAATTCATTCGCGCCAGGCGCGGAAGTCCTGCCCCTCTCGATAAATTCGGGTCACCGCCCCCGGAAGGAAGTGGAGCTACATCAACTGTTCCACTTCCTGGGGCGTTAACGGGGCGGTGCCTCAGCAGTGCGGCACACTGGGCCGTGCAGCGCTCCCACGTCCGAGGGGCCCGTCCCTCACTTAAAGGGAAGGGCCCACGCTGCCGACTCTGCCAAAGGAAAACGCACCGACCCGGACCACCGGGGAGCGGGAGAGTCGCGCGATCAGCCCGACACTCGAGCAGAGAGCCAGGCCTGGACCCCGCGGAGAAACCGGAGCAGCAGCAGGAAATACAAGGTAATTTCCCCCCCTCCAACACCCCTCCTCGGCCATTAACCATCACCCCTCCTGCTGCTGTCGGTGTTTTCTCCCGGCACTGCTCCCAGGGGTGGAAGTGAATAAGGAGGCCAGGGCGCTAACAGGGTGGATGCGCGCGGCGATGACATCACGATCTCCGGGCGCAGGAGATTGGGGCGCAACGCCATAGCGCTACCCTTAAACCCCCACCCAATATGGTGGGCATCATTGCTGGTGTTGCGCCCGGGCGGTAAGGCATTTGTGCCCAGAATTTCAAGTTCCAAGAATTTAAATGGGGGAGAGGAGCAGAGGGATCTGGGGGCACAGATACACAAATCACTAATCACAGCCATGGAGGTGCATAAGGCCATAAAAAGCAAACACAGCACTAAGGTTCATTTCAAGAGGGATAGAATTAAAAAGCAGAGAAGTTGAAGTTATGTTAACCTTGGTGTTAGTCTTGTGGAGTTCTTCCATATTTGAGTACTGTCAGCTAAAATTGATGTGACCTTAGTCTCTTTAATACAACTCCTGCCCTGCAGACAACCTTTTATACTCCCTTGCACAACGTGTGCAGGTGACCCTGGGGCCTCCAATAGTTGCGTCCTCTGGTGGCAAGCCTTACACAGTTATAATGTTTACATACATAACACTTGGTTAGATCACATGTGGAGCACTGTGCACAGTTCTGGTCTCCATAATACAAAAAAGGAACAGAGGCACTGGAGAAAGTGCAAAGATGATTTACAAGAATAATACCAGGACTGAGAGGTTATGCCTGTCAGGAAAGAGTGAACAGTTTGGGGTTCTTTTCTCTAGGAAAGAGGAGACGAGGGGTGACCTGATCGCGATCTTTAAATTTATGAAGGGATTGCTAGGGTAGACGTAGAGAAGGTGCTTGCACTTGTGGGGAAGACCACAAGTCTGGGGGCCATCAATGTAAGATAGTAACTAATAAACCCAATGGGAAATTCAGGAGAAACTATTTTTACCCAGAGAGTGGCGAGGATGTGGAACTCGCTGCCACAGAGAGTGGTTGAGGTGAATAGAAGAAAGGCATTTAAGGGGAAGCTAGATAAACACAAGGGAGAAAGGAATAGGATGATAGGATGAGATGACGTAGGGTGGGAGGAGGCTGGTGTGGAGCATAAACACCGGCACGGACCTGTTTCTCCACTGTACATTCTATGTAATACCGTCTGATTATTCTCAGTGTGTTCCTGACTAAGACCACTTCTGATTGGTGTCCAGCAAATGTGTGGACAAGGGGCAGGACAAAGGACTGGATTCAGTTGTAACAAGCCCCTGACTTCCAGTGGTCAAGCTGCAGACTCACCTAAATTGGGCTCACGTGAAGAATGGTCATTTAAGCAAGGCACCAGGATGTCCCCAAGGAGAACTGTCACAGCACAAGTCAGTGCTTTCAGGAGAAGGAGAAAGAAAAATTAGAAGTTTTTAAGGGAGAGAGAAAGAAAAAGATTTTTTTTAAACCCCCCAAAAAACAACAACAACCTGTATTTTTATAGCGCCTTTAACATAGTGAGACGTCCCAAGATGTTTCACAAGAGTATTACGAGACAAAAAAAATTTGACACCAAGCTACATGAGGAGAAATTAGGGTTTGGTCAATGAGGTCGGTTTTAAGGAGCATCTTGAAAGAGGAAAGAGAGGCGGGGAGGTTTAGAGAGGGAGCTCCAGAGCTTGGAGCCCAGGCAACAGAAGGCACGGCCACCAATGGTTTGAGCGATTATAATCAGGGATGCTCAGACCAGATGGTATGAGATGTGAATTGGCTAGAATAGACTGGCAAATGATACTTAAAGGGTTGACGGTGGATAGCCAATGGCAAACATTTAAAGATCACATGGATGAACTTCAACAATTGTACATCCCTGTCTGGAGTAAAAATAAAACGGGGAAGGTGGCTCAACCGTGGCGAACAAGGGAAATTAAGGACAGTGTTAAATCCAAGAAAGAGGCATATAAATTGGCCAGAAAAAGCAACAAACCTGAGGACTGGGAGAAATTTAGAATTCAGCAGAGGAGGACAAAGGGTTTAATTAAGAGGGGGAAAATAGAGTACGAAAGGAAGCTTGCCGGGAACATAAAAACTGACTGCAAAAGCTTTTATAGATATGTGAAGAGAAAAAGATTAGTAAAGACAAACGTAGGTCCCTTGCAGTCGGATTCAGGTGAATTTATAATGGGGAACAAAGAAATGGCAGACCAATTGAACAAATACTTTAGTTCTGTCTTCACGAAGGAAGACACAAATAACCTTCCGGAAGTACAAGGGGACCGAGGGTCTAGTGAGAAGGAGGAACTGAAGGATATCCTTATTAGACGGAAAATTGTGTTAGGGAAATTGATGGGATTGAAGGCCGATAAATCCCCGGGGCCTGATAGTCTGCATCCCAGAGTACTTAAGGAAGTGGCCCTAGAAATAGTGGATGCATTGGTGATCATTTTCCAACAGTCTATCGACTCTGGATCAGTTCCTATGGACTGGAGGGTAGCTAATGTAACACCACTTTTTAAAAAGGGAGGGAGAGAGAAAACAGGTAATTATAGACCAGTTAGCCTGACATCAGTAGTGGGGAAAATGTTGGAATCAATTATTAAGGATGAAATAGCAGCGCATCTGGAAAGCAGTAACAGGATCGGTCCAAGTCAGCATGGATTTATGAAAGGGAAATCTTGTGTGACAATTCTTCTGGAATTTTTTGAGGATGTAACTAGCAGAGTGTACAAGGGAGAACCAGTGAATGTGGTGTATTTGGACTTTCAAAAGGCTTTTGACAAGGTCCCACACAAGAGATTGGTGTGCAAAATCAAAACACATGGTACTGGGGATAAAGTACTGACATGCTTAGAAAACTGGTTGGCAGGCAGGAAGCAAAGAGTAGGAACAAACGGTTCCTTTTCAGTATGGCAGACAGTGACTAGTGGAATGCCGTAGGGCTCAGTACTGGGACCCCAGCTCCTTACAATATACATTAATGATTTAGATGAAGGAATTGAGTATAATGTCTCCAAATTTGCAGATGACACTAAATTGGGTGGCGGTGTGAGCTGTGAGGAGGATGCTAAGAGCCTGCAGGGTGACTTGGACAGGTTGGGTGAGTGGGCAAACGCATGGCAGATGCAGTATAATGTGGATAAATGTGAAGTTATCCACTTGGGTGCAAAAACACGAAGGCAGAATATTATCTGAATGGCGGCAGATTAGGAAAAAGGGAGGTGCAACGAGACCTGGGTGTCATGGTTCATCAGTCATTGAAAGTTGGCATGCAGGTACAACAGGCGGTAAAGACGGCAAATGGTATGTTGGCCTTCATAGCTAGGAGATTCTTGCTATTGAGGGAGTGCAGCGAAGGTTCACCAGACTGATTCCCGGGTTGGCTGGACTGACATATGAGGAGAGACTGGATCAACTGGGCCTTTATACACGAGTTTAGAAGGATGAGAGAGGATCTCATAGAAACATATAAGATTTTGACGGGGCGGGACAAGTTAGATGCAGGAAGAATGTTTCCGATGTTGGGGAAGTCCAGAACAGGGGACATAGTCTTAGGATAAGGGGTAGACCATTTAGGACTGAGATGAGGAGAAACTTCTTCATTGAGAGATTTGTTAACCTGTGAAATTTCTTGCCGCAGAGATTTGTTGATGCCAGTTCATTGGATATATTCAAGAGGGAGTTAGATGTGGCCCTTACGGCTAAAGGGATCAAGGGGTATGGAGAGAAAGCAGGAAAGGGGTACTGAGGTGAATGATCAGCCATGATCTTATTAGAAACATAGAAACATGGAAAATAGGTGCAGGAGTAGGCCATTCGGCCCTTCGAGCCTGCACCGCCATTCAATGAGTTCATGGCTGAACATGCAACTTCAGTACCCCATTCCTGCTTTCTCGCCATACCCCTTGATTCCCCCTAGTAGTAAGGACTACATCTAACTCCTTTTTGAATATATTTAGTGAATTGGCCTCAACAACTTTCTGTGGTAGAGAATTCCACAGGTTCACCACTCTCTGGGTGAAGAAGTCTCTCCTCATCTCGGTCCTAAATGGTTTACCCCTTATCCTTAGACTGTGACCCCAGTCTGGACTTGCTCAACATTGGGAACATTCTTCCTGCATCTAACCTGTCTAAACCCATCAGAATGTTAAACGTTTCTATGAGATTCCCTCTCATTCTTCTGAACTCCAGTGAATACAAGCCCAGTTGATCCAGTCTTTCTTGATATGTCAGTCCTGCCGTCCCAGGAATCAGTCTGGTGAACCTTCGCTGCACTCCCTCAATAGCAAGAATGTTCTTCCTCAAGTTAGGAGACGAAAACTGTACACAATACTCCAGGTGTGGCCTCACCAAGGCCCTGTACAACTGTAGTAACACCTCCCTGCCCCTGTACTCAAATCTCCTCACTATGAAGGCCAACATACCATGTGCTTTCTTAACCGTCTGCTGTACCTGCATGCCAACTTTCAATGACTGATGTACCATGACACCCAGGTCTCGCTGCACCTCCCCTTTTTCTAATCTGTCACTATTCAGATAATAGTCTGTCTCTCTGTTTTTACCACCAAAGTGGATAACCTCACATTTATCCACATTATACTTCATCTGCCATGCATTTGCCCACTCACCTAACCTATCCAAGTCACTCTGCAGCCTCATAGCATCCTCCTCGCAGCTCACACTGCCACCCAACTGAGTGTCATCCGCAAATTTGGAGATACTACATTTAATCCCCTCGTCTAAATCATTAATGTACAATTTTATCAGCTGGGGCCCCAGCACAGAACCTTGCGGTACCCCACTAGTCACTACCTGCCATTCTGAAAAGTATCCATTTACTCCTACTCTTTGTTTCCTGCCTGCCAATCAGTTCTCAATCCACGTAAGCACACTACCCCAATCTCATGTGCTTTAACTTTTCACATTAATCTCTTGTGTGGGACCCTGTCGAAAGCCTTCTGAAAGTCCAAATACACCACATCAACTGGTTCTCACTTGTCCACTCTACTGGAAACATCCTCAAAACATTCCAGAAGATTTGTCAAGCATAATTTCCCTTTCACAAATCCATGCTGACTTGAACCTATCATGTCACCTCTTTCCAAATGCGCTGCTATGACATCCTTAATAATTGATTCCATCATTTTACCCACTACCGACGTCAAGATAATTCCCCGTTTTCTCTCTCCCTCCTTTTTTAAAAAGTGGGGTTACATTGGCTACCCTCCACTCCATAGGAACTGATCCAGAGTCAATGGAATGTTGGAAAATGACTGTCAATGCATCCGCTATTTCCAAGGCCACCTCCTTAAGTACTCTGGGATGCAGACCATCAGGCCCTGGGGATTTATCTGCCTTCAATCCCATCAATTTCCCCTAGACAATTTCCCGACTAATAAGGATTTCCCTCAGTTCCTCCTCCTTACTAGACCCCCCGACCCCTTTTATAACCGGAAGGTTGTTCGTGTCCTCCTTAGCGAATACCGAACCAAAGTACTTGTTCAATTGGTCTGCCATTTCTTTGTTCCCCGTTATGACTTCCCCTGATTCTGACTGCAGGGGACCTATGTTTGTCTTTACTAACCTTTTTCTCTTTACATATCTATTGAAGCTTTTGCAGTCCGTCTTAATGTTCCCTGCAAGCTTCCTCTTATGAATGGTAGTGCAGGTTCGAAAGGCCGAATGGCCTACTCCTGCACCTATTTTCTATGTTTCTCAGGAGGGCAGAATTTGAGGAGCGTAGACATCTCAGGGGCTGGAGGAGTGAAACTTCTTCACTCAGAGAATTGTGAACCTGTGGAATTCTCTATCACAGAAAGTTGTTGAGGCCAGTTCGTTAGATATATTCAAAAGGGAGTTAGATGTGGCCCTTATGGCTAAAGGGGTCAAGGGGTATTGAGAGAAAGCTGGAATGGGGTACTGAAGTTGCATGATCACCCACGATCATATACAATGGTGGTGCAGGCTCGAAGGGCCGAATGGCCTACTCCTGCACCTATTTTCTATGTTTCTATGTTTACAGAGATAGGGAGGGGCGAGGGCCATGGAGGGATTTGAAAACAAGGATGAGAATTTTGAAATTGAAGCATTGCTTAACCGGGAGCCAATGTCGGTCAGCGGGCACAGGGGATGATGGAAATTTTGGAAAAACAAATCTGGTTTAGAAACGTATCCAGTGCTACCAAGATGTGCTTGCCACAGGTTGCACACACTGCCTCACGACCCAATTTTTGTTCCACCAAAATCAAGGCTGCTGCAATCCTTGCACAATTGTCTCTCGGAGCTATAAACCCCCAAATTCTCGTTAAATATTTATACTAAGTGCTGCTTCAACATCTCTCCGTTCAGCCTTTAGATAGAAGCTTTTCACCAAAGAGAATCATCACCCGATCATCCTGACTGGAAATAATAAGCAACAGTCGGCTCATAATAACAATAACAACCGTGGCCTTGAAGGCTGGCTCTGCTCGCCACGATAAGCATTGCAGAAATGCCCCTGAAATCCTTTCCTTTACAGAGTATCTTGTGTAGAGGTATCAAAAGGACTCCGACAGAACAAGTCACCATAAAGCAGCATTCCCCTCTGATCACACAATCACTTATTTAATGATCATAAGCCATAACAACTGCGAATCATATCGGAATAGACAGCTCGACGCTTTTTTCAAAAATGAAAGGCTGCACGCTGATCGCAGAACTTCAAAAATACCGGCTGGGAGTGAGATTACAAAAAAAGATAGAGTTGTCTTAAAGCCGCTCAGAGTGTAGTTCGCTTACTTGCGCTGCCCTTGAAAGGGACTTATTTATTCTGGGATACACAAAGCTTACAGCACATAAGGATTCATTCAACCCAATTGGTTCATGTCGGTGTTTATGCTCCACATAAATCCAGGCTGACACTCCAGTGTAGTGCTGAAGGAGCGCCGCACTGTGGGAGGGGCTATGCTGAGAGAGCACCGCACTGTCGGAGGGGCAGTACTGAGGGAGCACCGCACTGTGGGAGGGGCAGTACTGAGGGAGTTCCGCACTGTCGGAGGGGCAATGCTGAGAGAGCACCGCACTGTCGGAGGGGCAATACTGAGGGAGTGCCGCACTGTCGGAGGGGCAGTGTTGAGGGAGTGCTGCACTGTCGGAGGGCGCTACTGATGTAAATACGGATTCTTTTCCCTCAATCTGGTTCAGCGAATTCACTGAGTCGAACACCGTTGCCGCTTATAACAAAGCAGACTTTATTAATTGTTTCACCGGCCGGGACTTATCAGAAAGAAGGAATGCTCTCCCTTTAGAATGCACCCACTCCCTACGGACAAGTCACGTTACAATGTAGGGTCGCAACGGTTATACACTTTCAGTACGTGATACAATTGAGACACATTCAGTTCACCCTATCCTTTGTGATCCCTCCTTCCCTTTGTCCACTCATTAGCCGATACCTGGCCTTCCTTGCCCAATTAAATACGGGCAAGTGGTTACAACAACTGTTTTTCACAAAGAGCTTTCTCACACATTGCACAAAGAGCTTTCTCACACATTGCTTGTAAATGTTATAATTTTACTGGCATGACTAGTAACTTAGACCTTGAGCAAGTCTGTTAATTGTGCTGATGTTGTAATATTTGCAGTCTGACATTCTTTTAGTTATTTTCCATTATCCCTTTGTTCACTTCACTGTCTCTATTGCTTATACATTTTCACACATTCACACTGAGGGAGTGCCACACTGTCGGAGGGGCAGTGCTGAGGTAGTGCCTCACTGTCGGAGGGGCGGTGCGGAGGGAGTGTTGCATTGTCGGAGGAGGAGGAGCAGTGCTGAGTGAGCACCGCACTGTCGGAGGAGGAGCAGTGCTGAGTGAGCACCGCACTGTCGAAGGGGCAGTACTGAGGGAGTGCCGCACTGTTGGGGGTCAGTACTGAGGGAGTACTGCACTGTTGAAGGTGTCGCCTTTCGGATGAGACGTTAAACCGAGGCCCCGTCTGCTCTCTCAGGTGGAGGTAAAAGATCCCGGGGTACTATTTCGAAGAAGAGTAGGGGAGTTCTCCCCAGTGTCCTGGGGCCAATATTTATCCCTCAATCAACATATGCAGCTTGCAGCTTGTGGGAGCTTGCTGTGCGCAAGTTGATTGCCATGTTTCCCACATTACAACAGTGACTACACTCCAAAAGTACTTCATTGGCTATAAAGTATTTTGAGGCGTCCTGAGGTCATGAAAGGCGCTATATAAATGCAAGTTCTTCCTTTCTGGACCAACCAGAGAGATGCTGTATCTAGTAGAACAAGTCAGAGGCTGGATATTCTGCTGCAATTGGCTCACCTCCCGACTCCCCAAAGCCTCTTCCACCATCTACAAGGCAGAAGTCAGGAGTGTGATGGAACACTCCCCACTTGCCTGGATGAGTGCAGCTCCAACAACACTCAAGAAGCTCGATACCATCCAGGACAAAGCAGCCCACTCTTGATTGGCACCTCATCCACCACCTTCAACATTCACTCCCTCCACCACCGGCGCCCCCTGGCTGCAGTGTGTACCATCTACAAGATGCACTGCAGCAACTCGCCAAGGCTTCTTCGGCAGCACCTCCCAAACCCGCGACCACTAGAAGGACAAGGGCAGCAGGTGCATGGGAACACCACCACCTCCACGTTCCCCTTGAAGTCATCCACTATCCTGGTTTGGAAATATATCGATATTCCTTCACCATCCCTCAATCACTTTATTGGAATTACCCACCCAACACCATTGTGGAAACAGCATCACCACACAGATTGCTTTCAGGAGAAGGCCCACTACCACTTTCTCAACGGCAACTAGAAATGGGGCAATAGATGCCGGCCTTGCCAGTATTTCCAGATCCCAAGATCAAAAAAGACGTGAGGTAGGGTCGTATGCCACCATGGAAGGATTTGGCAAAGAGGAAGATGCTTTTAAAGATTTTAGCCCTGGGAGCTTCTTTCCAATAAGGTACTACCATAACCAACAGACTAGAAGACAATATTTACATTTATATTACACATTTCAAGTCTTCAGGACATCCCAGAGTATCTCACAACCAATTAAGTGTGGGTTCAACCTTCCTTATCCAGAACCCTCGGGACCTGGCCTGTTTTGGATAAGGGATTTTTCTGGATGAGGGGAGGTCACATTAAATTGGATGGTATAGATACTGAGCAAGGGGATATCGGGGCTGGCTGGCTTGGGGCTGGGAGTGCGGCAGAGATATCAAGGGCGGGGGGGGGGGGGGGGGGGGGAGGTCGCGGGACCAGGCCAGCGATTGCGGGAGTCGGCAACGAGGAAGGACTTCAATTTGTCCATGTCGGAGTTCTGCGCATGCGTCACCCCGGTGGCCAGGAATGGTTCTGGACGAGGGGTGGTTCTGGATAAGGGAGTTCTGGATAAGGGAGGTTCAACATGTACTTTCAAAAGTACAATCACTTACATAGACAAGTGTGCAAACAACCTGAACACAGCAAGATCCCATAAACTGCAACGAGATAAATTACTCAACTGCACTGTTTTACCAGTTGTGTTGGTTGAGGGATAAATATCGGCCAGGATAACAGGAGAACACGCCTGCTGTTCCTCGCACAGTGACATACATCCACCTGAACAAGCAGGTGGGGCCTTGGTTTAACATCGGAGATAGATGCTGAATCGTTGAGTATACTCAAGACTGAGATCGATAGGTTTTTGGACTCTGGGGGAATCAAGGGATATGGGGATCGGGCAGGAAAGTGGTGTTGAGGTTGAAGATCAGCCTTGATCTCACTGAATGGCGGAGCAGGATCAAGGGGCCATATGGTCGACTCTTGCTCCTATTTCTTATGTTCTTGTTTCTCATCCAAAGACAACACAGCATTAAAACATCAACCTAATGAAATGAATCAATGCGTTTCATAATCTGACAGCTACTCGAACACCAATTAACAGGATTCTAAATCCAAGACAGAATTGTTGACAACAGTTCTGGTTTAAGCAGCTTTCATAGAATAGAATCAGAGAGATTTACAGCACGGAATGGGCCATTTCGGCCCATCGTGTCCGCACCGGCCGACCAAGAGCTATCCAGCATAATCCCACTTTCCAGCTCTCGGTCCGTAGCCCTGTAGGTTACGGCACTTCAAGCGCACATCCAGGTACTTTTTAAATGTGGTGAGGGTTTCTGCCTCAACCACCCTTTCAGGTCGTGAGTTCCAGACCCCCACCAGCTCATCACATTCCTGTGTTTTTTTTTAATTCTCGGGATGTGGGCGTCGCTGGCAAGGCCGGCATTTAACGCCCATCCCTACTTGCCCTCGAGACAATGTTGACATTGGACCACCTTCTTGAACCGCTGCAGTCCGTGTGGTGTAGCGAGTCTGATACAACTGAGTGACTCGCTCGGAGTCAATCACATTGTCCAGAGACGGGAGTCACATACAGGCCCAGACTGGGTAAGAACAGGTTTCCTTCCCTAAAAAATACTTGGCAACGAGTTGTTGTTTTTTTAAATGACAAAATTAGCAAGCTTTACCGATATCAATTTTTTTTTTTAAATTCCAGATCTTTGTTTAAATCTGAATTTAAATTCTCATTCTGCCACGATGGGATTTGAACTCTTGTTGTAGCAGAGTATTAGCCCAGGTCTGCGGATTACAAGTCCAGTGACTTAACCGCTACACTGCCGTAACAGTGTCTACACAACCAATTCAGTCATTTATGAAACAATCTTTGGGTTGGGGGAAAAAACACTTTTTAAAAAATTCAGTCACAACAACTTGTATTTATATAGTGCCTTTAACGTAGTAAAACGTCCCAAGGCGCTTCACAGGGGTGTTAAGATAAAACATCTAAATTTGACACCGAGCCACACAGCACAGGTGGTCAGAGAGGTCGGTTTTAAGGAGAGTCTTGAAAGAAGAAAGAGAGGTAGAGAGGCAGAGGGGTTTAGGCAGGGAGTTCCAGAGCTTGGGGCCCAGGCAACAGAAGGCACGGGCACCAATGGTTGAGTGATTATAATCAGCGATGCTCAAGAGGGCAGAATTTGAGGAGCGCAGACATCTCGGGGGGTTGTGGGGCTGGAGGAGATTACAGAGATAGGGAGCGGCGAGGGATGTGGAGGGATTTGTAAACCAGGATGAGAATTTTGAAATCAAGGCGTTGCTTAACCGGGAGCCAATGTAGGTCAGCGAGCATAGGGGGTGATGGGTGAGCGGGACTTAGGGCGAGTTAGGACACGGGCTGCCGAGTTTTGGATGAACTCTAGTTTACGCAGGGTAGAATATGGGAGGCCAGCCAGGAGTGCGTTGGATAGAGGTAACAAAGGCATGGATGAGGGCTTCAGCAGCAGATGATGGCAGATTAGGAAAAGGGGAAGTGCAATGAGACCTGGGTGTCATGGTTCATCAGTCATTGAAAGTTGGCATACAGGTACAGCAGGCAATGAAGAAGGCAAATGGCATGTTGTCCTTCATAGCTAGGGGATTTGAGTATAGGAGCAGGGAGGTCTTACTGCAGTTGTACAGGGCCTTGGTGAGGCCTCACCTGGAATATTATGTTCAGTTTTGGTCTCCTAATCTGAGGAAGGACGTTCTTGCTATTGAGGGAGTGCAGCGAAGGTTCACCAGACTGATTTCCGGGATGGCTGGACTGACACATGAGGAGAGACTGGATCAACTGAGCCTTTATACATTGGAGTTTAGAAGGATGAGAGGGGATCTCATAGAAACATACAAGATTCTGACGGCACGGGACAGATTAGATGCGGGTAGATTGTTCCCGATGTTCGGAAGTCCAGAACCAGGGGACACAGTCTTAGGATAAGGGGTAAGCCATTTAGGACCGAGATGAGGAGAAACTTCTTCACTCAGAGAATTGTTAACCTGTGGAATTCCCTGCTGCAGAGAGTTGTTGATGCCAGTTCGTTGGATATATTCAAGAGGGAATTAGAAATGTCCCTTACGGCTAAGGGGATCAAGGGGTATGGAGGGAAAGCAGGAAAGGAGTACTGAGGAAATTATCAGCCAAGATCTTATCGAATGGTGGTGCAGGCTCGAAGGGCCGAATGGCCTACTCCTGCACCTATTTTCTATGTTTCTATGATATGGGCATCGCTGGTGGTCTGGCAGACCATTAACCCTCTGGGGTGCCCCATTTGCGCAAGCCAAAGCGAAGGGGCATTTAACGGTACCAGAATGGCCCCGCATCCGTAATTGCCCCTTGAGAAGGTGGTGGTGAGCAGCCTTCTTGAACCGCTGCAGTCCGTGTGGTGAAGGTGCTCCCACAGTGCTGTTAGGGAGGGAGTTCCAGGATTGTGACCCAGCCACGATGAATCAACGACAGGCATATATCCAAGTCGGGATGATTCGTGACTTGAAGCCTTGTTTCCTTGAAGTATAAATAGGCAGCACAGCAGATCACTGGGAGAGGGAGCCAGGCAAGCGAGCCAGAGTGAGTATATATTAAATATAGGTTTGCAAATCAATATATGAGTGCTGAAACCAGAAACAGTGTCTTAAAAAAAACCTCATTAGCAACCAACATAACATTAAATTGGCTTCTAAACAATAAATGTACTAATATAGCATAGAATATCAATACAGTAGAATTACTGCTTAAGCTCCTGTACAAGCCAGTAAATGCTTCAACTAAAAATACCACTGCAGGCAAAACAAGCAAGGGAAAAGTCCATACAAAACGTATTAAAATGCCCTTTTATCTCCTCCCTTCCCATTATCCAGGGCCGCAAACACTCCTTCCAGGCGATTTACTTGTATTTCTTTCCATTTAGTATACTGTATTCGCTGCCCGCGATGCACTATCCTCTACACTGGGGAGACCAAGCGTAGATTGAGTGACCGCTTTGCGGAACACCTCTGTTCAGTCCGTATGTGTGACCCCGAGCTTCCAGTCACCTGTCACTTTAATTCTCCACTCTGATCTCTCCAGTTCTCTGTCCTCGGCCTCTAAGAAACATAGAAAATAGGTGCAGGAGTAGGCCATTCGGCCCTTCGAGCCTACACCACCATTCAATAAGATCATGGCTGATCATTCACCTCAGTACCCCTTTCCTGCTTTCTCTCCATACCCCTTGATCCCTTTAGCCGTAAGGGCCATATCTAACTCCCTTTTGAATACATCCAATGAACTGGCATCAACAACTCTCTGCGGCAGAGAATTCCACAGGTTAACAACTCTCTGAGTGAAGAAGTTTCTCCTCATCTCGGTCCTAAATGGCTTACCCCTTATCCTTAGACTATGTCCCCTGGTCCTGGACTTCCCCAACATCGGGAATATTCTTCCTGCATCCAACCTGTCCAGTCCCGTCAGAATTTAATATATTTCTATGAGATCCCCTCTCATCCTTCTAAACTCTAGCGAATACAGGCCCAGTCGATCCAGTCTCTCCTCATATCTCAGTCCTGCCATCCCGGGAATCAGTCTGGTGAACCTTCGCTGTACTCCCTCAATAGCAAGAACGTCCTTCCTTAGATTAGGAAACCAAAACTGAGCACAATATTCCAGGTGAGGCCTCACCAAGGCCCTGTACAACTGCAGTAAGACCTCACTGCTCCTATACTCAAATCCCCTAGCTATGAAGGCCAACATACCATTTGCCTTCTTCATCACCTGCTGTACGTGCATGCCAACTTTCAATGACTGATGTACCATGACACCCAGGTCTCGTTACACCTCCCCTTTTCCTAATCTGCCACCGTTCAGATAATATTCTGCCTTCGTGTTTTTGCCACCAAAGTGGATAACCTCACATTTATCCACATTATACTGCATCTGCCATGTATTTGCCCACTCACCTGACCTGTCCAAGTCACCCTGCAGCCTTTTAGCATCCTCCTCACAGCTCACACCACCACCCAGCTTAGTGTCATCTGCAAACTTGGAGATATTACACTCAATTCCTTCATCCAAATCATTAATGTATATTGTAAATAGCTGGGGTCCCAGCACTGAGCCCTGCAGCACCCCACTAGTCATTACTCTTATACTGTTCCAATGGAGCTCAATGCAAGCTCAAGGAACAGCACCCCATCTTTCGTTTAGGCAATTTACAGCCTTCTGGACTCAACATCGAGTTCAACAATTTCACAATGTAATCCCTGCCCCCATTTTTTTCTGTTTTTTTTCTCTCTCAGTCTCATGGCAGCTGTTGGTGAATCTGCCATTTCCATTTACACCCTCTCTAGACACATCTTTTGTTTCTTAACTTGTCCCATTATCATCTCCTTCCACCTTGCACCACCATCCATTTTGTCTCTCTAATCTCTCCTGCCTTCTATCCTATCACAGACCTCCCCTCCCCCCTTTCCCTGCCCCTACATTTGCCTATAATGTGTTATATCGCTAACCTTTTCCAGTTCTGATGAAGGGTCACCGACCTGAAACGATAACTCTGTTTCTCTCTCTCCGCTGATGCTGCCTGACCTGCTGTGTTTAAGGAGATATTTCATAACTCTCAATAAAACTATATCCCAGTGAGAAGGAAAGACTCTAAGAGAAGGGAGAACCATCTGTGGTTAACTAAGGAAGTAAAGGATGGTATCAAATTAAAAACAACGGCATACAAAGTTGACAAGATTAGTGGGAGGCCAGAGGATTGGGAAACTTTTTTTAAAAAAGCAAAGGACGACTAAAAAAAAAATAAAGAGAGATGGATTATGAGAGTATACTGGCAAGAAATATAAAAGCAGATAGCAAGAGCTTCTACAGGTATATAAAAAGGAAGAGAATAGCTAAAGCAAATGTTGGTCCCTTAAAGGATGAGACTGGGGAATTAATAATGGGGAACAGGGAAATGGCGAGACTTTGAACAAATATTTTGTATCGGTCTTCATAGGAGAAAATACTAAAATATCCTAATAGTGGATAATCACAGGGGTATAGGGAGGGAAGAACTTAATACAATCACTACAACTAAAGAAATAGTACTCGGTAAAATAATGGGACTAAAGGTGGACAAGTGCCCTGGACCTGATGGCCTGCATCCTAGGGTCTTAAAAGAAGTGGCTGCAGAGATAGTGGATGCACTGGTTATAATCCACCAAAATTCCCTGGATTCTGGGGAGGTCCCAGCGGATTGGAAAACTGCAAATTTAACACCCCTATTTAAGAAAGGAGGCAAACAGAAAGCAGGAAACTATAGACCAGTTAGCCTAACATCTGTCGTTGGGGAAAATGCTGAAGTCCATTATCAAGGAAGCAGCAGCGGGACATTTGGAAAAGCATAATACAGTCAAGCAAAGTCAGCATGGTTTTATGAAAGGGAAATCATGTTTAACAAATTTGCTGGAGTTCTTTGAGGATGTAGCGAGCAGTATGGATAAGGGGGAACCAGTGGATGTGGTGTATTTGGATTTCCAGAAGGCATTCGATAAGGTGCCACATAAAAGGTTACTGCACAAGATAAAAACTCACGGGGTTGGGGGGTAATATATTAGCATGGATAGCGGATTGGCTAACTAACAGAAAACAGGGAGTCGAGATAAATAGGTCATTTTCCAGTTGGCAAACAGTAACTAGTGGGGTGCCACAGGGATTGGTGCTGGGGCCTCAACTATTTACAATCTATATTAATGACTTGGATGAAGGGGCCAAGTGTAATGCAGCCAAGTTTGCTGATGATACAAAGATGGGTGGGAAAGCAAGTTATGAGGAGGACAAAAAAAATCTGCAAAGGGATATAGACAGGCTAAGTGAGTGTGCAAAAATTTGGCAAATGGAGTATAATGTGGGAAAGTGTGAGGTTATCCACTTTGGCAGAAAAAAAAATAGAAAATTATTCTTTAAATGGAGATTACAAAATGCTGCAGTACAGAGCGACCTGGGGGTCCTTGTGTAAGAAACACAAAAAGTGAGTATGCAGGTACAGCAAGTGATCAGGAAGGCAAATGGAATGTTGGCCTTTATTGCAAGGGGGATAGAGTATAAAAGCAGAGAAGTCCTGCTATAACTGTACAGGGTATTGGTGAGGCCACACCTGGAGTACTGCGTCCGGTTTTGGTCTCCTTATTTAAGGAGGGATATACTTGCATTGGAGGCAGTTCAGAGAAGGTTCACAAGGTTGATTCCTGAGATGAAGGGGTGACTTATGAAGATAGGTTGAGTAGGTTAGGTCTATATACATTGAAGTTTAGAAGAATGAGAGGTGATGTTATTAAAACATATCAGATACTGAGGGGGCTTGACAGGGTAGATGCAGAGAGGATGTTTCCCCTCGTGGGAGAATCTAGAACTAGGGACCACCCATTTAGAACTGTGATGAGGAGGAATTTCTTCTCTCAGAGTGTTGTAAATCTGTGGAATTCTCTGCCCCAGAGAGCTCTTGTGGCTGGGTCTTTAAATATATTTAAGATGGAGATAGACAGATTTTTGAACGATAAGAGAGTCAAAGATTATGGGGAGCGGGCAGGGAAGTGGAGCTGAGCCCAAAATCAGATCAGCCATGGCCTTATTGAATGGCGGAGCAGGCTTGTGGGGCCAATGGCCTACTCCTGCTCCTATTTCTTATTTTTTTATGTTTCCAGCATTTTCTGTTTTTATAATAAAAGAGATATTGGTGACTGGCTGAACTTTATAGAGCTCAAGTTCAGTCATGGTTTGTGCAGAGTTAGTTGATTTCGACAGAGTATTGGGGGAAGTGGGGAGGCAACAATTGGGTTCTGCTCCACTGGGTTGTGGTGGGGGAGGGGGAACGGTGCGGAGGGAAAGAGGGGGAATAAGGATAAAGAAAGACCACATCCAGGGCTGCTGCTTCTGATTGCTGTTCAGTCACCCACATTAGACGTATGTACGTGATCGACGGGAAATGACAAGGTCCTCCTCAGCTGTCAGGCTCCCTCATGGTTGAATAGCCTGCCAACACCCATAGTCAAGGTTGTCAGGTGGACCTAAAAGATCCCACAGCACTATTTCGAAGAAGAGCAAGGCAGTTCTTCCCGGTGTTCTGGGCCAATAGAACTAATATCACATTATCTGGTGATTACCATGTAGCTGTTTCTGGGAGCTTGCTGTGCCGTGTTCCCAACATTTTGTTTTATTTGTTCATGGGATGTGGGTGTGGCTGGCAAGGCCAGCACTTATTACCCATCACGAAATGCCCTTCAGAAGATGGTGGTGAGCCGCCTTCTTGAACCGCGGAGGGCAGTTAAGAGCCAACCACATTGCTGTGGGTCTGAAGTCACATATCGGCCAGACCGGGTAAGTGCGGCAGATTTCCTTCCCGAAAGGACGTTAGTGGAACAGATGGGATTTTACAACAATCCGGTAGTTTCATGGTCACCATGACTGATGCTAGCTTTTTATTCCAGATTTATTTAATTAACTGAAATTAGCTGCCCTGGTGGGATTTGAACTCAGGCCCCTGGATTTCTGGTCCCGGGCTCCTGCATCCCTGGTCCCGGGCCCCTGCATCCCTGATCCCGGGCCCCTGGATCATTGGTCTCGGGCCCCTGGATCCCTGGTCTGGGCCCCAGGATCGTTGGTCCCGGGCCCCTGCATCCCTGGTCCCGGGCCCCTGGATCATTGGTCCCGGGCCCCTGGATCCCTGGTCTGGGCCCCAGGATCGTTGGTCCCGGGCCCCTGGATCGCTGGTCCCGGGCCCCTGGATCGCTGGTCCCGGGCCCCTGGATCGCTGGTCCCGGGCCCCTGGATCGCTGGTCCCGGGCTGGGGGATCGCAGGTCCCAGGTCGGGGGATCGCTGGTCCCGGGCCCCTGGATCGCTGGTCCCGGGCCCCTGGATCGCTGGTCCCGGGCCCCTGGATCGCTGGTCCCGGGCCCCTGGATCGCTGGTCCCGGGCCCCTGGATCGCTGGTCCCGGGCCCCTGGATCGCTGGTCCCGGGCTGGGGGATCGCAGGTCCCAGGTCGGGGATCGCTGGTCCCGGGCCGGGGGATCGCTAGTCCAGTGACATTACCACTATGCTTCCATACTCTCAAAGGGGTACAACAATGAATACACTTCAAAGGTACTTCATTGGCCGTAAAGCGCTTTGGCACGTCCCGAGGTCGTTTAAGGCGCTATAGAAATGCAGGTCCTCTGCCTTTCCTTTATGTGGACAGGCCAGCTCTCACAGGACGGTTGGCGACAGCAGTGCCAGTACAGTAATAATACGGTGGAGAGGTGGTAGTGGGGTAGTGGGAAGAACAACTGAAACATTTTGAATGTACAGCATATTGGGGGCCAGTGTCAGCCGTGGCTCTGTGGGTAGCACACGTGCCTCTGAGTCAGAAGGTTGTGAGTTCAAATCCCACTCCAGAGACGTGAGCACAAATTCTCAGCTGACACTCCAGTACAGTACTGAGGGAGCGCCGCACTGTCAGAGGGGCAGTACTGAGGGAGCGCCGCACTGTCGGAGGGGCAGTACTGAGGGAGCGCCGCACTGTCGGAGGGGCAGTACTGAGGGAGCGCCGCACTGTCAGAGGGGCAGTACTGAGGGAGCGCCGCACTGTCGGAGGGGCAGTACTGAGGGAGCGCCGCACTGTCGGAGGGATAGTACTGAGGGAGTGCCGCACTGTCGGAGGGGCAGTACTGAGGGAGCGCCGCACTGTCGGAGGGGCAGTACTGAGGGAGCGCCGGAGGGGCAGTACTGAGGGCGTGTCGGAGGGGCAGTAGTGAGGGAGCGCCGCACGGGCAGTAGTGAGGGAGCGCTGCACTGTCGGAGGGGTAGTACTGAGGGAGTGCTACACTGTCGGAGGGGTAGTACTGAGGGAGCTCCACACTGTCGGAGGTGCCCTCTTTCGGATGTGACGTTAAACCGAGGCCCCGTCTGCTCTCTCAAGTGAACGTAAAAGATCCGGTGGCACTATTTGGAAGAAGAACAGGGGCATTCTCCCCGGTGTCCCGGGGCCAATATTTATCCCTCAGTCAACATTTTTTTTAAAACAGATCATCCGGTCATTATCACATTGCTGTTTGTGGGAGCTTGTTGTGCGTAAATTGGCTGCCGTGTTTCCCACATTTCAACAGTGACTACGTGCCCAAAAGTACTTAATTGGCTGTAAAGCGCTTCGAGACGTCCGGTGGTCGTGACAGGCGCTATAGAAATGCAAGTCTTCCTTTTTTTTCTTTGATGGGGTAGAATATACATTTAAGAAACATTACCGATCTCCAAACTACACAAAGTCTTTCTATCTCTCGATAATTCACTAAAGTCACGTCCTGCCCAAAGCTCGTAATTCTGAGGAGTAAATCAATATAGTACATTCAATCAAGAAAAGCACACTCACACAAAAGGAAAATCAATCTTCCAAGTCTGAAGGATTAATTATTAAGAATGCCTTTCAAATGCAACTCAATTATTAGATTTAAAACACAGAGGAATGTCTTGCTGCCTTCACCTAAACAGCGCACTGTAGATTAAAAGCAAAAGGTTAAATTAGAAATTAAAAGTTACTGATTTTTAAAAATAGATTTAATGTACCTCACAATCTTTGTCTCTCTCAGAAATGTCCCCAAATGTTTCAAACACACAATGATTTACTTTGATGTGCAATCACCTGTATGCAAGAAAGAAAACGAACTCCCATTTCTGTCATGCTTCTCACGACTGATTTCAGGACGTCTCAAAGCGCTTCACAGCTAATGAAGTATTTTGTTGTGAAGTCACAGTTGTAATGTAGGAAATGCGGCAAACAATTTCTACACAGCGATGTCCCAGAAACAGCAAGTAAGAGGATCAGACAAGCTGTTTAAGTGATGTCAGTTGAGGGATAGAGAGTACACGAAATAACGGAGAAATCCCCTGCTCTTCCAATAATGTTGTGGGATCTTTAACATCCACACGAGAGGTTTATGGTGGCAGCTGTGGCTCAGTGGGTAGCATTCTCGCCTCCGAGTCAGAAGGTTGTAGGTTCAAGTCCCACTCCAGGGTTTTATAGTGAAGGGTGTGGGATATATCAGTGTTACAGTGAGGGGTATATCAGAGTGTTACAGTGAAGGGTGTGGAGTATATCAGTGTTGGGGTATATCAGTGTTACAGTGAAGGGTGTGGGGTATATCAGTGTTACAGTGAGGGGTGTGGGGTATATCAGTGTGTTACAGTGAGGGGTGTGGAGTATATCAGTGTTACAGTGAGGGGTGTGGGGTATATCAGTGTTACAGTGAGGGGTGTGGGGTATATCAGTGTGTTACAGTGAGGGGTGTGGAGTATATCAGTGTTACAGTGAGGGGTGTGGGGTATATCAGTGCTACAGTGAGGGGTGTGGAGTATATCAGTGTGTTATAGTGAGATATGTGGAGTATGTCAGTGTGTTACAGCGAGGGTGTGGGGTATATCAGTGTTACAGTGAGGGGTATATCAGAGTGTTACAGTGAAGGGTGAAGGGTGTGGGGTATATCAGTGCTACAGTGAGGGGTGTGGAGTATATCAGTGTGTTATAGTGAGATATGTGGAGTATGTCAGTGTGTTACAGCGAGGGTGTGGGGTATATCAGTGTTACAGTGAGGGGTATATCAGAGTGTTACAGTGAAGGGTGTGGGGTATATCAGTGTGTTACAGTGAGGAGTGTGGGGTCTATCAGTACGTTACAGTGAGGGTGTGGAGAATATCAGTGCGTTATAGCGAGGGTGTGGGATATATCAGTGTTACAGTGAGGGGTGTGGGGTATATCAGTGTTACAGTGAGGAGTGTTGGGGTATATCAGTGTTACAGTGAGGGGTGTGGAGTATATCAGTGTGTTACAGTGAGGGGTGTGGAGTATATCAGTGTTGGGGTATATCAGTGTTACAGTGAAGGGTGTGGGGTCTATCAGTGTTACAGTGAGGGGTGTGGGGTATATCAGTGTTGGGGTATATCAGTGTTACAGTGAAGGGTGTGGGGTATATCAGTGTTACAGTGAGGGGTGTGGAGTATATCAGTGTGTTACAGTGAGGGGTGTGGAGGATATCAGTGTTGGGGTATATCAGTGTTACAGTGAAGGGTGTGGGGTCTATCAGTGTTACAGTGAGGGGTGTGGGGTATATCAGTGTTACAGTGAAGGGTGTGGGGTGTGGGGTATATCAGTGTGTTACAGTGAGGGGTGTGGAGTATATCAGTGTTGGGGTACATCAGTGTTACAGTGAGGGGTGTGGAGTATATCAGTGTTGGGGTATATCAGTGTTACAGTGAAGGGTGTGGGGTATATCAGTGTTACAATGAGGGGTGTGGGGTATATCAGTGTGTTACAGTGAGGGGTGTGGAGTATATCAGTGTTACAGTGAGGGGTGTGGGGTATATCAGTGTGTTACAATGAGGGGTGTGGAGTATATCAGTGTGTTACAGTGAGGAGTGTGGAGTGTTACAGTGAGGGGTGTGGAGTATATCAGTGTGTTACAATGAGGGGTGTGGGGTATATTAGTGTGTTACAGTGAGGGGTGTGGGGTATATTAGTGTTACAGTGAGGGGTGTGGAGTATATTAGTGTTGGGGTGTGGGATATATCAGTGTGTTACAATGAGGGGTGTGGAGTATATTAGTGTTACAGTGAGGGGTGTGGAGTATGTCAGTGTGTTACAGTGAGGGGTGTGGGGTATATCAGGAAATTTATCCAGGAAAAAAAGTTCCTTTAAAAAAACCCTCTCTTTCCTTGCTGTGGGTCATGTAAGTTCCAGGAACCCATGGTGACTGGTAGCACTATCCTCGTCACACGACCTTTATTCACCCGTCACGCCCTGTGCTCGCTGACCGACATTGGTTCCCCGTCCAGCAACGTCTCAATTTTAAAATTCACCTCCTAGTTTATAAATCCTTCCATGGCCTCATCCCACCCACCCTCCCTATCTCTGGAACCTCCTCCAAGCCCTACAACTCTGAAATTTCTGCACTTCATTAATAAAAGCCTCTTGAGCATCCCCCCAATTTCCATCGTTCCACCATCGGCGGCCGTGCCTTCAGCTGCCTGGGCCCCAAACTCTGGAACTCCCTCCCTAAACCTCTCTGCCTCTAAACCTCTTTTCCTTTGACACTATTTCTTTGACCAAGCATTTGCATAACTGCCCTAATATCTTCTAATGTGGCTCGGTGTCAAATATTGTTTGATAATCGCTCCTGTGAAGAGCCCCGAGACATTTTATTGCACTTTTAACACAGCATCATCATCATAGGCGGTCCTTCGAATGAGGATGACTTGCTTCCACATGAGTTCACAGATGTTTCAATGAGGGACCCGATGTTCCAGTCCTGAACTCCAATTGATGGGTGGAAGATGCCTGTGCGTGGATTTTTTTAACGTGTGGTGACCATTGCACACCAGCCACCACACGGGCTTGACAGAGGTAGGTCTTGGTCCAGTAGCAAGGGTTAACCAGGACGACTGGAGATCTGTTCTGCTGCATGGACCTAGTGCGCTCACATATCGCAATTTGGGCTGGCCCGTGCTGCCCCTGGGCCCTCGACTCTTCTGGGCCCCGTAACACGTCGTGTAACACGAAATATCTTCTGAATGCAGGAGCCCATCCAACTTCCTCTCGCTTGCAGTGAATCCACACTCACTACACATGCTGGCAACTTATTTCAGAGGCTGACCGCTCTTACAAAAAGCACATCGAATCAAGAAATGGTTACAGCACAGAAGGACGCCATTCGGCCCGTTGAGCCCATGCCGGCTCTCTGCAAGAGCGCCTCAGCTAGTCCCACTGCCCCCACCCTTTCATGGCATCTCACCTCACTGTCTGTGGTCAGAACTTGTACCGAGGTCCCCAGTTCACTCCTGCCTATCTAATTGAAGTAACCTATTTGTGTGGATAGAAAATAAACTTCACCATTTAAAAAAGACCTCATTCATATCCCTGCGAAGTCTGTGCTTCCCCTCCCACGCCCCTTCGCAAAAGGTAAAATGCCCCAGCTCCCAAATCCCATATTAGAAACATAGAAAATAGGTGCAGGAACAGGCCATTCGGCCCTTCGAGCCTGCACCACCATTCAATAAGATCATGGCTGATCATGCAACTTCAGTACTCCATTCCTGCTTTCTCTCCATACCCCTTGGTCCCTTTAGCCGTAAGGGCCATATCTAACTCCCTTTTGAATATATCTAACGAACTGGCCTCAACAACTTTCTGTGGTAGAGCATTCCACAGGTTCACAATTATCTGAGTGAAGAAGTTTCTCCTCATCTCGGTCCTAAATGGCTTACCCCTTATCCTTAGACTGTGACCCCTGGTTCTGGACTTCCCCAACATCGGGAACATTCTTCCTGCATCTAACCTGTCCAATCCAGTCAGAATTTTATATGTTTCTATGAGATCCCCTCTCATTCTTCTAAATTTCAGTGAATATAAGCCTAGTCGATCCAGTCTCTTCTCATATGTCAGTCCTGCCATCCCAGGAATCAGTCTGGTGAACTTTCGCTGCACTCCCTCAATAGCAAGAATGTCCTTCCTCAGATTAGGAGACCAAAACTGTGCACAATATTGATAATTAAAAGGACAGACTTGCATTTCTATAACGCCTTTCACGACCACCGGACGTCCCGAAGCACTTTACAGGCAACGAAGTACTTTTTGAAGTATAGTCACTGTTGTAATGCGGGAAACGCGGCAGCCAATTCTACGCACAGCAAGCTCCCACAAACAGCAATGTGACAATGACCCGATAATCTCTTGTTCTGTTATGTTGGTTGAGGGATAAATATTGGCCGCAGGACACTGGGGAGAACTCCCCTGCTCTTCTTCGATATAGTGCCGTGGGATCTTCTACGTCTACCTGAGAGAGCAGACAGGGCCTCCAACAGTGCAGCACTCCCTCAGTACTGGAGTATCATCCTATATTTTTGTTTTGTGCTCAAGTCTCTGGAGTGGAACTTGAACTCACAAACTTCTGACTCAGAGGCGAGAATGCTACCCACTGAGCCACAGCTGACACATAAGTGGCCTTAAACTAGACATCAATCAAATTTCCCTCCTCAATCTTTGCCAGTGCCTCAATATCCTCCACGACAAAAGTAGACATAGTACTCGAGATGTGGCTTTGTACAACTTTTAGATTTGTGTTTAATTTTCTTGTCTATGCATCGTCCACCCCATTTGATTTCACATCAGCCCCGTGATATTGGTCGCAGACCTTCAACGGCACGTGAACTATAAACCCCAGGTCTTTATTACCCCCCACCCCCACTCAGCTGCGTTGAACGTACAACTCTGCAAATGTGTATCCAATGCTTGGAATTGTCCTGACCCAACATAACTGGCCCAGAAATCCCGGCCGGCTGCTTCCCGCGGGCGATCGGGTAAAAAAAAGTTTAAAAAGATGCACACCTACCTGTTCCTGCTGTGCCCACGCGAGTTCCTGGTCCTGAGGCCACTGACTGCACGTCGCAGCGCATGCACGTCGGGACATGCGCAGGGCGGGAGCTGCAGTCACATGGCTCTGGGCAGCCAATCAGGTAAAGAATTTTCCCATCCCTAAGTTGGACTTCCCAGTATTATGAATGAGAAACCCCCCCCAAACACATAAAACACTAATAAAAAATAGAAAAAAATACACCACATATTATTAATTTATATTAAAATTATTTAGGTATTATATGAAAAAAATATTTTTCCGATTTTTAAGAAAGTTTTTTAAATTATGTTTTAAAATAAACTTACCGTAGTGTGCCGTAAATGTGTTTTTAAAATTTTATTTTATTATGTTTTTGTATGTTTTAAAACTCTTACGCCTGTAAAAGTAGGCTAAGCACCTGCTTTTTTCAGGCGCAAGAGTTTTCAGGACATCCACTGGGCAAGATATGGGTCAATTCCGCAATCTTGCCCATGCAAATGTCCTCGCTCCCGAGATGTGGATGATCGGTCGAGCTCCAGCTTGACAGATCGGAAAAGCTGGTTTTCAGCGCATGCGCATTTTGCACCGAAAACCGGCTTTTGCGATGCCTTCCCGGGTCCGTACACGCTCCGTTACACACTCCATACCGACCCGGGAGGCCGGGATTTCTGTACAATGCGAAATCAAGGCACTTTACAGATACTACACTGATGGGTTTGCAAATTGCTCAAGATTAGATTTTGGGGGGCATTTTATGACCTGTGCATCTAATGTGTGATAAACACGCTGTTGCTTATTTGGTGGTGCAACTAAGTGCTGTTAGTGGCAGGGGCTTGCTGCTAATGCTCTTCAGCGCTGGTGTAACAAGGATTCCTTCGAGACTAGAGTTCCCAAGGTCAGCACGTAGCTTGTGCTGGTTACCACTTCAGCATTCTCCGGGAAGAATTTGTGCAATGTATTTGAACCGTGCAATGGGCTTCTTCTCTCATTCTCTTCTCCCGAGACACGGGTTTGCTGGCTTCAGTGATGCACCATTGACCCCACTACTTCAACAATCCAGGCTTGCCATTTATATCTTCCCCCTCGCCTCCCCCCCCCCCCCACCACCGAAGTGCTCCGCTCAAGCAGCAATGAAAAATGGTCTTCAGTTTGCAAGTAATTTGATTTAACTTCAGCACAGCCACAGCTTAAATGATAGCATTTCTCTCGCTCGCTCTCTTTCAACTAATCTGGAACAACATGAATGTGTGAAGCTTGGCTGGAGGGGGTAGCACACTTGGCTCAGACACAGAAGGTCATGCGCTCAAGTCCTGCTCTAGGATTTCAGCACATAATCCTCTGTGCAGTTCTGAGCGATGGTGTGTGTTGTTGGAGGCGCTGATTCTTTGATGATGCATTAAACCACCTGCAACTTATTAAGAAAGAAAAAGACTTGCACTTGTATAGCACCTTTCATGACCATCGGACATCTCAAAGGGCTTTACAGCCATTTAAGTACTTTTGGGAGTGGAGTCACTGTTGTAATGTTGGAAACGCAGCAGCCAGTTTGCGCAAAGCAAGCTCCCACAAACAGCAATGTGATAATGACTAGATAATCTGTTTTTGTAATATTGATTGAGGGATAAATATTGGCCAGGATACCAGGGATAACTCCCCTGCTCATCTTCGAAATAGTGCAATGGGATCTTTTACGTCCATCTGAGAGCAGACAGGGGCTCGGTTTAACGTCTCATCTGAAAGACAGCACCTCCGACAGTGCAGCGCTCCCTAAGCACTGCACTAGAGAGTCAGTCTAGATTTATTTTGTGCTCTAGTTCCTGGAGTGGGACTTGAATCCACGACCTTCTGACTCAGAGGCGAGAGTGCTGCCCACTGAGCCACAGCTGACACTAAAGAGAATACATTTGGCCCGTTGCCAAAACAGAGAGACAGACTATTATCTGAATGATGACAGATTAGGAAAAGGGGAGATGCAACGAGACCTGGCTGTCATGGTACATCAGTCATTGAAGGTTGGCATGCAGGTACAGCAGGTTAAGAAAGCAAATGGCATGTTGGCCTTCACAGCGAGGGGATTTGATTACAGGGGCAGGGAGGTGTTACTACAGTTGTACAGGGCCTTGGTGAGGCCACACCTGGAGTATTGTGTACAGTTTTGGTCTCCTAACTTGAGGAAGGACATTCTTGCTATTGAGGGAGTGCAGCGAAGGTTCACCAGACTGATTCCCGGGATGGCGGGACTGACATATCAAGAAAGACTGGATCAACTGGGCTTGTATTCGCTGGAGTTCAGAAGAATGAGAGGGGACCTCATAGAAACGTTTAAAATTCTGACAGGTTAGATGCAGGAAGAATGTTCCCAATGTTGGGGAAGTCCAGAACCAGGGGTCACAGTCTAAGGATAAGGGGTAAGCCATTTAGGACAGAGATGAGGAGAAACTTCTTCACCCAGAGAGTGGTGAACCTGTGGAATTCTCTACCACAGAAAATTGTTGAGGCCAATTCACTAAATATATTCATAAAGGAGTTAGATGTAGTCCTTACTACTAGGGGGATCAAGGGGTATGGCGAGAAAGCAGGAATGGGGTACTGAGGTTGCATGTTCAGCCATGAACTCATTGAATGGCGGTGCAGGCTCGAAGGGCCGAATGGCCTACTCCTGCACCTATTTTCTATGTTTCTATGTTTCGTCTTGTATTGGCTCTTGGCTGAAGTGAAGCATAGCTAATCGCACTGCCTCATCTTCCTCCCTCTCACCGCGCCCCCCTCCGCCCCCACAGCTCTCTATCTTCTTCTGCTTCAGATATTTAGAAAATCTTTCCTTAAAAGCCTCAATGGTCTCTGCCTCAACCACTCCCTGTGGTAAGGAATTCCGCGCACCAACAACCCTCGGTCTAATGAAACGTCTCCAAACCTCTCTCCTCACTGCGACAATATTAAATTGATGAACCTTCATTGCCGACTACCCAACTGGAGGAAACAGCCTTAACCCTATTCGCTAACATTAAAAAAAACTTAATTAAATCTCCTCTTAGCCTCCTCCAATCCACTGGATACAATCTCAGCATCTTCAGTCTCTCCTCACAATGATGATGTCCCGATCATAATGTAGGATTACATCGGATATACAGCACAGAAACAGGCCATTTGGCCCAACTAGTCCATGCCGGCATTTATGCTCCACTCGAGCCTCCTCCTGTCTTTCCTCAGCTAAATCTACCCGCTTAACCTGTGGAAATGTATTTTTAAAGTTGCATTACACTGTTTTTTGTACCCTTTTTGCAATAAAACAAAATGGAGTCCCAATCCTGCCAGAGGCTTCTGCAGCACAGTCTGTTTGCATAAACATACTAACCTTGACTGAAACTGTTGATAGCTGATTAATAGCCACCAGATAACATTAAGACTGTCCTGCTGAGATAAGTTTTTTTTAATGTTAGCGAATAGGGTTAAGGCTGTTTGCTCCAGATGGGTAGTCGGCAATGAGGGTTCATCAATTTAATATTGTCGCAGTGAGGAGAGAGGTTTGGAGACGTTTCATTAGACCGAGGGTTGTTGGTGCGTGGAATTCCTTACCACAGGGAGTGGTTGAGGCAGAGACCATTGAGGCTTTTAAGGAAAGATTTGCTAAATATCTGAAGCAGAAGAAGATAGAGAGCTGTGGGGGCGGAGGGGGCCGCGGTGAGAGGGAGGAAGATGAGGCAGTGCGATTAGCTATGCTTCACTTCAGCCAAGAGCCAATACAAGACGCAACATAGAAACATAGAAAATAGGTGGAGTAGGCCATTCGGCCCTTCGAGCCTGCACCGCCATTCAATGAGTTCATGGCTGAACAAGCAACCTCAGTACCCCATTCCTGCTTTCTCGCCATTGTGCTCCCCTGTATTATCAATAGTCTGTCGCTATGCCAGAGGGCTAAGAAGGGCTGGATAAAGGTTGTAAAGATGCAGCACCAATTCACCCCCTAAGAGATAATCAAATTACCAGCCATTATCTCTTGTACAGAACTCATCCATAATATAATCCGGATATAAAAGGGGTCAGAGGGTCTAGTAAGGAGGGGGAACTGAGGGAAATCTTTATTAGTCGGGAAATTGTGTTGGGGAAATTGATGGGATTGAAGGCCGATAAATCCCCAGGGCCTGATGGACTGCATCCCAGAGTACTTAAGGAGGTGGCCTTGGAAATAGCGGATGCATTGACAGTCATTTTCCAACATTCCATTGACTCTGAATCAGTTCCTATGGAGTGGAGGGTAGCCAATGTAACCCCACTTTTTAAAAAAGGAGGGAGAGAGAAAACAGGGAATTATAGACCGGTCAGCCTGACCTCAGTAGTGGGTAAAATGATGGAATCAATTATTAAGGATGTCATAGCAGTGCATCTGGAAAATGGTGACATGATAGGTCCAAGTCAGCATGGATTTGTGAAAGGGAAATCATGCTTGACAAATCTTCTGGAATTTTTTGAGGATGTTTCCAGTAAAGTGGACAAAGGAGAACCAGTTGATGTGGTATATTTGGACTTTCAGAAGGCTTTCGACAAGGTCCCACACAAGAGATTAATGTGCAAAGTTAAAGCACATGGGATTGGGGGTAGTGTGCTGACGTGGATTGAGAACTGGTTGTCAGACAGGAAGCAAAGAGTAGGAGTAAACGGGTACTTTTCAGAATGGCAGGCAGTGACTAGTGGGGTGCCGCAAGGTTCTGTGCTGGGGCCCCAGCTGTTTACATTGTACATTAATGATTTAGACGAGGGGATTAAATGCAGTATCTCCAAATTTGCGGATGACACTAAATTGGGTGGCAGTGTGAGCTGCGAGGAGGATGCTAATAGGCTGCAGAGTGACTTGGATAGGTTAGGTGAGTGGGCAAATGCATGGCAGATGAAGTATAATGTGGATAAATGTGAGGTTATCCACTTTGGTTGTAAAAACAGAGAGACACACTATTATCTGAATGGTGACAGATTAGGAAAAGGGAAGGTGCAACGAGACCTGGGTGTCATGGTACATCAGTCATTGAAGGTTAGCATGCAGGTACAGCAGGCGGTTAAGAAAGCAAATGGCATGTTGGCCTTCATAGCGAGGGGATTTGAATACAGGTGCAGGGAGGTGTTACTACAGTTGTACAGGGCCTTGGTGAGGCCACACCTGGAGTATTGTGTACAGTTTTGGTCTCCTAACTTGAGGAAGGACATTCTTGCTATTGAGGGAGTGCAGCGAAGATTCACCAGACTGATTCCCGGGATGGCGGGACTGACCTATCAAGAAAGACTGGATCAACTGGGCTTGTATTCACTGGAGTTCAGAAGAATGAGAGGGGACCTCATAGAAACGTTTAAAATTCTGACGGGTTTAGACAGGCTAGATGCAGGAAGAATGTTCCCAATGTTGGGGAAGTCCAGAACCAGGGGTCACAGTCTGAGGATAAGGGGTAAGCCATTTAGGACCGAGATGAGGAGAAACTTCTTCACCCAGAGAGTGGTGAACCTGTGGAATTCTCTACCACAGAAAGTAGTTGAGGCCAATTCACTAAATATATTCAAAAGGGAGTTAGATGAAGTCCTTACTACTCGGGGGATCAAGGGTTATGGCGAGAAAGCAGGAAGGGGGTACTGAAGTTTCATGTTCAGCCATGAACTCATTGAATGGCGGTGCAGGCTAGAAGGGCTGAATGGCCTGCTCCTGCACCTATTTTCTATGTTTCTATGTTTCTATGTAAGAAGCCAAGTACCCAATCAACCACTATGGAAATCATGGGCCCAAATAACTGGCCAGGAAACTGGACAATCCTAAAACAATGCAAAGCCGGTGATAGCACATTATCACACCCTAATCGAGTTATTGCTGACTAGCCCACAAAAAACACTGACAAAGGAGACATTTGAAAAAATGTAAAGACAAGGATGTGGTAATCATTAACTGATTGGAGAATACTTTATCTGTTTTCGCTGACTGCAAAGGCAGAACCAATACACAGGATGGAACCATAACTTGTTTGTTCTACTGTATAAATACATTGTGAAACTGTACCATATTGGGAGTCCCCAATTTACCTTTGACTGAGTGAAACTCTTCCTTGCTGCAAGTAAAACTTATTAAAGGAACATCTACCGGAGTGATTGTGTTAAGAGTCGTATATTGAGAGTCGAGATTTCGACAAACCCTCTATTCCCTTCTCCCTCATGTGTTTATCCAGCCTCCCCTTAAATGCTTCACTGCTATTCGCCTCAACCTCTCCCTGTGGCAGCAGGTTCCACATTCTCACTACTCTCTGGGTAAAGAAGTTTCTTCCAAATTCCCGATTGGATTTCTGGGTGACTATCTTATATTGATGGACTCTAGTTTTGTTCTTCCCCACAAGTGGAAACATTCTCTTTGTATCCACTCTATCATAACCTTTCATAATTTTAAAGATGTCTATTAGGTCACCCCTCAGCCTTCTCCCAGCCTGTTCATCCTTTCCTGATATGGACACTGTAATGTATTTGCTTCATGGGTTCTTTGCTGAAGAATTCATAGCAACACATTGCTATTAAGAACTCGTTGGTTTATTAGCAAAGGTTTAACAATCACACTACACATTACCAGTTCATTCACCAGGCTCACAACCACCTGCCCCATCGTGGATCCCTGAGCCCAACTGGCTGGGTTTTATTGAGGCTTGTGACCATCACGTGACTAGCTAAGCCACTCCCAACTCAACAGGTCTACAAATTTTGCAGCCGAGTATCTTGCATTTGGGGATATCACAAGCATCAGCACACCTGGAGTGCAATGGGCTAGCCTCGTCCTGGGAGAATCATTTTTTTTCTTGATCATGGTTACTCCCCTGCCAGGTAAACGTGTGAGCATCCGCACAGGTGCATACATTACACATACCCTCGTTGTTCTGGTATCATCCTTGGAAATCTTCTCTGCACCCTCTCTAGTGCCTCTATATCCTTTTTATAATATAGCGACCAGAACTGTACGCAGTGCTCTAAGTGTGGTCTAGCCAAGGTTCGATAGAGGTTTAGCATAACTTCCCTACTTTTCAATTCTATATCTCTAGAAATAAACCCTAGCTCCTGGTTTGCTTTTTTTATGGCCTTACTAACCTGCGTATGTTTGGAAGTTTGCAGATACAAGGACGTTCTCCCAGTGTCCCAGTCAACACTCCTCCCTCAACTAACGGACCTCGGGCTGGTAATTGGGATTAGACTGGATGACCTTTTGTTGGACGGAGAAGATATAATGCTAAGTACTGTAGGGAATAGAATACGGCTAGGGTGATCTCCTGGACTAGTTTCGAACACCTTGATGGTCGGAGAGGAATTTTCCCAGATTTTTTTCTCCCTAAACTGGCCTGGGTTTTTAATCTGGTTTTTGTCCCTCCCAAGAGATTACATGGCTCCAGTTGGGGTGGAGTGTAGAGTGTTTTAGAATAAGGGGTATCGCAGTTGTGGTGAGGCGGACTGGTTGGGCTGGGTGCTCTTTGCCTTTCCGTCATTGTTCATAGTTTTATATGTAACCTTCAGGGCTGCTGAGGGCCGTGTGGCTCATTGTCAGCCGATGCGGACACAATGGGCTGGAATGGCCTCCTTCTACGCTGTAAATTTTTATGTTTCTAACACCATTAACAATAGACTAACTGATCATACATCTCGTGGCTCTATGTGGGATCTTGCTATGCACAGAAGGGTTGCTCTGTTTACCCGAATAAGAGAGAAAATTATTCTTTAAATGGGGAGAGATTTCAAAATGCTGAGATAGAGGGGGACCTGGGGGTCCTTGTACATGAAACACAAAAAGTGAGTATGCAGGTACTGCAAGTAATCAGGAAGGCAAATGGAATGTTGGTCTTTATTGCAAGGGGGATAGAGTATAAAAGCAGGGAAGTCCTGCTACAACTGTACAGGGTATTGGTGAGGCCATACCTGGAGTACTGCGTACAGTTTTGGTCTCCGTATTTAAGGAAGGATATACTTGCATTGGAGGCAGTTCAGAGAAGGTTCACTCAGTTGATTCCTGAGATGAAGGGGTTCTCTTATGAAGAAAGGTTGAGCAGGTTGGACCTACACTCACTGAAGTTTAGAAGAATGAGAGGTGATCTTATTGAAATGTATACGTTTCTGAGGGGGCTCGACAGAGTAGATGCAGAGAGGATAATTCCCCTTGTGGGGGAATCTAGAACTAGGGGGCATAGTTTCAGAATAAGGGGTCGCCCATTTAAAAGGGAAATGAGGAGGAATTTCTCTCAGAGGGTCGTGAATCTGTGGAATTCTCTGCCCCAGAGAACAGTAGAGGCTGGGTCGTTGAATATATTTGAGGTGGAGATAGACAGATTTTTGAACAAGAGGGGATCGAGGATTATGGGGAGCGGGCAGGGAAGTGGAGCTGAGCCCAAGATCAGATCAGCCATGGCGGAGCAGGAGTAGACCATTTGGCCCCTCGAGCCTGGAGCAGGAGTTGGTCATTTGGCCCTTCGAGCCTGAAGCAGGAGTTGGTCATTTGGCCCTTCGAGCCTGTTCTAGGCTTGAGGCCTACTCCTGCTCCTATTTCTTATGTTCTTCTGACAAACAAGTTACTGTATTGCAGAGTAATCCAAACAGTTAAGCACACAGAGACACGATAAGATCCTTGGTAAATATGTCACCTTTCTCTCTTAATAAATTGTCAGGAAAGTGCAAGTTACCCAATGCAGTCTGCAATTTTTTGCTTTTCCTTTGTGTATTGCCTTGACAGTATAATCTCCCGACACTGCCATCAATAGCAGAAGTGTGAAGCACAAGAGCTGCACAGATCAATACAGAATTAAAAATCCGCATCAACCATCAACTTAGAAATTCTGAAATAATTTGAGTCAATGGCAAAGAGAAAAAACAAAACATGTAATTATCTTGCAACAGCTTAGCATCCATTGCATAATGCTCATGAATTACTCACTCTCATCACAGAGCCGGAGCGTAGTTTAATATTAGATCCATGGTCTGACAGCGCTGCTGTGCGACAGTGCAGCCAAAATCTGGAGGTCAGTTCTTCAACAACTGCAGAGCTGCAAGAAGTATTGTTCAAAGCTTCACAATACAGAAAAGGTTTTGGGCTGGATTTTCGGCATTAATGTTTATGGAGCGATAATGGCAGGAAAGTTAGCGCCTGGAAATAGTGTGTGCCAGTGTAATTCAGTTTAAGCGGCTGGGCCCTGAGGGGGCGCAGCGCTAAGGGAGGTGTTATACACCTCTCTTGGACGCTAGGATGGGAAACTCCCAAGCGAACGAGCCGGGCTGGGAGCGCTCCGAGAGACGTCTGGTGGGGGCGGGCAGCGTCAGTGCGAGGAGTGCTTTCCAGTGGACCTGTCGGGCGGGAGTCAAAACTCGCGTCAGTATCGCAACCGGGGGCGTTGCACACCGGGCGCAGCTCTTCCGGTGGGTGCTGCTCCGTGCCGACGCAAAACCAGGCCCGAGGATCACTGCGGGGCGCTGGAGGCTGATCGCCCACCCAGAACACCTCACCCCCGCCATTGCCGCCGTTCCCGGAGCGAGAAACGGAGCGCAGAGGACCGGAAAATCCAGCCCTTTAAAAATGGGACTGTACCGCAATCCATGACAAGTAGGCTGTACTATCAATAGGCAATGGTTCCCCATTTCTATGACAGTATATATAAAATATTTTTTTAAAGTATGATACAATTTTGAATATTAAGGGAATGAAAGGAGATGGGGATCGGGCAGGAAAGTGGAGTTGAGGTAGAAGATCAGCCATGATCTTATTGAATGGTGGAGCAGGCTCGAGGGGCCAATGGCCAACTCCTGCTCCTAATTCTTATGTTCTTATAATCTCAGCCGACACTCCAGTGCAGTACTGAGGGAGATCAAAGATACAAAGATATTAAACCGAGGACCGGTCTCCCTGCTGAGATGGACATAAATGACCGTGCAGGAACAGTGAGTTCTCCTTGTGACTGGGTTAGCATTCATATTCTTAACCAACACAAGCAAAAAATAGATTAACTGTCCATTCAACGCATTGCTGTTTGCGGAAGCTTGCTGTGTACAATTTGTCTGCTACGTTGGTCGACACAATCAGTAATTCATTAACTAAAGTGCTTTAGGATGTCCTAAGTACAGAACGGTCTATTCAATGGTAAATTAGTTCCTGTCATCATCATCGGCAGTCCCTCGAAATCGAGGAAGACTTGCTTCCACTCTAAAAGTGAGTTCTCAGGTGACTGAACAGTCCAGTACGGGAATTACAGTCCCTGTCACAGGTAGGACAGACAGTCGTTGGAGGAAAGGATGGGTGGGCGGTCTGGTTTGCCGCACGCTCCTTCCGCTGCCTGCGCTTGGTTTCTGCATGCTCTCGGCGATGAGACTCGAGGTGCTCAGCGTCCTCCTGGATGCTCTTCCTCCACTTAGGGCGGTCTTTGGCCAGGGACTCCCAGGTGTCAGTGGGGATGTTGCACTTTATCAGGGAGGCTTTGAGGGTGTCCTTGTAACGTTTCCTCTGCTCACCTGGGGCTCGCTTGCCGTATAGGAGTTCCGAGTAGAGCGCTTGCTTTGGGAGTCTTGTGTCAGGCATGCGGACAATGTGGCCTGCCCAGCGGAGCTGATCAAGTGTGGTCAGTGCTTCAATGCTGGGGATGTTGGCCTGATCGAGGACGCTGACGTTGGTGCATCTGTCCTCCCAGGGGATTTGTAGGATCTTGCGGAGACATCGTTGGTGGTATTTCTCCAGCGATTTGAGGCGTCTGCTATATATGGTCCACGTCTCTGAGCCATACAGGAGGGCATGTATCACTATAGCCCTGTAGACCATAGGCTTAGTTCCTGTATTGGAGTCATCACAACATTACTGCACCCCCACACCTGAGTGTACTCTCGTTGCATATGTTTGGATTCAGCAACACAAGGAACAGGAGGAGGCTATTCTGCATGAGCCTACTCCGCCATTCAATTGAATCGTGGCTGATCTGTATCACAAATCCATATCCCTGTCTTTGCTCCATGTCCCTCGATATCCTTACCCAACAAAGATCCATCTTTGTGTGAAGAAGTGCTTCCTTACATCACCCCTGAACGGACTGGCTCTAATTTTAAGGTGACGCCCCCTTGTTCTGGACTCTTTTCCCTGCCTCCCGCACCCACCCCCCCCCCCCCCCGCCCTAGTTCCCCTCTATCTACATCATTGAATCCCTTTAACATTTTGAACATTACTCACACCCACTTACATTATGGTCATCAAAGTGGTGCCAAAGTCCCAATATAAAGGGCAAGAAGTATTGAGATACACAATCTAAGGAACATTAACTTAACATCATTTGTATCAGAAGAAAAAAATATATAAGACTTGCATTTAAACAACGCAGGACGTTCCGAAGCATCTTACAGCCAATGGAGTACTTGTAAAGTGTAGTCTCTGTTGTAATGTGGGAAACACAGCAGCCGATTTGCGCACAACAAGCTCCCACAAACAGCAATGGGATAATGACCAGATAATCTGTTTTAATGATGTTGGTTGAGGGATAAATATTGGCCCCAGGACACTGGGGAGAACTCCCCTGATCTTCTTTAAAATAGTGGCCATGGGATCTTTTACATCCTCCAGTGAGAGCAGACGGGGCCTCGGTTTAATGTCTCATCCGAAAGATGGATGCTGGCCAGCAAAGATCAAGAACACTTAATAAGGCTGAAAGCAAGAATAAAGTTGGTGTTTTGAACATTGCTAGAGTCAGCATTGCTGACATGCTTTGAGCAAATAGCAATCCATTCAGTACGAGGAAGGATTTGCAAATTATTTATTTTCCAGTTATATGCAGCAAGACATTTAAAAGGAACTGCATACTCCAGAAGTGATGATGCACTGCTTTGAGGGGAAAACATATTGCAGCACATCACGTAACATGTCGCAAGTTTCAAGATTCACAATCTCAAGTTTTTGCACAGATGATCGAGATGGATATACAGTAACCAAAGTAAGAGTTAAGGTAATTGGCAAAAGAATCACTGAATATACGGCACAGAAACAGACCATTCAGCCCAACCAGTCCATTCCAGCGTTTATCATTCAATCATAGAAATTTACAACACGGTAGGAGGAAATTCGGCCCATCATGTCCCCGCCAGCCGACCAAGAGCTACCCAGCCTAATCCCACTTTCCAGCTCTCGGTCCGTAGCCCTGTAGGTTACGGCACTTCAAGTGCACATCCAAGTACTTTTTAAATGTGGTGAGGGTTTTTGCCTCTACCACCCTTTCAGGCAGTGAGTTCTAGACCCCCACCACCCTCTGGATGAAGAAATTTCTGCCCAAATCCCCTCTAAACCTCCCCTGCAATTACTTTAAATCTATGCCCCTGGTTGTTGACCCCTCTGCGAAGAGAAATAGGTCCTTTCTATCCACTCTATCAAGGCCCCTCATAATTTTATGCACCTCAATTAAATCTCCCCTCAGCCTCCTCTGTTCCAAAGAAAACAAATACACAGCCTATCCAACCTTTCCTCATAGATAAAATTCTCCAGTCCAGGAAACATCACAAGAACACAAGAACATAGGAGCACGAGTCGGCCATTTGACCCCTCGGGCCTGCTCCGCCATTTAATAAGATCATGGCTGATCTGATCATGGACTCAGCTCCACTTCCCCGCCCGCTACCCATAACCCTTTATTCCCTTATCACTCAAAAATCTGTCTATCTCCGCCTTAAAAATATTCAATGACCCAGCCTCCACAGCTCTCTGGGGCAGAGAATTCCACAGATTTACAACCCTCAGAGAAGAAATTCCTCCTCATCTCAGTTTTAAATGGGCGGCCCCTTATTCTGAGACTATGCCCCCTAGTTTTAGTTTCCCCTACGATTGGAAATATCCTCTCTGCATCCAATTTCTCCAGCCCTCTCATTCTTCTAAACTCCAATGAGTATAGTCCCAACCTACTCAACCTTTCTTCATAAGTCAACCCCCTCATCTCTGGAATCAACCGAGTGAACCTTCTCTGAACAGCCTCCAATGCAAGTATATCCTTCCTTAAATACGGAGACCAAAACTGCATACAGTAGTCCAGGTGTGGCCTCACCAATACCCTGTACAATTGTAGCAGGACTTCTCTGCTTTTATACTCTATTCCCCTTGCAATAAAGGCCAACATTCTATTTGCTTTCCTGATTACTTGCTGTACCTGCATACTAATTTTTGCGTTTCATGCACAAGGACCCCCAGGTCCCTCTGTACTGAAGCACTTTGCAATTTTCCTCCATTTAAATTATAATTTGCTTTTCTATTTTTTCTGCCAAAGTAGATAACCTTACATTTTCCTACATTATACACCATCTGCCAAACTTTTGCCCATTCACTTAGCCTGTCTGTATCCCTTTGCAGATTTTTTGTGTCCTCCTCACAATTTGCTTTCTCACTCATCTTTGTACCATCAGCAAACTTGGCTACATTACACTCGGTTCCTTCATCCAAGTCATTAATATAGATTTTAAATAGTTGAGGCCCCAGCACCGGTGACACCCCACTAGTTAATGTTTGCCAACCGAAAAATTACCCATTTATCCCAACTCTCGGTTTTCTGTTGGTAAGCCAATCCTCAATCCATGCTAATATATTATCCCCAATCCCATGAACTTTTATCTTTTGCAGTAACCTCTTATGTGGCACCTTATCAAATGCCTTCTGGAAATCCAAATACACCACATCCACTGGTTCTCCCTTTATCCAACCTGCTCATTACATCCTCAAAGAGCTCCAGCAAATTTCTCAAACATGATTTCCTTTTCATAAAACCATGCTGACTCTGCTTGATTGAATTATGCTTTTCCAAATGTCCGCTACTGCTTCCTTAATAATGGACTCCAGCATTTTTGTCAGCATTTTAGATGTTAGGCTAACTGGTCTATAGTTTCCTGCTTTCTGTCTGCCTCTTTTTTTACATCCTCGTCAATTTCCTCTGTACCCTCTCCAGTGCAATCACATCTTTCCTGTAATGTGGTGACCAGAACTGCACGCAGTACTCTAGCTGTGGTCTAACCAGTGTTTTATACAATTCAAGCATAACCTCCCTGATCTTGTAATCTATGCCTCGGCTAATAAAGGCAAGCATTCCATATGCCTTCTTAACCACTTTACCTACCTGTCCTGCTACATTCAGGGATCTGTGGATCTGCACTCCAAGGTCCCTTTGTTCCTTTACACTTCGGTGTCCTACCATTTAATGTGTATTCCCTTGCCTTGTTAGCCCTCGCCAAATACACTACCTCACACTTCTCCAGATTGAATTCCATTTGTCACTGTTCTGCCCACCTGACCAATTCATTGATATCTTCCTGCAGTCTACAGCTTTCTTCTTCATTATCAACCACAGTTTATGCTCCACTTCAGTCGAGCAATTTGACATAAATAAATGTTTCCCTCAAAGCAGTGCATCATTACTTCTGCATTTATTGCCCATCCCTAATTGCCCCTTGAGAAGGTGGTGGTGAGCCGCCTTCTTGAACCGCTGCAGTCCGTGTGGTGAAAGTGCTCCCACAGTGCTGTTAGGGAGGGAGTTGCAGGATTTGGACCCAGAGATGATGAAGGAACGACCGATATATTTCCAAGTCAGGATAATGTGTGACTTTGGAGGGGAACGTGGAGGTGGTGGTGTTCCCATGCACCTGCTGCTCTTGTCCTTCGAGGTGGTAGATGTCGCGGGTTTGGGAGGTGCTTCCAACATGGCCTTCTGTTCATTACCTCTCCCTCCTTCCCTGCGGCCCACCATCAGTAGCAAGGCCTTCAGCTGCCTTGACCCCCTCTCTGGGACTGCCTTCCTAAACACCTTTGTGCCTCACTGGCCAGCTCAAACGCCTCTTCAAAACCTTGTTTCGGTCGCCTCCACTAACTGCTGCTCCTCAACCTCCCCACCTTCACCGTGTTAGTGGTGCTGTGTTACTGCGAACTCTTGCAGTCATTATGTTTGTATTGAGTGTGTGCAAGACCCTGTGTTGTGGTGGCAAGCTGTAATGAATAGCAAATTAGTGCTTTGTTAGTTGAAAACTGCCTCGAATGCCTGCTGGGCCATCTTGCAAAGTCAGAATTCAAGGCACTAGCACGCACATGCTGGCAACTCTTGTATCTAGCCTGCAGCGCAGTGCCTTGTTCCCAATTAAAAATGCAATCAGAGGCGAGTGAAGACCGATTGTCAAGACATTATCTCTCGATTGCAGCCCAATTTACATAGGAGTTCAATTTCATCGCATCAATCTGGTTGCTATTTTTACTCGGTGATTCGTCGCTGAGTACCACGGCAATTGTTCTGTTTAAACAAAACAGGCTTGCCCATCAATCACATCAACAATGCATCGCTCACTCTCAACAGCTGCATGTGACAATTAGGTGGCAGTAATGATTTGATTTAACTGAAAGACTTGGATTTATATAGCGCCTTTCACAACCACCAGATGTGGTTTACAGCTTTACAACCAATGAAGTACATTTGGACTGTAGTCAGTCATTGTTGTAATGTGGGAAACGCAGCAGCTAATTTGAGCACAGCACGCTCCCACACACAGCAATGTGATAATGACCAGATAATCTGTTTTTGTTATGTTGGTTGAAGGATAAATATTGACCCCAGGACTCCGAGGATAATTTCCCTGCGCTTCTTCAAAATAATGCCGCGGGATCTTTTACCTCTACCCGAGAGGGCAGAAGGGGCCTCAGTTTAACGTCTCGTCCGAAAGATGGCACCTCCAACAAAGCAGCGCTCCCTCAGCACTCCCTCAGTACTGCCCCCGTGACAGTGCAGCGCTCCCTCAGTACTGTACTGGAGTGTCAGCCTATATGTATGTGCAGAAGTCCCTGGACTGGGATTGACAGCAAACATGAAAATTGCAGTTTTAATAAAATGATTGTTCATTCGGTGTCATTTATCGTCCGTCCCTAGTTGCCCCGAGAAGGTGGTGGGGCCTCCTTCTGGAATCGCTGGTACAGGTTGTACCTCTCCAGTCTAGGACTCTCTAATCCGGAAGTATCCTTGGTTCGGCATTAGTTGGGCCTGAGGGAGAGGAGGGTTTATTTTTTTAAAAGTTCTGATTGGCTGCAGCGGCTGTCAAACAGTGTGTGTGTGCGGCGAGTGGCTGGAGCGACTGTCAATCAGTGAGTGCAATCGGCTGAGGGAGCCGCCCACAGGCTGTCAGCACACGCACACACACGCTCAGGAGCCCGGGGGCTGTCGACAGGTACCGGTACACGTGACCTCCCATGGTTCGGAAAATTCTCTGTTCCGGCACCGGTCAGGTCCCGAGGGTGCCGGACCAGAGAGATCCAATTGCAGCAGGTTTGATACAAACCGAGTGTCTCATTTGGACACTTCAGGGGAGCAATTAAGAGTCAACCACATGGTGTGGGACTGGAGTCACCTATAGGCCCAGACCGGGTAAGGACGGCAGATTGCCCTCACTAAAGGGACATCAGTGACCCAGTTGGTATTTTTCTGACAATCAGACAGCTTCCTGGTCACTCTTCCAGATTATTTTCCCCCAAACTGAACTCAAATTCTCAAACAGCCACGGTGGGCTTTGTAGCTTGGCTGTTACAGCACTGGCAGTAACCAGAGTTGGCCAATTAAAAAGAAATGTTTATACACTGAGATGTGCAATGGAGTGGGTTCCGGTAGTTTGTGCGTTGTGGTCATTACAATCCCCTGGTGCACAAACATTGAAGCAATATTATTTTTTTAATTACAACAGCAGGCAAACCTTAACGCTGAGCAACTTGATTCTCTTTAAGCTGAGGAACAGAGACAGGAACCAAGCTCACAAATCAAAGAGCAAAAGGAAACAAGTGCCTTCCATTTTTCCATTGGTAATGGGTATTTGTGCATCGTTAGACATAGGCCAGGCTCTTGTACAAAGATTTACATTTATATAGCGCCTTTCACGACTACCAGATGTCTCAAAATGTTTTAGAGCCAATGAAGTACTTTTGGAGTGTAGTCACTGTTGTAATGTGGGAAACACAGCAGCCAATTTGCGCACAGCAAGCTCCCACAAACAGCAATGTGATAATGGCCAGATAATCTGTTTTTTTAATGTTATGTTGATAGAGGGATAAATACTGGCTAGGACATTGGGGATAATTCCCCTGCTCTTCTTCAAAATTGTAACTTTTATGCAGACGGGGCCTCGGTTTAACGTCTTATTCGAAAGACAGCTCCCTCAGCACTGCCCCTCCAACAGTGCAGCACTCCCTCAGTACTGCCCCTCCGAATGTGCGGCGCTCCCTCAGTACTGCCCCTCAGACAGTGCAGCACTCCCTCAGCACTGCACTGGAGTGTCAGCCTAGATTTTCTTTTATGTACTCATGTTTTATAAATAATGGATTTTATATTACAGTCATCATCATAGGCAGTCCCTCGGAATCGAGGAAGACTTGCTTCCACTCCCAAAGTGAATTTTCTGATGGCTGAACAGCCCGATACGAGAGCCACAGACTCTGTTACAGGTGGGACAGATATTTGTCGAGGGAAGGGGTGGGTGGGGCTGGTTTGCTGCACGCTCCTTCCGCTGCCTGCACTTGACCTCTTCACGTTGAGACTCGAAGAACTCAACGCCCTCCCATTTGCACTTTCTCCACCTCGGGCGGTCTTCGGCCAGGGTCTCCAAGGTGTCAGTGGTGATGTCGCAGTTTACCAGGGAGGCTTTGAGAGTGTCCTTGTAACGCTCCCATTGCCCACCTTTGGCTCGTTTACCATATGCTTTAAACTTGTGCACACAGACCCAGAGGCAATGTAGAAAGAGAACATGACACAGCAAATTGCGATGATTTGGAATGAAAGGGCGGTGGAAACAAATTCAATACCAACTTTCAAAAGGGAACTGGATAAATACTTGAAAAGGAAAAATTTGCAGGGCTACGATGAAAGAGCTGGGAGGGGCAGGCGGGGTGGGGGGGGAAAAGAGTGGGACCAATTGGATAGCTCTTTGAAGAACCAGGGGTCACAGTCTCAGGATAAGAGGTCGGTCATTTAGGACTGAGATGAGGAGGAATTTCTTCACTCAGAGGGTGGTGAATCTTTGGAATTATCTACCCCAGAGGGCTGTGGAGGCTCAGTCATTGAGTATATTCAAGTCAGAGATCGATAGATTTTTTGGATATTAAGGGAATCAAAGGATATGGGGATTGTTATGTTCAGAATAACTCCACAAGACTGTATATTGTAAGCTCAAACTGTTGTGACCTTGGTCTCTTTAATGTAACTCCAGAGTGAGGACGCAGCATGGTAGACTGCCTTTTATACCTGCTTGCCCAGGGTGTACAGGTGACCCTTGGGTCTCCAACAGGTGCGCCCCCTGGTGGCAAGTCTTACATATTGGTAATGTTTACATACATAGCATCGATGATGCAGGAAAGTGGAGTTGAGGTGGAAGATCAGCCATGGTCTCATTGAATGATGGAGCAGGCTCGAGGGGCCGAATGGCGGACTCCTGCACCGTGTGATCTACGATTCGAGGGTGGAGTTAGTTTGGAGCATCGATGAGCCGAATATTAGCAGGCACGCTGCTGGCATCCGCCAGCTGAGAAATGTCGGGGGGGGGGGGGGGCATTCTGAGCACATGCTGTGATTATAAAGGCAACTTCTTCCTCAAACAGTACGGGTGTAGAGACCATCCAGGGACACACTGTCACTGAAGCAGGCAGGTAGGTTCGAGCTGGAATGTAAACAAAGAAGCTTTTCCACTTAGTGACAGGAGAAATGTCAGAGTTGTATCTTAAAATAAAACAAATTGTTCATTCCCTCTGCAGCCAGAGGCACAGATTTTACATTTTAATAAACTATACTCCAACATTTATCTCCTCTTAAACATAAACATATCATTATCTGAAATTACCAGCAAAGAATCATGAAAACCCATTTCTTATTCACAGTGTTGCAAGTTAAGTCTGTGGTTCGTACTTAATAAGAACATAAGAAATAGGAGCAGGAGTAGGCCATACAGTCCCTCGAGCCTGCTCCGCCATTTAATACGATCATGGTTGATCCGATCATGGACGGTGATAGGGATCTGTGCCCTTTCGCTGGTCAGGGATAGTAACTATGCCACCACCGGCGTTGGAGCTGACCCACCCACACAGGATGGTCAGTTCAATACAATCCCGGTCAGTGTTGCGGTCCTGTAACTGTAACTGTAATGTTGGCCTGATGTTATGTAATGTAAGTTTATTGCACTGCAATGTTGGCCTTGTGATGCACTGCAACGTTAGAGGCATGTAACGCAATGCATATATGTATTGTCTGTCTGCAATATAAGAACATAAGAACATAAGAAATAGGAGCAGGAGTAGGCCATACGGCCCCTCAAGACTGCTCCGCCATTTAATACGATCATGGCTGATCTAATCATGGACTCAGCTCTACTTCCCCACCCGCTCCCCATAAACCTTTATTCCCTTATCGTTTAAGAAACTGTCTATTTCTGTCTTAAATTTATTCAATGTCCCAGCTTCTATAGCTCTCTGAGGCAGCGAATTCCACAGATTTACAACTCTGAGAAGAAATTTCTCTTCACCTCAGTTTTAAATGGGCAGCCCATTATTCTAAGATTATGCCCCCTAGTTCTAGTCTCCCCTATCAGTGGGAACATCCTCTCTGCATCCACCTTGTCAAGCCCCCTCATAATCTTATACGTTTCGAGAAGATCACCTCTCATTCTTCTGAATTCCAATGAGTAGAGGCCCAAACTACTCAACCTTTCCTCATAAGTCAACCCCCTCATCCCCGGAATCAACATCGTGAACCTTCTCTGAACTTGCTGTAATTCTGTAATGCTGTAATTCGTGGCACAGAAGTTTCTCTCAGTCTACTCTGCTCCTTTGGCTGACACTCCAGTGCACTACTGAGGGAGTGCCGCACTGTCGGAGGTACTCTCCTTCAGATGAGACGTTAAACCAAGGTCCTGTCTGCTCTCTCAAGTGGACATAAAAGATCCCATGGCCACTATTTTGAAGAGCAGGGGAGCTATTGCGGGGGTGGGGAGGGAGAACTTAAAACAATCACTAGAGATAAAGTACTAGGCAAACTAATGGGACTAAAGGTGGACCTGATGGCCTGCATCCTAGGGTCTTAAAATAAGTGGCTGCAGAGATAGATTACAACCAATGCATCCACTATCAAAATTCCCTGAATCTGGAGAGGCCCCAGCGGACTGGAAAACCACAAATGTAATGCCCTTATTTAAGAAAGAAGGGAGACAGAAAGCAGGAAACTATAGACCAGTTAGCCTAACATCTGTCATTGGGAAAATGCTGGAGTTCATCATTAAGGAAGTAGTATCTGGACATTTAAAAAAATCATAATGTAGTCAAGCAGAGTCAGCATGGTTTTATGAAAGGGAAATCATGTTTGACAAGTTTGCTGGAGCTCTTTGAGGATGTAACTAGCAGGGTGGATAAAGGAGAACCGGTTGATGTCGGATATTTAAATTTCCAGAAAGCATTTGACATGGTGCCACATAAAAAGTAACTGCACAAGACAAGAGCTCACGGGGTTGGGGGTAATATATTAGCATGGATAGAGGATTGGCTAACTAACAGAAAACAGAGAGTCAGGATAAATGGGTCATTTTCCTGTTGGCAAACTGTAACTAGGGATCAGTGCTGGGGCTTCAACTATTTACAATCTATATTAATGACTTGGATGAAGGGACCGAGTGTAATGTAGCCAAATTTGCTAATAATACAAAGATGGGTGGGAAAGCAAATTGTGAGGAGGACACAAAGATCATCATCATAGGCAGTCCCTTGGAATTGAGGAGGACTTGCTTCCACTCCCAAAGTGAGTTATTTGATGGCTGAACAGTCCGATACGAGAGCCACAGACCCTGTTACAGGTGGGACAAACATTATTCGGGGGAAGGGGTCGGTAGGGCTGGTTTGCCGCACGCTCCTTCCGCTGCCTGCGCTTGGCCTCTTCATGCTCCTTGCGGCGAGACTTGCGTCGGGACTTTCTCCACCTCGGGTGGTCTGCGGCCAGGGTCTCCCAGGTGTCAGTGGTGATGTTGCACTTTACCGGAAGGCTTTGAGGGTGTCCTTATACTGTTTCCGCTGTCCTCCTTTGGCTCGTTTACAATGAAGGAGCTCCGCATAAAGCATTTGCTTAGGGAGTCTCGTATCTGGCATGCGTACTATGTGGCCTGCCCAGCGAAGCTGATCGAATATGGTCAGTGCTTCAATATTGGGGATGTTAGCCTGGTCGAGGACACTGATGTTGGTGCGCCTGTCCACCCAGGAGATTTGCAGGATCTTGCGGAGACATGGTTGGTGATATATCTCCAGCGACTTGAGGTGCCTTCTGTACATCGTCCATGCCTCAGACCCATACAGGAGGGCGGGTATTACTACAGCCCTGTAGACCATGAGTTTGGTGGTAGATTTGAGGGCCTGGTCTTCAAACACTCTTTTCCTCAGACGGCCGAAGGCTGCGCTGGCGCACTGGAGGCGATGCTGAATCTCCGCATCAATGTCTGCCTTTGTTGATAGGAGGCTCCCGAGATATGGGAAATGGTCCACGTTGTCCAGGGCCGCGCCGTGGAACTTGATGATTGGAGGGCAGTGCTGTGCGGCGAGGACAGGATGGTGAAGCACCTTTGTCTTACTGATGTTAAGTGTAAGGTCCATGCTTTCATATGCCACAGTGAATACATTGACTATATCCTGGAGTTCAGCAAAGGGATATAGACAGGCTAAGTGAATGGGCAAAAATATGGCAGATGGACTATAATGTGGGAAAATGTGAGGTTATCCACTTTGGTAGAAAAAATAAAAAAGCCAATTATTTAAATGGGGAGCGATTACAAAACTCTGCAGAACAGAGGCCCCTAGGGGTCATTGTACATGAAACACAAAAAGGTAACATGCAGGTACAGCAAGTAATCAGGAAAGCAAATGGAATGTGGGTCTTTATAGCAAGGGGGATAGAGTATTAATGTAGGGAAGTCCTGCTCCAACTGTACAGGGCGTTGGTAAGACCATACCTGGAGTACTGCGTACAGTTTTGGTCTACTTATTTAAGGAGGGATATACTTGCATTGGAGGCAGTTCAGATAAGGTTCACTCGGGTGATTCCTGAGATGAAGGAGTTGTCATATGAAGAAAGGTTGAGCAGGTTGGGCCTATACTCATTGGAGTTTAGAAGAATGAGAGGTGATCCTATTGAAACATATAAGATTCTGAGGGGGCTTGACAGGGTAGATGCAGAGAGGATGTTTCCCCTCATGGGAGAATCTTGACCTAAGGGGCATAGTTTCAGAATAAGGGGTCGCCCATTTAAAACAGAAATGAGGAGGGATTTCTTCTCTCAGAGGGTCGTGAATCTTTGGAATTCTCTGCCCCAGAGAGCTGTGGAGGCTGGGTCATTAAATATATTTAAGGTGGAGATAGACAGATTTTTGAATGATAAGGGAGTCAAGGGTTATGGGGAGCGGGCAGGTAAGTGGAGTTGAGGCTAGGATCAAATCAGCCATGATCTTATTGAATGGCAGAGCAGGCTCGAGGGGACAAATGGCCTATCCCTGCTCTTATTTCTTATGTTCTCCCCGGTGTCCTGGGGCCAATATTTATCTCACAATCAACATCACTAAAACAGATTACCTGATCATTATCACATTGCTGTGTGTGGGAGTTTGCTGTGCGCAAATTGGCTGCAGCGTTTCCTACATTACAACAGTGACTACACTTCAAAAGTATTTCATTAGCTGTAAAGTGGTTGTGAAAGGCGCTATGTAATTGCAACTCTCTCTTTCTTTCTTTTAGGCCAATGAGAATTTATTTTGAACATCCGTCTGGCCTGGCACTCCTGGTCAGGATTTAGAAGGGAGACGGTACATGCACCTGTGCAGGAGCTGAGTGAAGAGAAGATGGGGTCGTAGAATCAAGGAATATATAGCACAGAGCAAGGCCATTCAGTCCCTCCTGCTCGTCCCAGCTCCAATCCGAGCTAACTGCTCAGGTCCCGCTGCAGAGGGCCGAAATATTTCCTATCTGACTCTCCACCTCCCTACATAGCTCATTCTCCCAGGAGTTAAAATCCGGGCTTCTAAACCAATTCCCCATGACATTCAACGGCATTATCATCGTCAAAACCCAACCCCTCCCCACCCCCGCCAACCAACATCCTGGGGGTCACCATTGACCAGAAACTGAACTGGACCAGTCACAAAAATACTGTGGCTACAAGAGCAGGTCAGAGGCTGGGTATTCTGCATTGAGTGTCCCACCTCCTAACTCCCCAAAGCCTTTCCATCATCTACAAGGCACAAGTCAGGAGTGTGATGGAATACTCTCCCACTTGCCTGGATGAGTGCAGCTCCCACAACACTCAAGAAGCTCAACACCATCCAGGACAAAGCAGCCACGCTTGATTGGCCCCCCATCCACCACCTTCATAGAAACATAGAAAACAGGTGCAGGAGCAGCCATTCGTCCCTTCAAGCCTGCACCACCATTCAATATGATCATGGCTGATCATGCAACTTCAGTACCCCATTCCTGCTTTCTCTCCATATCCCTTTAGCCATAAGGGCCACATCTAACTCCCTTTTGAATATACCTAACGAACTGGCCTCAACAACTTTCTGTAGTAGAGAATTCAACAGGTTCACAATTCTCTGAGTGAAGAGGTTTCCCCTCATCTCGGTCCTAAATGGCTTACCCCTTATCCGTAGACTGTGACCCCTGGTTCTGGACTTCCCCAACATTGGGAACATTCTTCCTGCATCTAACCTGTCCAATCCCGTCAGAATTTTATATGTTTCTATGAGGTCCCCTCTCATTCTTCTAAACTCCAGTGAATATAAGCCCAGTCGATAGTCTTTCTTCATATTTAAGTCCTGCCATCCCAGGAATCAGTCTGGTGAACTTTCGCTGCACTCCCTCAATAGAAAGAATGTCCTTCCTCAGATTAGGAGACAAAACTGTACACAATACTCAAGGTGTGGTCTCACCAAGGCCCTGTACAACTGCAACAAGACATCCCTGCTCCTATACTCAAACCCTCTCGCTATGAAGGCCAGCATGCCATTTGCCTTCTTCACCGCCTGCTGTACCTGCATGCCAAATTTCAATGACTGATGTACCATGATGCCCAGGTCTTGTTGCACCTCCCCTTTTCCTAATCTGTCACCATTCAAATAATATTCTGCCTTCCTGTTCTTGCCACCAAAGTGGATAACCTCACATTTATCTGCCATGCATTTGCCCACTCACCTAACCTGTCCAAGTCACCCTGCAACCTCTTAGCTTCCTCCTCACAGCTCACACTGCCACCCAGCTTAGTGTCATCTCCAAACTTGTAGATATTACATTCAATTCCTTCGTACAAATCATTAATGTATATAGTAAATAGCTGGGGTCCCAGCACTGAACCCTGCGGTACCCACTGCCTGCCATTCTGAAAAAGACCCGTTTATTCCTACTCTTTGCTTCCTGTCTGCCAACCAGTTCTCTATCCACGTCAGTACATTACCCCAAATACCATGTGCTTTAATTTTGCACATTAATCTCGTGTGGGACCTTGTCAAAAGCCTTTTGAAATCCAAATGCACCACATCCACTGGTTCTCCCTTGTCCACTCTACTAGTTACATCCTCAAAAAATTCTAGAAGATTTGTCAAGTATGATTTCCATGCTGACTTGGACCGATCCTGTCACTGCTTTCCAAATGTGCTGCTATTTCATCTTTAATAACTGATTCCAACATCTTCCCCCACTACCGATGTCAGGCTAATCGGTCTATAATTCCGTGTTTTCTCTCCCTCCTTTTTTAAAAAGTGGGGTTACATTAGCTACCCTCCAATCCATAGGAACTGATCCAGAGTCTATAAAATGTTGGAAAATGAGCACTATTTCTAGGGCCACTTCCTTAAGTACTCTGGGATGCAGACTATCAGGCCCTGGGGATTTATCAGCCTTCAATCCCATCAATTTCCCTAACACAATTTCCTAACTAATAAGGATTTCCTTCAGTTCCTCCTTCTCGCTAGACCCTCGGTCCCCTAGTATTTCCGGAAGGTTATTTGTGTCTTCCTTAGTGAAGACAGAACCAAAGTATTTGTTCAATTGGTCTGCCATTTCTTTGTTCCCCAATATAAATTCACTTATCTTTTTCTCTTCACATATCTATAGAAGCTTTTGCAGTCAGTTTTATGTTGCCTGCAAGCTTAATCTCATACTCCCAGTCCTCAGGTTTGCTGCTTTTTCTGGCCAATTTATATGCCTCTTCCTTGGATTTAGATGAAGTCCTTACTACTAGGGGGATCAAGGGGTATGGCGAGAAAGCAGGAATGGGGTACTGAAGTTGCATGTTCAGCCATGAACCCATTGAATGGCGGTGCAGGCTAGAAGGGCCGAATGGCCTACTCCTGCACCTATTTTCTATGTTTCTATGTTTCTATTTAACACTATCCCTAATTTCCCTCGTTAGCTACGGTTGAGCCACATTCCCCGTTTTATTTTTACTCCAGACAGGGGTGTACAATTGTTGAAGTTCATCCATGTGATCTTTAAATGTCTGCTATTGCCTATCCACCGTCAACCATCTAAGTATCATTCGCCAATCTATCCTAGCCAATTCATGTCTCATACCATCAAAATTACCTTTCTTTAAGTTCAGATCCCTAGTCTCTGAATTAACTGTCACTCTCCATCTTAATGAAGAATTCTACCATATTATGGTCACTCTTCCCCAAGGGGCCTCGCACAACACTCCCTCCCTCCACCCCCGGCACACTGTGGCTGCAGTGTGTACCATCTACAAGATGCACTGCAGCAACTCGCCAAGGCTTCTTCGGCAGCACCTTCCAAACCCGCGACCTCTACCACCGAGAAGGACAAGGGCAGCAGGCGCATTGGAACACCACCACCTTCACGTTCCCCTCTGAGTCACACACCATCCTGACTTGGAAATATATCGGCCGTTCCTTCATCATCGCTGGGTTAAAATCCTGGAACTCCCTCCCTAACAGCACTGTGGGAGCACCTTCACCACACGGACTGCAGCGGTTCAAGGCGGCGGCTCACCACCACCTTCTCGAGGGCAATTAGGGATGGGCAATAAATGCCGGCCTTGCCAGTGACGCCCACATCCAGTGAATTAACTTAAAAAATGTAAATGTCTGGGCTCATGTCTTGTGTCAGCCGTGGCTCAGTGGGTATCACACTCGCCCCCGAGTCAGAAGGTTGTGGGGTTGAAGGGACTTGAGCACAAAAAATCTAAACTTGACATCCCAGTGCAGTGCTGAGGGAGTGCTGCACTGTCGGAGGTGCCGTCTTTCGGATGAGACGTTAAACCGAGGCCCCGTCTGCTCTCTCAGGTGAATGTAAAAGATCCCATGACCACTATTTTGAAGAAGAGCAGGGGAGTTCTCCACGGTGTCCCGAGGCCGATATTTATCCCTCAATCAGCGTAACAAAAACAGACTATCTGGTCATTATCACAGTACAGATTGTGGGAGCTTGCTGTGCGCAAATTGGCTGCCGCGTTTCCCACATTACAACAGTGACTACACTTCAAAAGTATTTCATTGGCTGTTTAGCGCTTTGAGACATCCAGTGGTCGCTATATAAATGCAAGTCTTTTTCACGTAGAGAGAATGGCGGCAGGTGTTGGAGTAGCTCCACATCGCCAAGAGGAGAAAAGGACAGAGAGAAATCGCCTTCCTTTCCAAAATACAGTGGGTTAGCTGATGTTATCTCAAGATATTGAATGAAGAAAACCAATTTGAAATCTAAAGTCAGGTGGCTATCTCAGCGATTTATTTTGGTGTTACTTGAAGGAGTTCTCTTGGTGCTTTACAAGATTGCGATCGACCCAGGGGAGTATTTGATAGACAGCTTTAACTCGAGACCATATTCGTTTTACCAAAAGAACAGAGACCAACACAGCCTTGAAGCTCAAATCCTTTTTTTTAAAATCTCACACGACATTAGAAGAGTCTGAGCTCACCTCTCTTTCATGGCTACGAGCAGCCAAAACACGGCTTGCTTTTTTGGAACTGGCTGGTCACTTTGGGGTGGGGAGAGAGACAGGTGCTTTGGTCCTCAGCCCAGGTCAGTTTGGCACCAGCAGTGGTTGCATCCAAACACCATAAATTGGGATGTGACAGAAGTGTCAGTACATAGGACCAATTGTCCAGTATGTCCGCCCTCCTGTATGGCTCAGAGACATGGACCATGTACAGTAGACACCTCAAGTCGCTGGAGAAATACCACCAACGATGTCTCCGCAAGATCCTACAAATTCCCTGGGAGGACAGACGCAACAACATTAGCGTCCTCGACCAGGCCAACATCCCCAGTATCGAAGCACTGACCACACTCAATCAGCTCCATTGGGCGAGCCACAGTGTCCGCATGCCAGGTACGAGACTCCCAAAGCAAGAGCTCTACTCGGAACTCCTTCACGGCAAACGAGCCAAAGGTGGGCAGAGGAAACGTTACAAGGACACCCTCAAAGCCTCCATGATAAAGTGCAACATCCCCACTGACACCTGGTAGTCCCTAGCCAAAGATCGCCCTAAGTGGAGGAAGTGCATCTGGGAAGGCGCTGAGCACCTCGAGTCTCATCGGCAAGAGCATGCAGAAATCAAGTGCAGGCAGCGGAAAGAGCGTGTGGCAAACCTGTCCCACCCACCCCTTCCCTCAACCACTGTCTGTTCCACCTGTGACAGGGACTGTGGTTCTCGTATTGGACTGTTCAGCCACATTAGGACTCATGTTAAGAGTGGAAGCAAATCTTCCTCGATTCCGAGGGACTACCTATGATGATTGTCCAGACAACTCTTCATCAGCCCAGTGCAAGAGTTAGGAACGTCTGGGCAAGGCTCAGGATGTCAATTCTCTCAGGCCCCAGGACAGGGAGGGCTATACACATCCGGAAAGACTGAGCGGGCTGGAGCTCTTGTCTCAAGGAAAGGGAAGGGTGAGGGTCGACCGGATAGAGGGGTTTAAAAATATGAAAGGCTTTGAAAGGGTAAATGTAGAGAGGTTTCCACTGTGGGGGGGGAGGGAGCGGGGATGGAGACCAGAACTAGGGGCCACAAATATACGATAGTCAGTAATAAATCCAATCGGGAATTCAGGAGAAACTTCTTTACTCAGAGAGTGGTGAGAATGTGGAACTCGCTGCCACAGGGAGGGGTTGAAGCGAATAGTATCGATGTATTTAAGGGGAAGCTGGATAAACACATGAGGGAGAAAGGAACAGAAGGATATGGTGATGGGGTGAGATGGAGAGGGGTGGGAGGAGGTTGGTGTGGAGCATAGAGCAGTGGGGCCGAATGGCATCTTCCCGCACTGTAAATATATGTAATTCTAGGTATGTAGCCATCCCAACAAGGATCAGCTCTTTAGGTCAAGTCAGTCTGGGTCAGTTGGTAGCGCTCTCAATCTCAAAGCCAGAAAGCTGGACGTTCCCACTCTAAGATAGGATAGATGCTGAGAGGTTGTTTCCCCCGGGCTGAGAAGTCTAGAACCGGGGGTCACAGTCTCAGGATAATGGGTCAGCCATTTAGGACGGCGATGAGGAGAAATTTCTTCAGTCAGAGGTTGATGAATCTTTGGAAATCTCTGACCCAGAGAACTGTGGATGCTCAGTCGTCGAGTATATTCAAGACAGAGATCGATAAATTTTTGGACAATAGGGAATCTAGGGATATGGGGATCAGGTGTGAAAATGTAGTGGAGGTCAATGATCAGCCATGATCTTATTGTATGGCTCCTAATTCTTATGTACACAACCTTGAGCGACACCCCAGTGCAGTACGGAGGAAGTGCTATACTGTCAGAAGTGCTGTGCTTCAATTCAGACGTTAAACCAAGGCTCTGGTCAGCAGTTTAGGCGGATGCTGAAGACCCCACACAACATTCAAAGAACAGGGGCTTCCCTCAGGACTCCCTCAATCACCAACGACCAGGCGAGATTCTCATTCAGTTCACTGCCTTTTGTGTATTCATTCAATGTACAAAATGCCTGCCACATTTACTGACAGTGTGTTAGCTGTGGCTCAGTGGGCAGCACACCCACCTCCGAGTCACAAGGTTGCAGGTTCAAGTCCCACTCCAGAGACATGAGCACATAAAGCTAAGCTGACACTCCCAGTGCAGTGCTGAGGGAGCGCCGCACTGTCGGAGGGGCAGTACTGAGTGAGTGCTGCACTGTCGGAGGGGCAGTACTGAGGGAGCGCCGCACTGTCACATTTCTCACATTACAGTGACTACACTCAAAGTATTTGATTAGCTGTAAAGCGCTTTGGGACATCCAGTGGTCGTGAAAGGCGCTATATAAATGAAAGTCTTTCTTTTTTACATGCACTGCACCTCAAAAAATAGTTCATCATGTGTTAAATGCAAATAGACATTTGAGACACACGATGAGGAGAAATTTCTTCTTCTCAGAAGGTCGTGAATTTATGGAATTCTCTGCCCCAGAGAGCTATGGAGGCTGGGTCATTGAATATATTTAAGGTGGAGATAGATAGATTTTTGAAGGATAAGGGAGTCAAGAATTATAGGGAGCAGGTAGGGAAGTGGAGATGAGGCCAGGATTAGATCAGCCATGATATTATTGAATGGCGGAGCAGGAGTAGGCCATTTGGCCCCTCGAGCCACAGGCTCGAGGGGCCAAATGGCTGACTCCTGCTCCTATTTCTTATGTTCTTACATGGGGCTCAGTGAATACAAGTATATATATCTTCTTCTTCGGCAGTCCCTTAGAGTCGAGGATGACTTGCTTCCACGCTAAAAATGAGTTTGCAGGTGACTGAAGAGTCCAATGAGTGACCTACAGTTTCTATACAGGTGGGGCAGACGTTGGTTGGAGGAAAGGGTGGATGGGAAGCCTAGTTTGCCATGCGCTCCTTCTGCTAGACTTCAACTGCTCTCAGCGACGAGGCTCGAGGTGCTCAGCGCCCTCCCGGATGCTCTTCCTCCACTTTGGGCGGTGTTATATATGCAGACTATAGATATACTCTCTGTGTAGTCACTGTATAGTTGCATAAGATGGAGACTTGTTACCTGATGTACTATCAATAAGGTTTAAACTGTGTATATACTATGCTGGCACCACTAGAGGGTGCAACTGGTGGAGACCGGAGTTTCCTGCCCCTGTCCACCAGAGAGCATTGCGGTGGGAGACCTGAGGGTCACCTGCAGGGCCCAGTATAAAAGGCTGCCTCACTCTGGAGTTACGAATAAAGGACCAAGGTCAGTACAGTTTGAGTACAACACATTGCCTCGTGTAAATACATTACAGAATAACAGGCGGTCTTTGGCCAGGGATTCCCAGGTGTCGTTGAGGATAATGCACTTTATCAAGGAAGCTTTGAGGGTGTCCTTCTAACGTTTCCTCTGCCCCCCTGGGGCTCGCTTGCCGTGTCAAAGCTGAATAGAGCACTTGTTTTGGGAGTCTCGTGTTAGGCATGTGGACGATGTGGCCCGCCCAACGGAGCTGACTGAGAGTGGTCAGTGCTTCAATTTTGGGGATGTTCAAAACCTCAAAACACTGGAGAAGTACAACCCTCACTGCCTCCGCAAGATCCTGCAAATCCATTGGCAAGATAGGCGCACCAACATCAGTGTTCTCGCTTAGGATATATATACACACACATAAATATACACACACACACGTACATATCTGTGTATATACATGCACACCTATATACCCGGAAAGTGGCGCGGTCCCGGCCTGCAAGACTGGAGGGAGCAGCGTGCGGCGGTATACCACTGCAGGGAGCAGCGCGTACTGCTGCAGGAGGGCGACAGCTGCGAAGCCAGGTCGCTGATTGCAGTGCGGGCAGGCACAGGAGGAGGGCCGAAGGAGCAGCAAGAGTTTGTAGAGGGAAGTGATCGGGTCCCAGGAGAGGCCTGAGTTTGGGGCTCAGAAGAGTAGAGGGCCCAGGGGCACACTGCGATATGTGTGCGCACTAGGTCCATGCAGCAGAGCAGATCTCCAGTCGTCTTGGTTAACCTTTGCCACTGAACAAAGACCTAGCTCTGTCAAACCCGTGTGGTGGCTGGTGTGCAACGACCACCACACGTTAAAAAAATCCACGCACAGGCATCTTCCACCCTTCAACATGTAGTTTAGGATCTGGAATATTAGGTCCTTCATTGAAACACCTATGAACTCATCCCTTTTTTTGGCATGGAAGCAAATCATCCTCGTTTCGAGGGTCTGCCAATGATGACATATTTATTTTAAAGTACGTAAGAAGGTTTCTGGAAAACTCATACAGGTAACATCCAGTCCGAGAAGATGAACAAGTTCAGTGTGGCAGTGTCAGAAGATGTTTCTAATCCACTAGACTGACTCAGCATGCAAGCAACAGTGGTTTGCGTTTATATTGCACCTTTAATGTAGCAAGCCTGTCCAAGGAGCTTCACAGAGGTGCAGTTCAAAATGCTCAGAAGAAAACGGAGCTATTGGAAGGAGTGATCAAAAGCTTGGGCGGAGAAATGGGATTCAACGAGGATCTTGGAAAGGAGAGGGAGTTGGGAAGGTTTTTAGGGTGCAATGGAATGCATCCGCCCCCCTACCATTCACAAACCAGATTCAAAGGTTGCCACACTGCTCTGTGAACATGGCACCTTGTACACTGAATGCAATACCACAATAAGAAACTTACATTTATATAGCGCCTTTCATGACCACCGGATGTCTCAAAGCACTTTACAGCCAATGAAGTCCTTTTTGAAGTGTATTCACTGTTGCAATGTGGGAAATGCGGCAGCCAATTTGCGCACAGCAAGCTCCCACACACAGCAATATGATAATGACCAGATCATTTATTTTCTTTTGTGATGATGATTTGAGGGCTAAATATTGGCCCCAGGACACCAGCGATAACTCCCCTGCTCCTCTTCGAAATAGTGCCGTGGGATCTTTTATGTCCACCCAAGAGAGAAAAGGGGGCCTCGTTTTAACGCCTCATCCGAAAGACGTCACCTCCGGCACTGCAGCACTCCCTCAGTACGGCCCCTCCAAGCGTGCAGCGTTCCCTCAGTACTGCCCCTCCGACAGCGCAGCACTCCCTCAGTACTGCCCCTCCGACAGTGCAGCGCTCCCTCAGCACTGCCCCTCTGACAATGCGGCGCTCCCTCAGCACTGCCCCTCTGACAGTGCGGCGCTCCCTCAGCACTGCCCCTCTGACAGTGCGGCGCTCCCTCAGCACTGCAGTCGACGGCAGAGGACGGGACAGTCTTGGATCTGGCCTGGAGGTGAGAAAAGTTGAACAGGTCCCCCCTTGTTCTATAGTTTAGTTCCACTCCAACGGGGAGCTTGTTGAGCGTGAGATGGAGCATTGCAGCAAGGAAGGTCGAGAAGAATGTTGGCGCGATGATACAGCCCGGTCCGGATGAGGATTGGGTCGGTGGTGGATCATTGGTACACTAGCAAGAAGTACTTACATATTGAAAAAAAAGACAATCGGGTAATTTACCAGTAAAACTGGTTATAAACGAGTTATCACTTCCCGCAGGCTCTTCGTCACCTCCCTTGAAAGGCAGGCCACATTGTTCGCATGCCCAGACACGAGATTCCCAAGCAAGCGCTCTACTCAGAACTCCTTCATGGCAAACGAGCCAAAGGTGGGCAGCGGAAACGTTACAAGGACACCCGCAAAGCCTCCCTGATAAAGTGCAACATCCCCACTGACACCTGGGAGTCCCTGGCCAAAGACCGCTCTAAGTGGAGGAAGTGCATCCGGGAGGGCGCTGAGCACCTCGAGTCTCGTCGCCGAAAGCGTGCAGAAACCAAGCGCAGGCAGAAGTAGCGTGCGGCAAACCAGTCCCACCCTCCCTTTCCTTCAACCACTGTCTGTCCCACCTGTGACAGAGACTGTAATTCCCTATTGGACTGTTCAGCCACCTGAAAACTCGCTTTTAGAGTAGAAGCAAGTCTTCCTCAATTCCGAGGGACTGCCGATGATGATGAAAGGCACAAGGCCCAGCAACCTCTTTTTCTGAAGTGCCTCAAAATGTTTCTCCCGACTTTAAAAAGGCGCCTAGAAAGTTGTTCCTGTAGTCGAAATGGGAGCAAAATTCCTGAAAAAAAAGCACTGGCTTAGAAAATGATGGGAAAGGACTAATCCCTTGTCTCAGTGTTAGCATTCCCGCCTCAGTGTTAGAAGGTGCAGGTTTCAAAACCCGCTCCGGGCAGTCCCAGTGAGCGCAGACCGGGGCAGCGACTGGACATCCAGCGGGACACGCGTCCTGTGGGAATGGATGGCCCTCCCCTCATCATCTGGGTTGTGGTAACCCATAAATCCACCCCCCTCCGCCTTTTCCCTCATCGTACCAGTTGTGGGAGTCCATAACCGCCCCCCCCTCCTTTCATCGTACGGGCTGTGGTAGCCCATAAATCCCCCCCCCCCTGCCCTTCATCGTACTCCTGATCACACACGCAACCTAGGCTCTGCAAAGTCACAAACTCATCTGTAGCAGGCTCAGATCACTGTCTCCGGCCGCCCATCCCCTCCGGAGCCCATAAACCCGCCCCCCCCCTTATTCCTCCCCCCCCTCCCCTCATCGTATGGGCTGTGGTAGCCCATAAAACCCCCCCATTCCTCCCCTCATCGTCTGGGCTGTGGTAGCCCATAAACCCACCAATTCCTCCCCCCTCTTTCCCTCATCGTATGGACTGTGGTAGCCCATAAACCCACCCCTCATCGTACAGGGTGTGGTAGCCCATAAACCCCCTCCCCAACACTCCTCCCCCCCTTTCCCTCATTGTACCGGTTGTGGGAGCCCATAACCGCCACCCCCCGTCATCGTACGGGCTGTGGTAGCCCATAAACCTACCCCCCACCCCTCCCCTCCCCTACTTCCCCTCATCGTACGGGCTGTGGTAGCCCATAAATCCCCCCATCCCCCGCACTCCTCTCTCCTCTCTCCCTCCCCCACTCCCCTCATCATATGGGTTATGGGAGCCCATATACCCGCCCCCCCCCCCATTCCTCCCCAGCCTCCCCTCATCGTATAAACCCCCTCCATTCCTCTCCTCATCGTATGGTGCTGTGGGAGCCCATAAACACCACGCCCCCCCACACTCCTCCCCCTCCCCTCATTGTACGGGCTGTGGGAGCCCATAACCCCCCCCACACTCCTCTCCTCTCTTCCCCCCCCCCTCATTGTACAGGTTGTGGGAGCCCATGAAACCCCACCCCCCCCCCCCTCCCCACGTATATGACTAACCACCCCGTCGGCTGGGAGAGAGATGGTCACGGCCATGGAAGGAGCGTTGACCTCGCGGCCCGTCAGACTGTTAATCCGCGCGCGATTTCCTCCCACTGCTTCACACCATTCACCACCAACTGCGTGCAGTTATGGTCACCACATTACAGGAAAGATGTGATTGCACTAGGAGAGAAGATTTATGAGAATGCTGCCTGAGCTGGAGAATTTTAGCTGTAAGAAAAGATTGGATAGGCTGGGGTTGTTTTCTCTGGAACAGAGGATGCTGAGCGTAAATTTAATTGAGGTGTATAAAGTTATGAGGTGCCTAGATAGAGTGGATACAAAGGACCTGTTTCGCTTAACAGAGGCCAATAACCAGGGGGCATAGATAACTGGTATGAGGTTTAGAGCGGATTTGTGGGGATTTTTTTTCACCCAGAGGGTGGGGGTGGGGGGGTGTCTGGAACTCACTGCCTGAAAGGGTGGTAGAGCTAGAAACCCTCATGGCATTTAAAAAGTAGCTGGATGGGCACTTAAAAGTGCCGTAACCTACAGGGCTACGGACCGAGAGCTGGAAAGTGGGATTAGACTGGATAGCTCTTTGTTGGCTGGCACGGACACGATGGGCCGAATGGCCTCCTTCCGTGCTGTAAATTTCTGTGGTTCTATAACAACAATAACTTGTATTTATATCATCATAGGCAGTCCCTCGAAATCGAGGAAGACTTGCTTCCACTCTAAAAGCGAGTTCTCAGGTGGCTGAACAGTCCAATACGGGAATTACAGTCCCTGTCACAGGTGGGACAGACAGTGGTTGAAAGAAAGGGCGGGTGGGACTGGTTTGCCGCACGCTCCTTCCGCTGTCTGCGCTTGTTTTCTGCATGCTCTCGGCGACGAGACTCGAGGTGCTCAGCGCCCTCCCGGATGCTCTTCCTCCACTTAGGGCGGTCTTTGACCAGGAACTCCCAGGTGTCGGTGGGGATGTTGCACTTTATCAAGGAGTGCCTTTGTGGTAGTGAAACTTCCCAAGGTGCTTCACAGGAATATTACGAGATAAAAAATTTGACACCGAGCCACATAAATAGAAATTAGTGCAGGTGACCAAAAGCTTGGTCAGAGAGGTCGGTTTTAAGGAGTGTCTTGAAGGAGGAAAAAGAGAGGGAGAGAGGCGGAGAGGTTTAAGGAAGGAGTTCCAGAGCTTGGGGCTCAGGCAACAGAAGGCACGGCCACCAATGGTTAAGCGATTACAATCAGGGATGCTCAAGAGGGCAGAATTAGAAGAGCGCAGACATCTCGGGGGGGGTGGGGGGGGCTGGAGGAGATTACAAAGATAGGGAGGGGCGAGGTCATGGAAGGATTTGTAAAGAAGGATGAGAATTTTGAAATTGAGGTGTTGCCGGACCAGGAGCCAATGTAGGTCAGCGAGCACAAGGGTGATGGGTGAGTGGAACTTGGTGCGGGTTAGGACACGGGCAGCCGAGTTTTGGATGACCTCTAGTTTACATTGGGTAGAATGTAGGAGGCCAGCCAGGAGTGCATTGGAATAATCAGGTCTCGAGGTAACAAAGGGCATGGATGAGGGCTTCAGCAGCAGATGAGCTGAGGCAAAGGGTGGAGACGGGCGATGTTACGGAGGTGGAAATAGGTGGTCTTAAGTTATGCTGCGGATATGTGGTCGAAAGCTCATTTCAGGTTCAAATGTGACACCAAGGTTGCGAACAGTCTGGTTCAGCCTGAGACAGGATTTGGGGAGAGGGATGGAGTCAGTGGCTGGGACCGAAAACAATGGCTTCGGTCTTCCCAATATTCAACTGGAGAAAATTTCTCCTCATCCAGAAGTGGCTGTCAGACAAGCAGTCAGACAATTTGGAGACCGTGGAGAGGTCGAGAGAAGTGGTGGTGAGGTAGAGTTGGGTGTCATCAGCGTACATGTGGAAACTGGTGCTGTGTTTTCGGATGATGTCGCCAAGGGGCAACATGTAGATGAGAAATAGGAGGGGGCCACGGAGGAGCCTGTTAATCAGCCCGCAGATTTCTCCACATATTCTAAAGGGAGTTAGATGTGGCCCTTACGGCTAAAGGGATCATGGGGTATGGAGAGAAGGCAGGAGTGGGGTACTGAAGTTGCATGATCAGCCACGATCATATTGAATGGTGGTGCAGGCTCGAAGGACCGAATGGCCTACTCCTATTTTCTATGTTTCTATGTTTCAACCCGTTCTCCAAGGAAAGAAGGCGAAGATACGAAAACAACCACAGAGGAAGATTTACACAGGTACAGACAGCTCCCGTCACCTGCGAAAGTGTCCCTAAAAAGCCTTCGAGAGAGAAGAGGAAATTGGGACACTGCCCCAGGCAACGATATTTTAGTAAATTGAAGAAAGGAACTAGGCATTAATTCCGTCCACGCACCGTGCAGCGTTTCAGAATTAAGCTGTTGAGCATTGCAGGTTTTAATAGGATAAGTTACTAAGTCCTCTGCTAATAGGATAATTTGATCTAGATCTACTAAGTCCTACATTGCAATAATAAATCAATTGCTTCAAAAGCAAAGAATCTATTCCACCTAATAAATGCTGGAAACTTGCATCTAATAGATTAGGCACCAAATACTTTAAAAGCCTTTTAGGGGAGATTTAATAAAGTTGTTCAAAATTATGAAGGGTTTTGACAGAGTAGATCGGGAGATAATGTTTCCAGTGGCAGGCAGGTCAGTAACCAGACCACACAGATTTAAGGTGATTGGCAAAAGAATCAGAAGGACGATGAGGAGAAATATATTACCCAGAGAGTTATGATCGGGAACGCGCTGCCTGAAATGCGGTGGAACCAGATTCAATAGTAACTTTCAATAGGGAATTGGATGAATAATTGAAAAGGAAAAATTTGCAGGGCTATGGGGAAAGAGCCGGGGGGGGGGTTGGGAGTGGGACTGATTGGATCGCTCTGTCACAGAGCCGGCACAGGCACGATGGGCCGAATGGCTTCCTTCTATGTAAGATTCTGTGATTCTAAGCCAAATTGTGCAAGAAAGCATTGTGTTGGAGACATTCAAGTTAGCATCTACTTCATGTCATCACCTCCAGGTTCCCTTCCAAGTCACACACCATCCCGACTTGGAAATATATCGGCTGTTCCTTCATCGTCGCTGGGTCAAAATCCTGGAACTCCCTCCCTAACAGCCTCACCACACGCACTGCAGCGGCTCACCACCACCTTCTCAAGGGGCAATTAGGGATGGACAATTAGGGATGGGCAATAAATGCCGGCCTTGCCAGCGATACCCACATATACCCTGTGAATGAATATTTAAAAAAATGTATATTTTAATTTAAGTACGGAGAGCTAGACACTTTTCAATAACACATGACGCTTCAGTACTTAAAAGTTAAAACAATGTCTTTGGTATAACACAGTGACAGCTGACAATACAAAGGTTCCTTACAATCTGCCTCGGCACGCCCGGGGGCTTAGATTGCTCTTGATTCTGATCCCCATCCAGCGATTTCTGCAGGAAAAGAGTCACGTGCGGATGTCAGTTGAGGAATAGCCCAACATCACTCACTGCTCGAGCTTCATGTGAAGAAAACATCGAGATGTCGGCACTGGGGCAACGAAAGATCCCACGGATAAAGAATAAAAATTACACATGTACAGCACAGATACATGCCATTCGGCCCAATGGGTCCATGCCGGTGTTTATAAGAACATAAGAAATAGGAACAGCAGTCGGCCATATGGTCCCTCGAGTCTGCTCCTCCATTTTATACGATTATGGCTGATCCGATCATGGACTCAGCTCCACTTCCCTGCCCGCTCCCCATAACCCTTATTTCCTTATCGTTTAAGAAACTGTCTATCTCTGTCTTAAATTTATTCAATGTCCCGGCTTCCACAGTTCTCTGAAGCTGCTAATTCCACAGATTTACAACTCTCAGAGAAGAAATTCCTCATCGGTTTTAAATGGGTGACCCCTTATTCTGAGACTATGTCCCCTAGTTTTAGTTTCCCCCAAGAGTGGAAATATCCTCTCTGCATCCACCTTGTCGAGCCCCCTCATTATCTTATATGTTTCAATAAGATCACCTCTCATTCTTCTGAACTCCAATGTGTATAGGCCCAACCTACCCTCTCATTTCCAGAATCAACCTAGTGAACCTTCTCTGAACAGCCTCCAATACAAGTATATCCCTCCTTAAATATGGAGATCAAAACTGTACGCAGTACTCAGGTGTGGCCTCACCAATACCTTGTACAGTTGTAGCAGGACTTCTCTGCTTTTATACTCCGTCCTCCTTGTAATAAAGGCCAACATTCCATTTGCCTTCCTGATTACTTGCTGTGCCTGCATACTAACTTTTTGTTTTTCATGCACGAGTGTCCCACCTCTGTTCAAAGTCCTGATGCTCCACCCAAATTTGGGAAGTAGCCATCTTGGCAAGGGGAAAGGGAGGAGGACATCACAAACCTGATCTCATGTCCTACCAGTTCCAACACTGCAAGAGGCACCACAACAAGGAACATTACTGTCACGTGTTCTTCATACATATTTCTTGGCACTGCATTGATTCAGCACAAATCAAAATGTTGGCCAAAACAAACTCAAGCCATGAGAGACAGGCTAGGTATTCGAGAAGATACCGGGACAATACGAGACCGCACTGTTGGCTTTGAGACAATCACTTTAGTGAAATAAGTCCTGCAATGAAGTCACAGAAACCATTTCAAGGCCATTACTCACAAACTTCAAAGATCAACGAGCAAGTTAAGGATTTTTTTCTCTTGGTTTTATATTTAATTTCTTAACCCTCAACTGTTTCTCACCTCATGTCCAGAATGCGTGGATTCATCTTGGCCTGTAGTTCCACAAGTGACCAGAAGCACCATTCCCAGGGATATATGGATCTCCCTGCATATAGACTATCGTATATAGACTGTCGCTATGTATAGACTTAGTACAGTTACGTGGAGAGACTGGAGAAGCTGGGGTTGTTTTCCGTGAGCAGAGAAGGCCCAGAGGAGATTTGATTGAGGTGTTTAAAATCATGAGCGTATCACAGAGAAAATAATGAGAAACTGTTTCCAATGGCGGAAGGGTCGATAACCAGAGGGCACAGATTTCAGATGATTTGCAATAGAACCAGAGGTAACATAAGGAAAAACATTTTTACACAGCAAGTGGTTAGGATTTGGAACACACTGCCTGACAGAGCGGTGGATACAGGTACAATAGTGGCCTCCAAAGGGGAATTGGGAAAATACTTGGAGAAAAATATTGCAGGGCTATGGGGAAAGAGCGGAGGGAGTGAAACTAACTGGATTTTCTCTTCGAAAGAGCCAGCGCAGACTCGATGGGCCGAATGGCCTCCTTCTGAGCTGTAAGATTTTCATCATCATAGACGGTCCCTCATACCGAGACTGACTTGCTTCCACACCGAAAAGGGATGAGTTCACAGGTGTTTCAATGAAGGACCTAATATTCCAGGTCTCGAACTATAATTCTATAGACCACCCCTGCATATATACTGCACGATATATAGACTATTATGTACACATACACTATTGCATGCAGTGAGCCACTCACTGTTGAGCACTTTTCGTGTATGAATTTGATGGATTTTAATTCACTTTTTAAAATATAATGTAGAAATACTCTATGATTCTGTGAAGGATATGTGGATGGGCGAGATGGAGCAAGGTGGGAGGAGGCACCTGTGGAGCATAAACACCGGCACGGACCTGTGGCGCCACATGGCCGGTTTCTGTGCTAAAATAAAAAAGCAATTCTTCCTCCCAGGCCCGGTAAGGGCTCCAGGTTATGAATTAGCAATGGTCCAAAGGGACATCCAGATTTCTGATGGTTTTTTTTTTAAACTTCAGGAATCACACACAAGGGTATTAAGGGTTACAGAACCAAGGCGGGTCGATGGAGTTAGGATACAGATCAGCCACGATCTAAGTGAATGGCGGAAGAGCCGCGAGGGGCTGAATGGCCTCCTCCTGTTCCTGTGTTCCCAAGGTACTCCGTGAAGGTGGGTATATGGTACTGAAAGCTGGCCCACCTGAAACTGATCAGGGACACGGGGAAGGACCGACACAACATGGGCACCAACAAGGGGAGGAGGTGGCCTTTTGGGAACGGGGTCACTTGGAGTTCAATTGCTGCATCTTCGACCAGTTGCCAAGGCTCTTAACCCAAGCGGTTGCCCAGTGCCTGATGCCCCCACCTAGCTTCCGCACCGCCCCCTTCCAGCTGTGCCTTTACTGGCATTCCCACCACCAATTCCCCACCCCACCCCACCCCACAAGCTGCTGCTTCTCCCCCCCACCCCAACCCTAGATGTGCCTCTGCACTGTATAATGAAATCAGGCTGTTCACAACCTTGGTGTCATATTCGATCCTGAAATGAGCTTTCAACCACATAGCCGCAGTATAACCAAGACCACCTATTTCCACCTCTGTAACATCGCCCATCTCTTGCCTCAGCTCATCCGCTACTGAAGCCCTCATGCTTTTGTTACCTCGAGGCTTGACTATTCCAAAGCACTCCTGGCTGGCCTCCCACATTTCACTCTACGTAAACAAGAGATGACCCAAAACTCAGGGACCAAGTCCCGCTCACCCATCACCTCTGTGCTCGCCGACCTACATTGGCTTCTGGCCAAGCAACGCCGCGATCTCAAAATTCTCATCCTTATTTTCGAATCCCTCCATGGCTCTCACCCCTCCCTATCTCTGTAATCTCCTCCAGTCCCACAATCCTCCAGAGATGTCTGCGTTCCTCTAATTCTGCCCTCTTGCGCATCCCTGATTATAATCGCTCAACTATTGGTGGCCTTGCCTTCTGTTGCCTGGGCCCCAAGCTCTGGAACTCGCTGCTAAACCTCTCCGTCTCTCTTTCCTCCTTAAAGATGCTCTTTAAAACCAACCTCTTTGACCAAATTTGCCCTAATATCTCTTTGTGGCTTGGTGTCAAATTTTATGTCTCATAATATTCCTGTGAAGCAACTTGGGATGATTCACTACGTTAAAGGCGCTATATAAATACAAGTTGTTGTTTAAAAATAACTTTATTATCCTGTTTATAACTTTATTATCCGGGAGCTGCAAAACAACGTTACAGACAGCTCAAGGCTGAGGTCCAACAAAATACCTGGGATCTAAAGAACAGGTGGTAGATGGAGAAAGCACAGGAGATACAACAACTGGCCGACAGCCATGATATGCGAGGAGTCCAAACTCCCAAGGTCCCACCCCACTGCTGACCAAGAACGGGGAAACTCACCGAGGCAGTCAGGGCCCGCTGGAAGGAGCACTTCAAAGATCTCCTCAATCAAGACTCTGCCTTTGACTCAAGTGTTCTCAACTCCATTCCACAGCATGTGACCTGCCACCACCTCGGCAAAACCCCAACGTTGCACGAGGTAGAAAAAGCCATAAGACAGCTCAAGAACAACAAGGCTACGGGAGCAGATGGAATCCCTGCTAAGGCACTGAAGTATGGCGGAGAGGCACTGTTGGCGCGAATACATGACCTCATCTCTCTCATCTGGAGGGAGGAGAGCATGCCGGGAGATCTCAGAGATGCAGCGATCGTGACCATCTTTAAAAAGGGGACAAGTCCGACTACAGAGGAATCTCCCTGCTATCAGCCACTGGGAAAGTTGTTGCTAGAGCCCTCCTCAACTGCCTTCTCCCTGTGGTTGAGGAGCTCCTCCTGGAGTCACAGTATGGATTTCGTCCCCTACGGGGCACAACAGACATGATTTTTGCAGCGCGACAGCTGCAGGAAAAATGCAAGGAACAGTACCAGCCCTTATACTTGGCCTTCGACACTGTCAACCGCAAGGGTCTATGGAGCGTCGTCCTTTCAGATGCCCCCAAAAGTTCGGCACCATCCTCCGTCTACTCCACGACGACATGCAGGCAGTGATCCTTACCAACGATCTAATACAGGAATTACAGCCTCTGTCACAGGTGGGACAAACAGTGGTTGAAGGAAAGGGTGGGTGGGGAGTCTGGTTTGCCGCACGCTCCTTCCGATGCCTGTGCGTGGATTTTTTTAACATGTAGTGACCGTTGTACACCAACCACCACACGGGCTTGACAGAGCTAGGCCTTTATCCAGTGACAAGGTGTTGCCCAAAATTCACTGTCAGTGAACAGACAGTTTACTCGGGGGGGTATTTAGTCACTACAGTCGCAACAATTTGGTGGGACTTCGAGTATTGAAAGAAAGTCGTCGACAAACATTGTGTTTAAGCCAAATAAACTTTATTTCCCAAAGTAGAATTAAAGTACAAACATTGTATGAAATAGAACACAAGCCTCACTACTTGTGCTCGCATTACCCGTTAACAGAGGTGATCAATTTCAGCCACTGGTGTCCTGCTTTAAGCTCCTAGCTTAAGGTCCGGCTTCTCTCGAGGGTGGGTCCTAGGTTTTCGCTGCCTCGGTGGGGTTTCCCGTCCTGGTTTATACTATGTCCCCACCGACACCTGGGAGTCCCTGACCAAAGACTGCCCCAAATGGAGGAAGAGCATCCGGGAGGGCACTGAGCACCTCGAGTCTCGTCGCCGAGAGCATGCAGAAATCAAGCGCAGGCAGCGGAAGGAACGTGCAGCAAACCAGACTCCCCACCCACCCTTTCCTTCAATCACTGCCTGTCCCACCTGTGACAGACTGTAATTCCCGTACTGGACTGTTCAGTCACCTGAGAACTCACTTTTAGAGTGGAAGCAAGTCTTCCTCGATTCCGAGGGACTGCCTATAATGATGATGTACTATTCTATAATCTGTCCCATCTCTTTGATTACCCATTCGTCTGTGCCCTGGCGATGCGTTTATTCTAAACTTTATTTTCCATGATTAGTTTATAATTGTTACTGGCTATGCTAAGGAAGGATTGACTAAACTTTAGTTTCAATCGGCAAGTCATTTCTATGTTCAAGGCACCTTAACCTTACTCTCGGGTCTTCCCATCTTCTATTGCCATAGCCTGCCTATTTCTACACAGGGGTTAACCTTGATGACTGGAGACCTGCTCTGCTGCACAGACCTAGTGCGTAACATATCGCAGTGTGGGCTGGCCCGTGCTGCCCCTGGGCCCTCGGATCTTCTGGGCCCCGTACCCTCATTTGCCGCACCTCCACTACGTTTAATGTCCTTTTCTTTTCAGATGTTGCCTTACTGACTGTATATTGCCAGTGATTATTTAAGATGGGGAACAAGGTGTTGGAAAAGAATATTACAAATGGGCAAGACATTTATAAAATAGAAGTTTATTGCAGTTGTATTAAGTGACCCCCGTGGGTCCATTAGCATTCGCATTTGCTTGTGAAAGAAAGGGAGATGTTGATATTAAAAGGTGACACAATGGCTTTAGCCAGAGATCGATCTCCCCTCCCAATCGCAGACACGTCACGGGTAAAAAGCTAATTATTTTTAATTAGGGCAAAGAAACCCCACTCTTTGTAAACCCTTTCTCAGATCTCAGACAAAACTGACCATTGTGGTTACTGACAGAACTGGTGTTTAGACAACAGCTTCCGTCATGTTGTCATGTCAGAAGGTCGTGGGTTCGAGGTCCGCTCCAGGGACTTGAACCCACAATCTAGACTGACACTCCCAATGCAATACTGAGGGAGCATTGCACTGTCGGAGGTGCCGTCTTTCGGATGAGACGTTGAACCGAGGCCTGTCTGCTCTCTCAAGTGGACGTAAAAGATCCCATGGCCACTAGTCGAAGAAGAGCAGAGGAGAAGTTACCCCGGTGTCCTGGGGCCAATATTTAATCACTCAATCAACATCACTAACAACAGATTATCTGGTCATTTGTCGTAGTGCTGTTTGTGGGATCTTGCTGTGCGCGGAATTGGCTGCCACGTTTCCTGCAACAGTGACTACACTTCAAAAGTACTTCATTGGCTGCAAAGCGCTTTTGGGGCGACCTGAGGTTGTAACAGGCGCCGTAGAAATGCAAGTTCCTTTGTTCTTCCTTTAGCTCGCTATCCATATTTCTGCCTCAGTGAAGCAAATTTAAATAGGTGCGACATAGACACAAGCTGATACTGTTTAAACAAATCTGACTGAGAAAGTGACGTCTCTACATTTCAGTATCCACATCGGACGGGACTTCCGAGGTAGATCTGGAGCGGACAGTCAGTCCTGATTATGCGCGGTACTATCACAAGTCTGGCACAGTCACTCTTCATCAGCATCATAGTCGGTCCTTCGAACGAGGATGACTTGCGTCCACACCAAAAGGGATGAGTTCATAGATGTTTTAATGAAGGACTCGATATTCCAGTCCTGAACTCCAGGGGTGGAAGATACCTGTGCTTGGATTTTTTTTAACGTGTGGTGGCCGTTGCACACCAGCCACCACACGGACTTGACAGGGCTCGGCCTTTATCCAGTGGCAAGGGTAAACCAGGATGACTGAAGACCAGCTCTGCTGCACAGACCTAGTGCGCACACATATCGCAGTGTGGGCTGGGCCCGTGCTGCCCCTGGGCCCTCCCCTCTTCTGGGCATATTTATACATATGCACGCACACTATCATATATATATATATATATATATACACACACACACATTCTGATATATATATATATATCTACATCACACACAGATATAGACACACATAATATAGAATACATATACATATAAAAAGTTGTTTATTTAAATTAATTCATCAGTTAATAAACTATTTCCAGAAGTAGAAGGCACCAGGGGAAACATTTTCAATTTGACACCTGGCTGTTGCAGGTCGATTACGCCCTTATCGAAACCATCCAATTTTCATCAACATTAAATTGAATAGAATTGAAAATCAGGCAGTTTCTAGAACAGGCAAACCATGGCCCAGAAAGAAGCCAATCATATTCTTTACCCTGATGACACACGCGCGCACATACACACCAAAATGACGAGCATCCACTTTATAGACCTGGACTGGGTTGTAATATGGACTGCACTGCGTTTGTGTCATTTGTATAAAGCACAGCTTTAAACTGCAGGGCTTCTGTATAACCCAAGGATTGTGCACAGGATTATCAGCAGCAAGGTTCCTCAGACCACTTGTCCTACAAACCTTTATCCAAACTTTTTTTTTTAAGTGTTTATTAATATTAATTCATCAAACACTATTTCCAGAAGAGTCGAAGAGGAGAAACCAGGGGATACATTTTGAATTTGCCCGCCGGGTATTACAGGTCGATTACGCTCTTATCGAAAGAGCCTGATTTCCATCAACACTAAAATTAATAGAATTAAAAATTGGGCAGTTTCTCGAACGGGCAAACATTCCTCAACATCTATTTTTGCACCCAAGGGCAAGTTGAAAATCTACTGCATAATCCCCAGTCGACTCTTGTAGCACCATTCCAGTCACATCCCTCCACAGAGGGGTGGGAGCAAGCCATCCTTATTCTGAATGACTTTCCGAGAGCTGGAGATAGGTTATTTCCCTCGGCAGTCTGCCAAGCAAAATAGCAATGTTTCACCAGTGAATGGATATCGACATTGGAGCACATTTAAAGTTACTAAACTTCAAAGATGTTGGTCCAAACATTTTTGGGAATACCCATTCATCGACCAGATGTCTTTGGTGCTCAAATGTTTCAGCAGTGTAAATAGGATTGATTATCAAGTCAAGAGGACTGGTTTGCAAATGAGACAGAGAGGGCTTTTTAAATCTTGTCTTGTACAGACACTTCTTTCTCTCTCTCTAGGATTACTCCCTTGGTCTAGACAGTGTAGAAGATAGCAATTATTCTGCTCACAGTCCAAATCTACCCCAGCAAGTGCATCACAACATTTGACAGAGCATTATTCACGATTCATGGATGATACTTAGAAACATAGAAAATAGGTAACGACAACATGTATTTATGTGGCGCCTTCAACATAGCAAAACATCCCCAAGGTGCTTCACAAGAGTTCTGTCAATCAGCATTTGACACTGAGCCACGGAAGGCACTCTCTGGACATATGACCCAAAGCTTGGTCAAAGAATTTTAAGGCGCATCTTAAAGGAAGAGAGGTGGAGATGCGGAGAGGTTCAGGGAGGGAATTCTAAAGCTTGGGGACTAAGCAACTGAAGGCTCGGCCGCCGATGGTGGAGCGATGAAAATTGGGGATACGTGGTTGTAGGGCTGAAGGAGGTTACAGAGATAGGGAGAGGGCGAGGCCATGGAGGGATTTGTACAAATTCCAATAAACGCAAGAGGCATCTTCACATTTCTTATCAAGGTCTTCCGAAATGTCAAGTGCCACTGCTCAATTTCGGTAATTAAATAATGAGTTTAAATGTTTGACCACAACAGCAGTCAACAACAAAGCAACAGTATCTTTAACAGAGTGAAACGTCCCAAGGCGCTTAACAGGGATATTATAAAGACAAAAAAATCTGACACCAAGCCACACACCGGGAAATTAGGGCAGGCGACCAAAAGCTTTGTCAAAGAGGTAGGTTTTAAGGAGTGTGTTAAAAGAGGAGAGAGGCACGGAGTGGTTCAGGGGAGTGAGTTCCAGAGTTTGGGGCCCAGGCAACAGAAGGCACGTCTGTAAATTTCCATTTCTGGACTGGAATCCCTTCTAATGAACAAGCACGATATTGGCTGCTTACATTAGGTTCAAGCACTTTCCAAGTATCGCTGGCGTCTCTTTGATCATACATAGCTCAAATCACCACCCTGTTCCCTTCTGAAGAGAAGGGATATTGAGGTAGGGCTCGGGCTGGAATGCAGATTTCATGTTGCACCAGGCCTTTGAGTCATCCAGTTTAAAGCTGGCAATGGACCTCAACTGAAGTTGACGACAGCTCCGTTTCATAATGGTAAACATCATGGCAATCGGCTTCCTTATCTTCTATTTTCAGCACAGTCGGAGTTAGCAATTTTCTATTCTTATTTTTCCTTATTTTAAATTAATTTCATGCCAACAAAAATGACTTGGATGCAGACCAAGGAGTTAAACATTTGAAACTGGTGGTTTACATCAAGCACTGCTCGGGTACTCAGGATTAAATCAGGCATCATCTCCTGCTGGCAGTGAACTGACTGTGTGGGAATAAGACTAAGACCGCTTATTTCCACCTCCTAACATCGCCTGTCTCCTGGCTAGCCTCCCACATAAACTGGAGGTGATCCAAAACTTGGCTGCCTCATGTCCTAACTCGCCCCAAGTCCCGCTCACCCATCACCCCCTGTGCTCACTGCCTGTGTCCTAACTCGCACCAAGTCCCGCTCACCCATCACCCCGTGCTCGTTGCCACGTGTCCTAACTCGCAACAAGTCCCGCTCACCCATCACCCCCTGAGCTCGCTGAGCTACATTGGCTCCCGGTTAAGCAACGCTTCAATTTCAAAATCCCCACACACACCCCCCCTCCCCTCCCCACCCACCCCATCCTCCCCCCCCCCCAACACCACATCCCCTCCCCTCCCCCACCTCCCCTTCCCCCCCCCACCAACCACCACACCCCCTCATCTACCCACCACCACACACCCCCTCCCCCCCCACCACCACACCCCCCCCCCCATCACCACACCCCCTCACCACCACCACCACACACCCCCCCACATCCCCTCCCCCCCACACCCCCCCCACACCCCCTCCCCCCCCACCCACCCACCACCACACACCCCCCCCACATAGCACCACACCCCCCCCCACCACCACACCCCCCCCACCCACCACCATACCCCCTCCACCACGTCCTTTGAAGATGACACCAAAATAGGAGGCACAGTAAATAATTCAGAGGGTCAAATAAAACTGCAAAAAGATATTGATAACATGGCCAAAAAGTGCCAGATGAAATTTTGTTTTTAAACAGTCGTTCCTGGAATGTGGGCATCGCTGGCAAGGCCGGCATTTATGACCCATCCTTAACTGCCCCTTGAGAAGGTGGTGGTGAGCCACCTTCTTGAACCGCTGCAGTCCATGTGGTGAAGGTGCTCCCACAGTGCTGTCAGGGAGGGAGTTCCAGGATTTTGACCCAGCGACGATGAAGGAATGGCCGATATATTTCCAAATCAGGATGGTGTGTGACTTGGAGGAGAACGTGGAGGTGGTGGTGTTCCCATGTGCCTGCTGCCCTTGTCCTTCTAAGTGGTAGAGGTCGCGGGTTTAGGAGGTGCTGCCGAAAAACTAGAACCAGGGCTCACAGTCTCAGGATAAGGGGTCGGCCATTTAGGACTGAGAGGAGGAGAAAGTTCTTCACTCAGAGGGTGGTAAATCTTCGGAATTCTCTACCCCAGAGGGTTGTGGAGTATATTCATGGCTGAGATCGATAGATATTTGGACACCAAGGGAATCAAGGGATATGGGAATAGTGCAGGAAAGTGGAGTTGAGGTCGAAGATCAGCCATGATCTTATTGAATGGTGGAGCAGGCTCGAGGGGCTGAATGGTCGACTCCTGCTCCTATTTCTTTTGTTCTTCTGAGGAAATACAACTGAACAAAGACTTGGAAAAACTGAGGCTGCTTTCATGAGAACAGAGGCCACTCCGGGGCGATGTGTTCCATCCCTTAAAGGACACAATAGGTAAAAACTGACTGTTTCTGATGATTGAGAGGTCTGGAACAAGGGGACAGAGATACAAGACTAACTGCCACAAACATAGGACAGAAAGCAGCCAAAACAATTTTGTTTTCTTTACAGAGAGCTACGCAGGCTGTGGATTGCACTACTGGAGTTGGTGACTGAAGCAGAGTCCATGTCTACATTTAACAATAGGTTGAAAGTGGGGGTGACGGGACATGAGATCAGGGTGGGCACATGGATTTTAGATTTATATTGCAAACACACCTTTATACAAGCGTGCCTGTGCGGATTTGACACGAGGTTAAGGAGATCGCAATCAGCCTCATCATAGGTTTACATAGCACAGAAACAGGCCATTCGGCCCAACCAGTCCATGCGCCAGCGTTTATGCTCCATTCGAGCATCTTCCCTTCTTTCCTCATCTAAATTATCCGCATAACCCTCTTGGAAGATCCCTGATTATAATCGCTCAACCATTAGTGGTTGTGCCTTTAGCTGCCTGTGCCCCAAGCTCTGGAACTCCCTCCCTAAACCTCTCCGCCTCTCTACCTCTTTTTCCTCCTTCAAGACGGCTCCTTAAAACCTATTTGACCAAGCTTCTGGTCATCTGCCATAATTTCTTCTTATGTGGCTCAATGTCAAATGTATTTGTTTTGTATTAAAACACTCCTGTGAAGCGCCTTGGGACATTTTACAACATTAAAGGCGTTATATAAATGCAAATTGTTGTTGTTGTTGTTATTCCCTTCTCCCTCATGTGTTGTCCAGCCTCCCCACTATTCGCTTCAACCTCGCCCTGTGGTACCGAGTTCCACATTCTCACCACTCTCTGGGTAAAGAAGTTTCTTCTGAATTCCCTATTGGATTTCTTGGTGAATATCTTATATTGATGGCCTCTCGTTATGCTCTTTCCCACAAGTGGAAACATTCTCTCTCTATCCACTCTATATCCATCACGGAATAAAATGTAGGGGCCCCAAATGTAACTCTGACATGGGGCCCACACAACGTAAACTGCACCCCTGCTAATTAGGACAACATTCCATGTTGCAATTTTTATGTAATTCTATGTAATTAGGCAGCCTCTAAACTGGAACCAATCTGGAGTTAGACATATAAAGAAAACTTGAATTTATAAAGTGTCTATCACGACCACTGGACATCTCAAAGCGCTTCACAGGCTTTGGAGTGTAGTCACTGTTGTAATGTGGGAAACGCGGCAATGTGATAATGACCAGAATTTTTTGTTATGTTGAATGAGGGATAAATATTGGCCCACGACACCGGGGAGAACTCCCCTGCTCATCTTCGAAATAGTGCCATGGGATCTTTTACGTCCACTTGAAATATCAGAAGGGGTCTCGGTTTTACGTCTCGTCTGAATGACGGCACCCGACAGTGTAGCGCTCCCTCAGTACTGCCTCTCCGACAGTGCGGCGTTCCTTCAGTACTGCCCCTCCGACAGTGCGGCGCTCCCTCAGTACTGCCCCTCCGACAGCGCGGCGCTCCCTCAGTACTGCCCCTCCGACAGCGCAGTTCTCCCTCAGTACTGTCCCTCCGACAGTGTGGTGCTCCCTCAGTATTGCCCCTCCGACAGTGCAGCGCTCCCTCAGTACTGCCGCTCCGACAGTGCAGCGCTCCCTCAGTACTGCCGCTCCGACAGTGCAGTTCTCCTTCAGTACTGCCCCTCCGACAGTGCGGCGCTCCCTCAGTACTGCCCCTCCGACAGTGCAGCGCTCCCTCAGTACTGCCGCTCCGACAGTGCAATGCTCCCTCAGTACCTCCGCTCCGACAGTGCAGCGCTCCCTTAGTACTGCCCCTCCGACATATGCAGCGCTCCCTCAGTACTGCCCCTCCGCAAGTGCAGCGCTCCCTCAGTACTGCCCCTCCGCAAGTGCAGTGCTCCCGCAGTACTGCCTCTCCGACAGTGCAGCGCTCCCGCAGTACTGCCTCTCCGACAGTGCAGCGCTCCCTCAGCACCGCCCTTGACAGTGCAGCATTCCCTCAGCACTGCCCCTGACAGTGCAGCACTCCCTCAGTACCGTCCCTCCAACAGTGCAGCACTCCCTCAGCACTGAGTCAGCCTAGATTTGTGCTCAAATCTCTGGAGTGGTGCTTGAAATCCACAACCTTCTGACTCAGAGGCGAAGCCGCTGCCCATTGAGACACAGCTGACACCATTTGCACTACCCAGGAATTCAGCATAGTGGTGACAGCACCAGTCGGCTGTGGTGATGCAATAAATCAATCACAGGTTCTACAAAATTAGAAGGCAAAACAGACCAGAGGGACTAAAGCACCTACTATCGCAGCTACAGTGCCTTTTAGCTGCTGCTTTCCGACAGCAGACTGCTTCAGAAACTAATTCTGTCTGAACACAAGCTGTATTCAGCAGGGTGCAGAGAATAGCCATCTCTTTGCTCTTGGCCGCCCGATACAATTCAACGCCAGAGAGATCAGTTGACTTGCTGGGAGACGGCCTAATGCCTGCCAGAAACCACCCTGTCAAAACATCAAAAGAAGCGCAGCTTGGCTGTCAGCCCTCGACAAAATCACGGCTGGAGCGACATCAGGAAACCTGCTTCATCCACGGTTCCTTATTCTTGCTGCGGACTCAGGTTGCTGCAGCTACACCAATCCAAGCATACTGCACACCATTGTCAATAAACACACACGCATACGCACTATGTGTATATATACACACACACACACCATATACATATATAGACATATGCACACACCATATACACACACCATATACACATATGCGCACACCATATACACATATATACATATGCACACACTATATACACATCAGTCATCATAGGCGATCCCTCGAACGAGGATGACTTGCGTTCACACCAAAAGGGATGAGTTCATAGATGTATCAATGAAGGACCCAACATTCCAGTCCTGAACTCCAGGGGTGGAAGATGCCTGTTCGTGGATTTTTTTTAACATGTGGTGACCATTGCACATTAGCCACCACACGGGCTTGACAGAGCTAGGCCTTTATCCAGTGGCAAGGATAAACCAGGACGACTGCAGACCTACTCTGCTGCATGGACCTAGTGCGCACACATATCGCAGTGTGGGCTGGCCCATGCTGCCCTTGGGCCCTCGCCTCTTCTGGGCATATATATACATATGCACACACACTATCATATATATATATATGAAACACTATATATATATATCCACATCACACACAGATATATACACAAAATATAGAATACATATACATATAAAAAGTTGTTTATTTAAATTAATTCATCAGTTAATAAACTATTTCCAGAAGTAGAAGGCACCAGGGGAAACATTTTCAATTTGACACCTGGCTGTTGCAGGTCGATTACGCCCTTATCGAAACCGTCCAATTTTCATCAACATTAAATTGAATAGAATTGAAAATCAGGCAGTTTCTAGAACAGGCAAACCATGGCCCAGAAAGAAGCCAATCACATTCTTTACCCTGATGACACACGCGCAGGCGCGCAGGCGCGCACACACCAAAATGATGAGTATCCACTTTATAGACCTGGACTGGGTTGTAATATGGACTGCACTGCGCTCGTGTCATTTGTATAAAGCACAGCTTTAAACTGCAGGGCTGCTGTATAACCCAAGGATTGTGCACAGGATTATCAGCAGCAAGGTTCCTCAGACCACTTGTCCTACAAACCTTTATCCAAACAATTTTTTTTTAAGTGTTTATTAATATTACTTCATCAAACACTATTTCCAGAAGAGTCGAAGAGGAGATACATTTTGAATTTGCCCGCCGGGCATTACAGGGCGATTACGCTCTTATCGAAAGCGCCTGATTTTCATCAACACTAAAATTAATAGAATTGAAAATTGGGCAGTTTCTCAAACGGGCAAACATTCCTCAACATCTATTTTTGCACCCAAGGGTAAGTTGAAAATCTACTCCACCTCTTGAGTTTTAGTAGATTGTCTCTTGGATGGAAGCCAATCACATTCTTCGCCCGTTTGGCTTTCTTCCCAACCAGATACATTCGCACACACACTGAAAAAAAGACCAGCAACTGCCTCGAAAACCTGGCCTGGCTGTAGCAGGGATATCAATGGGCTCTTGTCATTAGTATATATATATATACACAGCTTTAAGCTGCAAGGGATGCAATACATCTCTCACAATTTGTACAAACCTAACACAACAAACAGATCACAATGATCTTGTCTCTCTCAACCCCTCTAACAGATGTGATACAATGCTTTGAAGCCTTTCTCCAGATAAGGAACATTGCTGGGTGGGAGGGATTACAAAATATTTCAGTGGGCAAGACATCTCTTGTTATCAAAAGAACCAGGATAGTTTGAGAAACCAATAATAAAGTTGTCAGTGCTTTTTTTTTTATGCTGGTATGTTCCTGTTCCAACTGCTACAATTTATGAAATACACATTTCGCAGCTGGCTGCGAATTCAAAGACTATTCTGACCCACAACCTTTTCTTTTTGATACATAGACAGATGGGAGGATGGCGAGAAATGGGGGTGGGGGGGGGGGGTGATCACCGGGTGTGGGGGGGGGTGGGAGTGGGGCAGGGGTTATCGCCATGTGTGTGGGGAGGGGGGAGGGGCGATCGCCGGGTGTGGGGGGGGGGCAGGGGTTATCGGCATGTGTGTGGGGAGGGGCGATCGCCGGGTGTGGGGAAGGGGGTAGGGGGAGGGGGCGATCGGCAGGTTTGGGAGGGGGGAGGGGCGATCGCCGGGTGTGGGGAGGGGGCGATCGGCAGGTTTGGGAGGGGGGAGGGGCGATCGCCGGTGTGGGGAGGGGCGATCGGCGGGTAGGGGGAGGGGGAGGGGCGATCGGCGGGTGTGGGGAGGGGGAGGGGCGATCGCCGGGTGTGGGGAGGGGGAGGTAGGGGATGGGCGATTGCCGGGTGTGGGGAGGGGGAGATGGGCGATCGCCGGGTGTGGGGGGTGGAAGGTGGGGGATGGGCAATCGGCGGGTGTGGGGAGGGGCGATCACTGGGTGTGGGGAGGGGGAGGAGCGATCGCTGGGTGTGTGGGGGGGGAGGGGCGATCGCTGGGTGTGTGGAGGGGGAGGGGCAATCGCTGGGTGTGGGGAGGGGGAGGAGCGATCACTGGGTGTGGGGAGGGGGAGGGGCGATCGCTGGGTGTGGGGGGGGTGGAAGGTTTGGGAGGGGCGATCGCTGGGTGTGGGGGGGTGGAAGGTGGAGTAGGGGCGGTCGCTGGGTGTTGGGGGGTGGAAGGTTTGGGAGGGGCGATTGCCGGGTGTGGAGAGGGGGAGGGGCGATCGCTGGGTGTGGGGGGGTGGAAGGTGGAGTAGGGGCGGTCGCTGGGTGTTGCGGGGTGGAAGGTTTGGGAGGGGCGATCGCCGGGTGTGGGGAGGGGCGATCGCTGGGTGTGGGGAGGGGGAGTGCTGGACTGTCGGAGGTGCCGACGTTAAACCGAGGCCCTGTCTGCTCTCTCAGGTGGACCTAAAAGATCCCACGGCACTATTTCGAAGAGCAGGGGAGTTATCCCCGGCATCCTGGCCAATATTTATCCCTCAATCTACGTAACAAAAACAGATTATCTGGTCATTATCACATTACTCTTTGTGGGAGCTTGCAGTGCGCAAATTGGCTGCCGTGTTTCCCACATTACAACAGTGACTACACTCCAAAAGTACTTCATTGGCTGTAAAGCGCTTTGGGACGTCCGGTGGTTGTTGTTGTGTATGCATGCCTGTTTACTGTGTGATGTCTGTAACACTGTTATGCCACATTGAATGTACCCTTATACTGTACACACCCTACCGGTACACCAGAGGGTGCTGCTGCTGGAGATCTAGGGGTTGCCTGCACATGGCAGGTAACCCAGTATAAAAGGGAACTCACAGCTTATTGTCATCTCTCAGGAGCTGAAAATAAAGGACTACAGGTCTGCACAGTTTAAGTATCATACACTGCCTCGTGGAGTCATTACTAAAGGTGCCTACATACACTACAGTCGTGAAAGGGGCTATATAAATGCAAGACTTTTTGTTTTCTTTTTGTGTATTTAACATAGTAAAACTTCTTAAGGTGCTTCCCAGGAGGGTTAAACAAAATTTGGCACTGAGCAAATAGATCACCCCAAAATTCTTCGAAAATTCTAGGGAATTCAAGCCGTTTATGCAACCACTCCAAAAGATGGGAACCAACTCAAATTATTTTTTAAATGATAGGCTTGAATGTGTGAAATGATGAATGAATTTATGTATCTTAAATACAATATAATTGTTTATCTCTTTGGCTGTAAAGGATCGTGTGACAATATAAACTGGCACACTGTTTCAGTTTGGTTTCAAGGCATGTAGCGAGGATACAATGAAAATAAACCATGAGATATAACTAATATCCCACCAGAGCATTGGTATCCTAGGGAAATAATATCGACCCTTAATCTTCAATCTTTCAATTTTAAAGGCTAGTAATGCGAACAGGCAAACTGAGGGCTGGCTCCAGGAGTCGTCACGATCAAATTCTTCTCCCTCCCCCACACCAAGTTATCTGCGTGCAGTGGGAAGAGAAATGTTTATAACTTAGTGTCAGAAAGACACAGCATCCGAGAGAGCTGATGAAAACCCGAAATATTAACCTGCAACCAATCTCATTCTGATACTGACCGGCAGGTTGAGTGTATTTACAGCTCTCTCTCTCGCTCTCTCCGATGCTGTGTCTTTCTGACACTTGTTATAAACATTTCTCTGTGTTTTTAATCCAGAATTATTTAAAACAGTAGTTCACAAACTTTAGTATGTCGGGAATGAACCCCCCCCCCCAAAAGAAATATTGACAGGAGACCCCGCCCCCCGAAATTCTATGCCAGAAAGTCAACAAATGCAAACCTGAAATGCTTGTAACATTCCTCTGGCGACCCCCCAACACAAAAAAGTCCCGTTTGAAAGCCAACGATTTAAAAAGTGCCAGAACAACTTAAAGCAGAACCTCTCCCAGTGCAGGTCCTTGACTCTTCAATTGTATAAAACGCATCAAATTATCTAACTCCGCGCAAAACCAGGTGAGCCTTGATAAGACTGTTTTTTTTAAAAGCAGGGATTTCAAGAATGGCTTGGTGGAGGGGGATTAGACATTGGAAGCCCACAGACAGAACAATTCTAACTGATCCTTCCAAAGGACAAAGGCTTCGAGCCTTCCTCGTTCCGTCTGCAGTCAACGACTCGAAAGTCCAACCACGTTGGAACACCGCTCGAATACAATGAGAAAATTGGAGAAAGTTTCTTTAAGCGTCGGAGGCGGCGAGTTCATCTCTGTTAATGTACTAAACTCTCATCATTAAACACAAGTCCGGCCCCAAAAAAGCATGGGTCCAAATGCAATAAAGAAAGACAATTACTCAGACAAAGCAGTTCCCAAGAGAATTATACAGCTGCCATAAGTTACTATGGTTACCGCTACAATGTAGTCACCTCCTGTAAACAGATTTGTTTTCAAAATCAAAACAAGCTTACAAAGTTAACGTTGAAACGTTGAAACCTGCGTCGGAAACACCCAAAAATCAGAGCAGATAACACTGATATCACACGATGGCAAATCCAGACCCTTGAGCAACTGGTTATCTCATTGTTTCAAGCAGGACAAACACTTCGGGGGAGCGGGACAGAGATGACAGGAACAAATACATTAAACAAACCAGCTTGGTGCTGAAAGTGAATTGATGATGAATATTTGCTGATGTCCTCCCGGAGAAACGCTATTAATCCCCGGCACACCGTTAGCACAAACACAGGCTGCCCTTGGGTTTGCGGGGGGGGGGGGGGGGGGGGTCTATAGAGGAGACCCTCAGGGTTCTTTTGTACAAATCATCTCGGCACCTCACACACAAAGAGAGATAAGGGGACAAAAAACACTCTGGAATAAAACATTAACACCCTTCACAAACAACCGCGGAGCTATTCCGGGAGGGTAACATTTAAACAAGGGAGAATAAATGGGGAGAGATTTAGGGAATAAGATATTGGGAGGATGAGGAGGGAAGTGAAGGTGATGGTGAGGGGGGGGTGGGTGATGTGAGAGGGGATGTCGGTGAGGGGGGGGGGGGTGATGGTGAGAGGGGATGTCGGTGAGGGGGGGGAGGGGATGTCGGTGAGGGGGGGGTGATGGTGAGAGGGGATGTCGGTGGGGGGGGGTGATGGTGAGAGGGGGGGGAGGGAGATGTCAGTGAGGGGAGGGGGAGATGTCAGTGAGGGGGGGGGAGATGTCGGTGAGGGGGGGGGAGATGTCGGTGAGGGGGGGGCAGATGTCGGTGAGGGGGGGAGATGTCGGGGGGGGGGAGATGTCGGTGAGGGGGGGGGGAGATGTCGGTGGGGGGGGGGGGAGATGTCGGTGGGGGGGGGGGGAGATGTCGGTGGGGGGGGGGGAGATGTCGGTGAAGGGGGGGAGATGTCGGTGAGGGGGGGGGGGGGGAGAGATGTCGGTGAGGGGGGGGAGATGTCGGTGAGGGGGGGGGGAGATGTAGGTGAGGGGGGGGGAGATGTAGGTGAGGGGGGGGAGATGTCAGTGAGGGGGGGGATGTCAGTGAGGGGGGGGATGTCAGTGAGGGGGGGGAGATGTCGGTGAGGGGGGGGGGGAGATGTCAGTGAGGGGGGGGGATGTCAGTGAGGGGGGGGGATGTCAGTGAGGGGGGGGGATGTCAGTGAGGGGGGGGAGATGTCAGTGAGGGAGGGGGAGATGTCAGTGAGGGGGTGAGAGATGTCAGTGAGGGGGGGGAGATGTCAGTGAGGGGGGGGAGATGTCAGTGAGGGGGGGGAGATGTCAGTGAGGGGGGGGAGATGTCAGTGAGGGGGGGGAGATGTCAGTGAGGGGGGGAGATGTCAGTGAGGGGGGGAGATGTCAGTGAGGGGGGGGAGATGTCAGTGAGGAGGGGGGGAGATGTCGGTGAGGAGGGGGGGAGATGTCGGTGAGGAGGGGGGGAGATGTTGCAGATTGGGGTGGGATGGGGATGGAGTGAGTTGGGATCGGTTGGAATAGGTGGGATGAGGCAAGGTTGGGATGGGGTGAGGTGTGATTGGGCGAGGTTGGATGAGGAGGGATGGGATGAGGTGCGATGAGGAGGGATGGGTTGGGATAGAATGAGGTTGGATGAGGTGAGGTGGGATGAGGTGAGGAGGGATGAGATGAGGTGGGATGAGGTGAGGAGGGATGAGGTGAGGAGGGATGGGGTGAGGAGGGATGAGGTGAGGAGGGATGGGGTGAGGTGGGATGAGGTGAGGTGAGGAGGGATGGGATGAGGTGAGGAGGGATGGGATGAGGTGGGATGGGATGGGATGAGGTGAGGAGGGATGGGGTGAGGTGAGGAGGGATGGGGTGAGGTGAGGAGGGATGGGATGAGGGGAGGAGGTGAGGAGGGATGGGATGAGGTGAGGAGGGATGAGGTGAGGTGAGGAGGGATGGGATGAGGTGAGGAGGGATGGGATGAGGTGAGGAGGGATGGGATGAGGTGAGGAGGGATGGGATGAGGGGAGGAGGGATGGGATGAGGTGAGGTGAGGTGGGATGGGATGAGATGAGGAGGGATGGGATGAGGGGAGGAGGGATGGGATGAGGTGAGGAGGGATGAGGTGAGGTGAGGAGGGATGAGGTGAGGTGAGGAGGGATGAGGTGAGGAGGGATGGGATGAGGTGAGGAGGGATGGGATGAGGTGAGGTGGGATGGGATGAGGTGAGGAGGGATGGGATGAGGGGAGAAGGGATGGGATGAGGTGAGGTGGGATGGGATGAGGTGAGGAGGGATGGGATGAGGGGAGAAGGGATGGGATGAGGTGAGGAGGGATGGGATGAGGTGAGGTGGGATGGGATGAGGTGAGGAGGGATGGGATGAGGGGAGGAGGGATGGGATGAGGGGAGGAGGGATGGGATGGGATGAGGTGAGGTGAGGAGGGATGGGATGAGGTGAGGAGGGATGGGATGAGGTGAGGAGGGATGGGATGAGGGGAGGAGGGATGGGATGAGGGGAGGGATGGGATGAGGTGAGGAGGGATGGGATGAGGTGAGGAGGGATGAGGTGAGGTGAGGAGGGATGGGATGAGGTGAGGAGGGATGAGGTGAGGAGGGATGGGATGAGGTGAGGAGGGATGGGATGAGGTGAGGAGGGATGGGATGAGGTGAGGTGGGATGGGATGAGGTGAGGAGGGATGGGATGAGGGGAGGAGGGATGGGATGAGGTGAGGAGGGATGGGATGAGGTGAGGAGGGATGGGATGAGGTGAGGAGGGATGGGATGAGATGAGGAGGGATGGGATGAGGGGAGGAGGGATGGGATGAGGTGAGGTGAGGAGGGATGGGATGAGGTGAGGAGGGATGGGATGAGGTGAGGAGGGATGGGATGAGGTGGGATGAGGTGAGGGGAGGAGGGATGGGATGAGGTGAGGTGAGGTGGGATGAGGGGAGGAGGGATGAGGTGAGGTGAGGAGGGATGAGGTGAGGAGGGATGGGATGAGGGGAGGAGGGATGGGATGAGGTGAGGTGAGGTGGGATGAGGGGAGGAGGGATGGGATGAGGTGAGGAGGGATGGGATGAGGTGAGGAGGGATGGGATGAGGGGAGGAGGGATGGGATGAGGGGAGGAGGGATGGGATGAGGTGAGGAGGGATGGGATGAGGTGAGGAGGGATGGGATGAGGTGAGGTGAGGTGGGATGAGGTGGGATGAGGTGAGGGGAGGGGAGGGCCCGGGCCGGCGCGCGCTGACACTTTAGTCCCCTCTGAGGGTCTCACCTTTCTGGGCGGAGAACGCCGCGTACCAGGACACGGAGAGCACCCCGCACAACACCACGGCCGTCACAACAGTGCCATTGCGGAGCCTCATTTCACCGGGCAGACATGGTGAGTGAGTGTGGGCTGGTTGTGGTCCGGAGCGCGCTCTGCCCGCGGTCCCGCCGCTCCCGCGCCGCCTCCTTGCACTATTTGGCCGACACACGCCGCGGACCCTGCCGGCCGCAGGAGGCGGCGAGGCGGCGTGCGCGGTGACGCAATGCGTCGGCCCGTCACCCAGCGGAGGGAGATCCGGGGCAGGGCCGGACTATTTTCTCTGGTCGGGGTGTGATTGATTTTGTGGTTCTCCGCTCGCTCGGTCGGTTCACATTTTTATTATTAAAGGGGCGCATGCGCGCTCGTTCCCCCTCACCCCACCCTGAGGTGTCTGGCCAAGATGCATAAAAACAAATTGCTGGATTAAAAAAAAATGAATTAAAAAGAGTATGCATCGTGATAGGCAACTTGCCCCCCACCCCACCCCACCCCAAAATCAGCCATGGACAACCAAAGAGCGAAGGGGCCAGCATAAAACTAAAGCAAAGGGCATACAGAATTGCCAAAAGTTGTCACATACAACAGCAAAGCATCACAAAACAGAGAGTAAGAAAGAAAGACTTGCATTTTTATAGCGCCTTTCACAACCACCGGACGTCCCAAAGCCACTGAAGTACTTTTGGAGTGTAGTCACTGTTGTAATGTAGGAAACATAGCAGCCAATTTGCGCACAGCAAGCTCCCACAAACAGCAATGTAACAACGTCCAGAAAATTTGTTTCGTTATGTTGATTGAGGGACACATATTGGCTCAGGACATCAGGGATAACTCCCCTGTTCTTCTTCAGAATAGTGCCGTGGGATCTTTTATGTCCACCTGAGAGAGCAGATGGGGCCTCGCTTTAACATCTCATCAGAAAGACGGCTCCTCTGACAGTGCAGCGCTCCCTCAGTATGCCCCTCTAACACTGCGGCAGTCTTCAGTACGGCCTCTCCAACAGTGCAGCACTTCCTCAGTACTGCCCCTCCGACAGTGCAGCGCTCCCTCAGTACTGCCCCTCCGACAGTGCAGCGTTCCCTCAGTACTGCCCTCCCACAGTGCAGCATTCCCTCAGTACTGCCCCTCCGACAGTGCAGCGTTCCCTCAGTACTGCCCTCCCACAGTGCAGCATTCCCTCAGTACTGCCCCTCCGACAGTGCAGCGTTCCCTCAGTACTGCCCCTCCGACAGTGCAGCGTTCCCTCAGTACTGCCCCTCCGACAGTGCAGCGTTCCCTCAGTACTGCCCTCCCACAGTGCAATGTTCCCTCAGTACTGCCCCTCCGATAGTGCAGCGTTCCCTCAGTACTGCCCCTCTGACAGTGCAACACTCCCTCAGCACTGCTGGTGTGGGACTTGAATCCACAACTCTCTGGGCTCAGTTTTCCCCAATGCCATTTTTTGGTGTATTTCAAGAGTTATGCCCATTTTGTGGGGCCCAGCGACACTAAAAAAAAAAAATTTCCCCGTTCTAATTTTTGAAATTGTCGCTGCGAAGCCTGTCCTTTAGCTTTGAGGGGTGGAGCCTAAGGTCTGCGCCAAAAAAACGTAGCCCCCACCCCCACCTTCTGCACATGTGCAAAAAAAAAAAAACATTTTCTACGTGACTGGTACGGGCGCGCATGCCCAGTACACCTCCCGGTCTGCATTCAGCCATTTTTAAAGAGCCAGTGGTGTGTGAGAACTTTTATTCTGAGTGGAAAAAATCAAAGCTGCAATATGCAACGCGGCTCAAGAACTAAGAATTTCCCACAGGACGAAGTGGAGGTCCTGGTTACTGTAATTGAGGCCAGATGGCACGAGCTGGACACTAGCAGAGGTCAAATAAAAGTTTCACGAATAGAAATGAAGAAACACTGGAACCAACTTTCACAAGATTCATCATCATCATCATAGGCAATCTCTTGGAATCGAGGAAGACTTGCTTCCACTCTTAAAATGAGTCCTTAGGTGGCTGAACAGTGCAATACGAGAATCACAGTCTCTGTCACAGGGTGGGACAGACAGTGGTTGAGGGAAGGGGAGGGTGGGACTGGTTTGCCACACGCTCCTTCCGCTGCCTGCGCTTGGTTTCTGCGTGCTCTCGGCGATGAGACTCGAGGTGCTCAGTGCCCTCCCGGATGCTCTTCCTCCACTTAGGGCGGTCTTTGGCCAGGGACTCCCAGGTGTCGGTGGGGATGTTGCACTTTATCAGGGAGGCTTTGAGGGTGTCCCTTGTAACGTTTCCTCTGCCCACCTTTGGCTCGTTTGCCGTGAAGGAGTTCCGAATAGAGCACTTGCTTTGGGAGTCTTGTGTCTGGCATGCAGACAATTTGGCCTGCCCAGCGGAGCTGATCTTCAATGCTGGGGATGTTGGCCTGGTCGAGGACGCTAACGTTGGTGCGTCTGTCCTCCCAGGGGTTTTTTAGGATCTTGCGGAGACATCATTGGTGGTATCTCTCCAGCAACTTGAGGTGTCTACTGTACATGGTCCATGTCTCTGAGCCAAATAGGAGGGGTGGGTATTTCTACAGCCCTGTAGACCATGAGCTTGGTGGCAGATTTGAGGCCCTGGTCTTCGAACACTCTTTTCCTCAGGTGGCCGAAGAAAAAAGATTCACCAATAGAAATGGAGAAACACTGGAACCAACTTGCAGAAGATTACTGTGCAATGGTGACCATCCCGAGGTCTGGAGGCCAGTGCAAAAAGAAGTGGCAGGACCTTGGTCAAGCAGTTAGTGTAAGTAATATTTTCATTTATTCACTGGAATTGCAATTGTAAATGTAAATGTGACCATCTGTATGTCCACCCAGCAGAAAGACACCCTCTCTAAAAAGTTATATTTTCATCTTCGCAGTGGAAGGTGGCCCACAACAAAAAAGAGAGAGAACTCGAACAGGAGGAGGCCCGGCAATCCTGACCCACTGACACCCTTGGAAGACAGGGTCACTGCTTTGACGGGTCCTGCCTGGAGAAAAGCAACCACCGCTGCAGAAGCTGGGCCCACACTCAAGGGAAAGGGTAAGTCCTGCAAATTCCACAGTCTGGCTTTGCTAGATGTTAAGTACTGCGCGGGCTAGCCATGTTTCGGTTCTTGGGGATGCCTCCATCAGCGACGCTTCGGTTGATGCAGTGTGCTATCATTCATTGTGGTCCTTCAAATGAGCCTGCTGTCTGAGCTGTGTGAGCCTACTCGTGCCACCCACCCTGCCCCCTCCCCTACTGCTAACTATTTGTCTGTTCTGTTATATTTTGTAGAACTTGAGGCCAGCCCTGACGAGGCTGAAGCCAATGCAGAAGAAGATTCAGACGCGGATGAGCCTAAAGAGGAGAACGTCTTCCAATCCCACCTTCCAAGGATGAAGCCCCCACTCTTGTACTCACTCAGGAGGAGGTACTGGTGCCACCCATTGAGGTGCCAGCCCCTTTCCTGAGTGGTATGAGTGTTGGGACATTTCATGGTTTTACACTGTCCGAGGCTGAGGGTCCCAGTGGGATACAGCGAGCCACACCCAGGGTCCCACCGTCCAATGCTGAGGGTCCCAGTGGGGCGCAGCGAGCCACACCCAGGGCCCCACCGTCCAATGCTGAGGGTCCCAGTGGGGCGCAGCGAGCCACACCCAGGGTCCCACCGTCCAATGCTGAGGGTCCCAATGGGATGCAGCGAGCCACACCCAGGGCCCCACCGTCCAATGCTGAGGGTCCCGGTGGGATACAGCGAGCCACACCCAGGGCCCCACCGTCCAATGCTGAGGGTCCCAGTGGGATACAGCGAGCCACACCCAGGGTCCCACCGTCCAATGCTGAGGGTCCCAGTGGGATACAGCGAGCCACACCCAGGGTCCCACCGTCCGACGCTGAGGGTCCCAGTGGGATACAGCGAGCCACACCCAGGGCCCCACCGTCCAATGCTGAGGGTCCCAGTGGGATACAGCGAGCCACACCCAGGGCCCCACCGTCCAATGCTGAGGGTCCCAGTGGGATACAGCGAGCCACACCCAGGGTCCCACCGTCCGATGCTGAGGGTCCCAGTGGGATACAGCGAGCCACACCCAGGGCTCCACCGTCCGATGCTGAGGGTCCCAGTGGGATACAGCGAGCCACACCCAGGGTCCCACCGTCCAATGCTGAGGGTCCCAGTGGGATGCAGTGAACCTCACCCACTGCCCCACCGTCCAATGCTGAGGGTCCCAGTGGGATGCAGTGAACCTCACCCACTGCCCCACCGTCCAATGCTGAGGGTCCCAGTGGGATGCAGTGAACCTCACCCACTGCCCCACCGTCCAATGCTGAGGGTCCCAGTGGGATGCAGTGAACCTCACCCACTGCCCCACCGTCCCAGGCTGAGGGTCCCAATGAGATACAGCGAGCCACACCCAGGGTCCCACCGTCCAATGCTGAGGGTCCCAGTAGTGGGATGCAGTGAACCTCACCCACTGCCCCACCGTCCCAGGCTGCGGGTCCAACTGGGATGCAGTGAACCTCACCCACTGCCCCACCGTCCCAGGCTGCGGGTCCCACTGGGATGCTGTGAGCCTCACCCAGGGTGAGGAGTGGAAGGAGAGCGCCCTCTTGAGGTCCCATTGGGATCTAACAGATGTGCTTCAGACGATGGCAATGAGAGAGCACCTTATGCGATCACTCCTGGACACCAGAAACACTGCGCCATCGCCTAAGGATAGGGGTGGAGCGGGCGGTCTTAGAATAAGGTGGAGGAGAGATGGCTGCAGCCTTTGTTTGCTGCAGTTGTTGCTGTTATTGTTGTTGTTACTGTTGTAACTGTTCTTAAATTAAAAGTATTTTGTAAGTGATGTTAATTTACAAGTTTAAAAGTTTGTAAGTGTTCTTAAAGTGTGTAAGTGATCTCAACTGAATTCTTTAAAGTTTATTTTTATTAAAGTTAAGTTAAGTACAAACAAGTGTTAACATTTTGAATAAAATATATATTTTAAATTCTAACTGAAGTAAAGCAGAAATTGGATAGCAAGAATCTAGAAAGCGAATCTGTAAGATGGGGAAACAGGGCTTAGTACTAAGCAAGAAGATCTCCCTGTGCTGAATGGTATATACTTTAATGCAAGGAGTATAGCGAATAAGGCGGATGAGCTAAGAGCACAGGTAGACACTTGGGAGTGTGACATTATAGCCATTACAGAAAGAGGGGCAGGTTTGGCAAATCAATATTCCTGGCTACAGGATTTTTAGACAAGATAGAGAGTCGGGTAAAAAGCAGAGGCGGGGGGTGGGGGGGGAGGCGGTACTGATTAAAGAAAATATTAGTGCGGTGAGGAGGGATGATATGTTAGAGGGATACTGAGGCCATATGGGTCGAATTGAAAAGTAAAAAAGGGGCGATCACACTGCTGGGAATGTATTATAGACCCCCAAACGACGCTCCGACCCTCGAGCCCGGTGAGGAGAGGTTCAGTGGTGGGGTGGTACTTTGAAAAAATTCAAGAATTGCATTATACTTCCAATTTCTCCCTCTTGACTTTGAAAAAAATGAAGATTTATGATGCATATTGTCTGCCTTCTTCACTCCCTCCAAAACTTTGGCTAAACGCAATGGCGTCTTTCTGCACCGATTTTGTAACGTATGCAGATTTTTCTTAAGTGCCCAGAAGGTTTTCTGCGAGTGGTCACACAGAAACATCGAAACATAGAAAATAGGTGCAGGAGCAGGCCATTCGGTCCTTCGAACCTGCAGCGCCATTCAATATGATCATGGCTGATCATGCAACCTCAGTACCCCACTCCCGCCTTCTCTCCATACCCCCTGATCCCTTTAGCCTTAAGGGCCACATTTAACTCCCTTTTGAATATGTCCAACAAACTGGCCTCAACAACTTTCTGTGGCAGAGAATTCCACAGGTTCACAATTCCCTGGGTGAACAGGTTGCTCCTCATCTCGGTCCTAAATGGCTTACCCCTTATCTTTAGACGGTGACCCCTGGTTCTGGACTTCCCCAACATCAGGAACATTCTTCCTGCATCTAACCTGTCCAGTCCCATCAGAATTTTATAAGTTTCTATGAGATCCTCTCTCATTCTTCTAAATTCAAGTGAGTATAAGCCTAGCTGATCCAATATTTCCTCATATGTCAGTCCTGCCATCCCGGGAATCAGTTTGGTGAACCTTCGCTGCACTCCCTCAATAGCAAGAATGTCCTTCCTCAGATTAGGAGACCAAAACTGCACACAATACTCAAGGTGTGGTCTCACCATAGCCCTGTACAACTGCAGTAAGATCTCCCTGTTCCGATACTCAAATCCCCTCGCTATGAAGGCTAGCATGCCATTTGCTTTCTTTACTGCCTGTACATGCATGCCTATCTTCAATGACTGATGTACCATGACACCCAGGTCTTGTTGCACCTCCCCTTTTACTAATCTGTCACCATTCAGATAATAAACTGCCTTCCTGTTTTTGCTACCAAAGTGGATAACCTCACATTTATCCACATTATACTGCATCTGCCATACATTTGCCCATTCACCTAACCTGTCCAAGTCCCCCTGCAGCCTCTTAGCATCCTCCTCGCAGCTCGCATTGCCACCCAGCTTAGTGTCATCTGCAAACTTGGAGATATTACATTTAATTCCTTCGTCTAAATCATTAATGTATATTGTAAATAGCTGGGGTCCCAGCACTGAACCCTGTGCGGCACCTCACTATTCACTGCCTGCCATTCTGAAAAGGACCCGTTTATTCCCACACTTTGCTTCTTGTCTGCCAACCAGTTCTCTATCCACGTCAATACATTACTCCCAATACCATGTGCCTTAATTTTGCACACTAATCTCTTGTGTTAGACGTTATCAAAAGCCTTTTGAAAGTCCAAATACACCACATCCACTGGTTCTCCCTTGTCCATTCTACTAGTTACATCCTCAAAAAACTCTAGAAGATTTGTCAAGCATGATTTCCCTTTCATAAATCCATGCTGACTTGGACCGATCCTGTCACTGCTTTCCAAATGCGCTGCTATTACATCTTTAATAATTGATTCCAGCATTTTCCTCACCACCGATGTCAGGCTTAACCGGTCTATAATTCCCTGTTTTCTCTCTCCCTCTTTTTTTAAAACGTGGGGTTACATTAGCTCCCCTCCAATCCATAGGAACTGATCCAGAGTCCATGGAATGTTGGAAAATGACCCAGCCTCCACAGAGAATTCCACAGATTTGCAACCCTCTGAGAGAAGAAATTTCTCCTCATCTCAGTTCTAAATCGGCGGGCCCTTATTCAGAGACTATGTCCCCTAGTTTTAGTTTCCCCTATGAGTGGAAATATCCTCTCTGCATCCACCTTGTCGAGCCCCCTCATTATGTTACATGTTTCAATAAGATCCCCTCATTCTTCTGAACTCCATTGTGTATAGGCCCAACCTGCTCAACCTATCTTTACAAGTCAACCCCTCAGAATCAACCTAGTGAACCGTCTCTGAACAGCCTCCAATGCAGGTATATCCCTCCTTAAATACAGAGACCAAAACTATACACAGTACTCTAGATGTGGCCTTACCAATACCCTGTACAGTTGTAGCAGAACTTCTCTGCTTTTATACTCTATCCCCTATAATCTATGAAATACTTTTGGAATGTAGTCACTGTTGTAATATGGGAAACACGATAGCCAACTTGCGCACAGCAAGCTCCCACAAACAGCAATGTGATAAATGACCAGATAATCTGTTTTTGTTATGTTGATTGAAGGATAAATATTGGCCCCAGGACACTGGGGATAACTCCCCTACTCTTCTTCGAAATAGTGCCATGGGATCTTTTATATCCACCAGAGAGAGCAGCCGGGGCCTCGGTTTAACGTCTCATCTGAAGGACAGCACCTCCGACAGTGCAGCACACCCTCAGCACCACACTGGAGTGTCAGCCTTTATTTTTGTGCTCAAGTTCCTGTAGTGGGATATGAACCCATGACTTTCCGATTCAGAGGCGAGATTGTTGCCCACTGAGCCATGGCTGACACAGTATAAAAGGATATAAAGGCATTGCAAAGGGTGCAAAAAATATTCACAAGGAAAAGAACATAAGAAATAGGAGCAGGAGTTGGCCATACGGCCCCTCGAGCCTGCTCCGCCAATCAATAAGACATGGCTGATCTTCAACTCCACTTTCCCGCCCAATCCCCATACCCCTTGAAGCATATCCCTAATTGCCCCTTGAGAAGGTGGTGGCGGCAAATCAGTCCCACCCCTCCCCCCCTTCCCTCAATGAATGTCTGTCCCACCTGTAACAGGGTCTGTGGCTCTCGTATTGGACTGTTCAGCCACCAGAGAACTCACTTTAGGAGTGGAAGCAAGTCTTCCTCAATTCCGAGGGACTGTCTATGATGGGGATGAAATATATTCAATAACCCAGCCTCCACAGCTCTCTGGGGCAGAGAATTCCACAGATTCTCAACCCTCTGAGATGTTTGTCAGGACTTCACATCAGAGGAAAGCTTACAACCAGCTCAATCATCGTTTCATTCCAAGCGGAGAGAAAATAACTTTCCTTTTTACCGTCTTCTCTCGTAAACTTTTCAATATTGATGGTGTCTTGCACAATGGCCTGGGAGTTTGTGGTTAAAAAATAATCACAAAGGTATCGGCGCTCACCATTATTCAAAAGTTAATTGGACAGCAACTGCACTTGCGCAGTTAATCGCGGAAATCAGGAAATTGCTGTCTGACCTGCCCCGCTCCTCCAGAAGCTGCACTATTACCAACGGCCCCTTTACGCTGTGCGGTCACAGAGCCGTCGCCAGGTCCTGTGCAGCTGCCTCGTAGTCCTTTGCAGCCATCTCGAGGTCCCGTGTAGCCGTCTCGAGGTCCCGTGTAGCCGTCTTGTAGTCCCTTGCAGCCGCCTCGTAGTCCTTTGCAGCCGTCTCATGGTCCCGTGCAGCCATCTCATGGTCCCGTGCAGCCATCTCATGGTCCCGTGCAGCTGTCTCGAGGTCCCGTGTAGCCGTCTCGTAGTCCCTTGCAGCCGTCTCATGGTCCCGTGCAGCCGTCTCATGGTCCCGTGCAGCTGTCTCGAGGTCCCGTGTGGCCGTCTCGTAGTCCCTTGCAGCAGTCCCGTGGTCCCGTGCAGCCGGCTCATAGTCCCTTGCAGCTGTCTCGTGGTCCCGTGCAGCCGGCTCATGGTCCTGTGCAGCCGTCTCGTAGTCCCTTGCAGCTGTCTCGTGGTCCTGTGCAGACGTCTCATGGTCCTGTGCAGCCGTCTCGTAGTCCCTTGCAGCTGTCTCGTGGTCCTGTGCAGACATCTCATGGTCCTGTGCAGCCGTCTCGTAGTCCCTTGCAGCTGTCTCGTGGTCCGGTGCAGCCGTCTCGCGGTCCCATGCAGCCATCTCCAGGTCCCGTGCAGCCGTCTCGCGATCCTGTGCAGCCATCTCCAGGTCCCATGCAGCTGTCTCGAGGTCCCGTGCAGCCATCGCGCGGTCCCGTGCAGCCGTCCCCAGGTCCCATGCAGCCACCCCCAGGACCCATGCAGCCGTCCCCAGGTCCCATGCAGCCACCTCCAGGGCCCATGCAGCCGTCCCCAGGCCCCGTGCAGCCAGCTCGCGGTCCCATGCAGCGGTCTCCAGGTCCAGTGCAGCCGTCTCATGGTCCCATGCAGCCGTCTCCAGGTCCCGTGCAGCCGTCTCCAGGTCCCATGCAGCTGTCTCCAGGTCCCGTGCAGCCGTCTGGAGGTCCCGCGCAGGTCACGATGCAAAAAGCCGGGCATGCGCAGAGGTTCAAATGGACCGCGCAGCCTGTTAATGGGGCTGCATGGCCCCCTCCAAAAATGAGGGCAACATTGGCTATAAAACAATATCTCGCCGTGACACACGGTATTCAAACACATGAAGTTGCTGTACTTACCCACGAGATAGCCACTAAACATGCCTGAAAAAGTTAGCCTTGTCCATTCTCGTGTAAATGTGTTTTTAATGGCATGATAATTCTTAATTACTACCAAACAATCTCTCTGGCATTGAAAATTAGAAGAAAAAAAAAAAATTAAATTTACATGTGTGGAGTCTCATTCCTTCAGATTTTAATTATTGTTGGAGATTTAAAAAGAGATTTTTAATTATAAATGTAAACATTTTCTTTCTGTCGCTTTTATCTCTCTTAATCCCATCTTTCTTTCCCTCTCTTTATTTTGCTTTCTGTACATAATAGAAACATAGAAACATAGAAAATAGGCGCAGGAGTAGGCCATTCGGCCCTTCGAGCCTGCACCGCCATTCAATGAGTTCATGGCTGATCATGCAACCTCAGTACCCCATTCCTGCTTTCTCGCCATACCCCTTGATCCCCCTAGTAGTAAGGACTATATCTAACTCCTAATGTTGCTTTGAGTGTTGCTTTGAATTAAATATTCTAACTTATACTTCCTGGTTTAGACTCTGCATGGCTCAGTGAGAATTCTTCAATCTGATTGGTTGAGGAGACATGGCGATGCTTGCCCTGTGCAGTCAGGCGCCTAGATCCCCTGTAGAGGTGAAGAGGATTTACTGTGATTGGAAGGCTGCATTAGAGGGAGCAGCGTGCAGCGGCCCGGCCCTGAAATCGGCACGTTCCCTGCCTGCAAGACCATCAGCCGGCCGGGGCCATCAGAGGAAGTAGCGTGCAGCTGCATACCACTGCAGGAGGGCGACGGCTGCGAAGCCAGGTCACTGATTGCAGTGCGGGCAGGCACAGCAGGAGGGGCGAAGGAGCGGCAAGAGTTTGTAGAGGTTAGTGACCAGAGACAGGAGAGGCGTGAGTTCTGTGCCCAGAAGAGGCAAGGGCCCAGGGGCAGCACGGACCAGCCCACACTGCGATATGTGCGCGCACTAGGTCCGTGCAACAGAGCTGGTCTCCAGTCGTCCTGGTTAACCCTTGCCACTGGACCAAGACCTCGCTCTGTCAAGCCCCGTGTGGTGGCTGGTGTGCAACGGTCACCCCACGTTAAAAAAATCCACCCACAGGCATCTTCCACCCTTCAGGATGTAGTTCAGGATCCGGAATATTAGGTCCTTCATTGAAACACCTGTGAACTCATCCTTTTTGGCGTGGAAGCAAGTCATCCTCGCTTCGAGGGACTGCCTATGATGATGAGAGGGCGCCATGCTGAAATGGATTTTTATTACCACATGTTCCAATGCAAAAGCTCACAGAAGGTGAGGGCACCATCCGTTTGCCACTGACCGCAAAAATCCGGGGCAAGGAAAATAGGACCTTTATTACCAATTGGAGGGTGGGGTGCGGAAGAGTCTTGGCAAATGGAGACCCATATGTGCTTTTGCAATTTCTAATGAATAAAGTTGATAAATTCAATCAGTAAAGCCAGAGAGCCTCGTGTTCATTTACAGTACTAGTATTCTGGGCGAGAATTAAATTAATTGCCTATAATCCTTCAGAGCAATCTATTTGTATAGTTGTAAGTTTGCACAGATGAGCTGAAAATATAAATTAGCTTATTGGCAATTAGTGTTATCTGATTTTTTTAAAAACATGAATGGAATCCGATGGATTGAGGAATCAATTTACAAACCTGTTTAAAGGGGCATTCGTTGGCATTGGAAAGATCTTGGCACAGTTCTCCAACTGTCTCTGGAGCTATACAAAGGAACTAAGAACATAAGAAACATAAGAAATAGGAGCAGGAGTCGGCTATTTGGCCCCTCGAGCCTCTGGCTCGAGGGGCCAAATGGCCTACTCCTGCTCCTCCATTCAATAAGATCACGGACTCAGTTCCACTTCCCTGCCTGGTCGCCATAACCCTTTACTCCCTTATTGCTCAAAAATCTGTCTATCTCTGTCTTAAATATATTCAATGACCCAGCCTCCACAGCTCTCTGGGGCGGAGAATTCCACAGATTTGCAACCCTCTGAGAGAAGAAATTTCTCCTCATCTCAGTTCTAAATCGGCGGGCCCTTATTCAGAGACTATGTCCCCTAGTTTTAGTTTCCCCTATGAGTGGAAATATCCTCTCTGCATCCACCTTGTCGAGCCCCCTCATTATGTTACATGTTTCAATAAGATCCCCTCATTCTTCTGAACTCCATTGTGTATAGGCCCAACCTGCTCAACCTATCTTTACAAGTCAACCCCTCAGAATCAACCTAGTGAACCGTCTCTGAACAGCCTCCAATGCAGGTATATCCCTCCTTAAATACAGAGACCAAAACTATACACAGTACTCTAGATGTGGCCTTACCAATACCCTGTACAGTTGTAGCAGAACTTCTCTGCTTTTATACTCTATCCCCTATAATCTATGAAATACTTTTGGAATGTAGTCACTGTTGTAATATGGGAAACACGATAGCCAACTTGCGCACAGCAAGCTCCCACAAACAGCAATGTGATAAATGACCAGATAATCTGTTTTTGTTATGTTGATTGAAGGATAAATATTGGCCCCAGGACACTGGGGATAACTCCCCTACTCTTCTTCGAAATAGTGCCATGGGATCTTTTATATCCACCAGAGAGAGCAGCCGGGGCCTCGGTTTAACGTCTCATCTGAAGGACAGCACCTCCGACAGTGCAGCACACCCTCAGCACCACACTGGAGTGTCAGCCTTTATTTTTGTGCTCAAGTTCCTGTAGTGGGATATGAACCCATGACTTTCCGATTCAGAGGCGAGATTGTTGCCCACTGAGCCATGGCTGACACAGTATAAAAGGATATAAAGGCATTGCAAAGGGTGCAAAAAATATTCACAAGGAAAAGAACATAAGAAATAGGAGCAGGAGTTGGCCATACGGCCCCTCGAGCCTGCTCCGCCAATCAATAAGACATGGCTGATCTTCAACTCCACTTTCCCGCCCAATCCCCATACCCCTTGAAGCATATCCCTAATTGCCCCTTGAGAAGGTGGTGGTGAGCCACCTTCTTGAACCGCTGCAGTCCGTTAGGCTAAGGTCCTCAAATGCAAGCTTCTACCTATCAGGAAAGAATGAACAGGCTGGGTCTCTTTTTCCTTGAAAGCTGAGGAGTGACCTAAAAGAAGTCTTTAAAATGATGAAAGGTTTCGATAGAGTGGATACAGAGAGAGTATAACTAAGAGACCATCAATATAAGATAGTCAGTAATGAACCCAATGTGGAATTCAGGAGAAACTTCTTTACCTCGAGAGCGGTGAGAATGTGGAACTTGCTGCCACAGGGAGGGGTTGAGGTGAATAGTATCGATGTATTTAAGGGGAAGCTGGATAAACACATGAGGGAGAGAGGAATAGAAGGATATGGTGATGGGGTGAGATGGCGAGGGGTGGGAGGGGGCTGGTGTGGAGCATAAACCCCGGCACAGACCCAATGGGCCAAATATCCTGTTCTTGTGCTGTAGAATCGGTGTAATATTTGAAGACACTCGCACCTTCCACAAAACCCACAGCGTAACAACCTTCGCCTAGCAACAGGACAAACTCAGACAAACTCTGTTCCTGTCTTTCGGATGAGACGTTAAACCGAGGCCCGGTCTGCCCTCTCAGGTGGATGTAAAAGATCCCATGGCACTATTTCAAAGAAGAGCATAGTAACATAGAAACATAGAAATTAGGTGCAGGAGCAGGCCATTCGGCCCTTCGAGCCTGCACCACCATTCAATAAGATCATGGCTGATCATTCACCTCAGTACCCCTTTCCTGCTTTCTCTCCATACCCCTTGATCCCTTTGGCCGTAAGGGCCATATCTAACTCCCTCTTGAATATATCTAATGAACTGGCCTCAATAACTTTCTGTGGTAGAGAATTTCACAGGTTAACCACTCTCTGAGTGAAGAAGTTTCTCCTCATCTCAGTCCTAAATGGCTTAACCCTTATTCTTAGACTATATCCCCTGGTTCTGGAACTCCCCAGCAACAGGAATATTCTTTCTGCCTCTAATCTGTCCAATCCCGTCAGAATGATATATGTTTCTATGAGATCCCCTCTCATTCTTCTAAATCCCAGTGGATACAAGCCCAGTTGATCCAATCTCTCCTCATATGTCAGTCCTGCCATCCCGGGAATCAGACTGGTGAACCTTCACTGCACTCCCTCAATAGCAAAAACGTCCTTCCTCAGATTAGGAGACTAAAACTGAACACAATATTCCAGGTGAGGCCTCACCAAGGCCCTGTACAACTGCAGTAAGACCTCCCTGCTCCTATACGCAAGTCCTCTAGCTATGAAGGCCAACATGCCATTTGCCTTCTTCACCGCCTGCTGTACCTGTATGCCAAACTTCAATGACTGATTGGGGAGGGGAGTTACCCTGGGCCAATATTTATCCCTCAATCATTGAGATTATGAAAAGGTTTGATAAGGTAGATGTTGAGAGGATATAGCCACTTGTAGGCAAGACCAGAACTAGGGGCCATCAATATCAGACAGTCAGTAATAAACCCAATGGGTAATTCAGGAGAAACTTCTTTACCCAGAAAGTGGTGAGAATGTGGAACTCGCTGCCACAGGGAGGGGTTGAGGTGAATAGAATCGATGCATTTAAGGGGAATGTAAGACACATGAGGGAGGAAGGAATTGAAGGTTATGGTGATAAGGGGAGATGAAGAGGGGTGGGAGGGGGCTCGTGTGGAGTATAAACCCCACAGGAATAAAAGATGACATTTAATGCAATCTACGGTGAACGATGTTAAATAAAATACATAGCCAGTGTAAATATAAATGAATTGCAATAAATGAAACGTAATATTTTAGTGGATTGAAATGGAAATGACAGCAGCATTTCTATCTGACATTTATCTGATCTGAAGCTTTGGATTTGTTGAAATGTGCATCTGCAGACCCGGAATGTGAAAGCAATAACAATGCTTTTCTTTATGTCAAAGGTCTTTCATTACTGTCTCATTTGATTGAGGCCTCAGTCTGCTGACAGCTTGATTCATGCAATGCCTGATCACTTTAAACTGATGCACAACGTGAAATTTATGAACCGGTTTGATTGGTTCTCAAACTCAGTTGCTTTATCATTACGAACTTTTAAGAAAAGCAAAGTTAGGTCATGCTACAACTCTGAACATCATTTAAACTATGAAATATAAACTATCTCCCTGAATATCCAGTTTTTGGCTTTTATGAGGGTTATGCGGACAGGTGGCACAGACCTAGGCTTGTATTCTCTCAAGTTTAGAAGATTAGGGGATGATCTAATTGAAGTCTTTTAAGATGATTAAAGGATTTGCTAAGGTAGATAAGGAGAGAAACTATTTCCTCTGGTGGGGGGAGTCCAGAACAAGGGGCCATCACCTTAAAATTAGAGCCAGGCCGTTCAGGGTGATGTCAGGAAGCACTTCTTCACACAAAGGGTGCTGGGAATCTGGAACTCTCTCCCCCAAAAACCTGTTGAGGTCAGGGGTCAACTGAAACTTTCAAAACTGAGATTAGTAGAAACATAGAAAATAGATGCAGGAGTAGGCCATTCGACCCTTCGAGCCTGCACCACCATTCACTATGATCATGGCTAATCATGCAACTTCAGTACCCCATTCCTGCTTTCTCTCCATACCCCTTGATCCCTTTAGCCGCAAGGGCCACATCTAACTCCCTCTTTAATATATCTAACGAACTGGCCTCAACAACTTTCTGTGGTAGAGAATTCCGCAGGTTCACAATTCTCTGAGTGAAGAAGTTTCTCCTCATCTCCTAAATGGCTCACCCCTCATCCTTAGACTGTGACCCCTTGTTCTGGACTTCCCCAACATTGGGAACATTCTTCCTGCATCTAATCTGTCCAATCCTGTCAGAATTTTATATGTTTCTATGAGATCCCCTCTCATTCTTCTAAATTCCAGTGAATATAAGCCTAGTCGATCCAGTCTTTTTTCATATGCCAGTCCTGTCATCCCGGGAATCAGTCTGGTGAACCTGCGCTGCACTCCCTCTTAGACTTTTGTTAAGCAAGGGTATTAACAAGAACTTGCATTTATATAGCACCTTTAACATAGTAAAACGTCCCAAGGCGCTTGACAGGAGTGATTATCAAACAGAGCTTTGCAGCAAGTTACATGTTATTAGGACAGATGACCAAAAGCTTAGTCAAAGAGGGGCGAAATCGGGTCCCGCCGTGTTTGGGCCGGTGTCACCGCCCGATGCTGATTTTACCGCCGGGCGTTAGGCGCCGGCTCCAACGGCCAGATTCAGTTTTTAACCGCCAAAGATGAGAGAGCGGCGCAAGAAGGTGGCGATGTACACTCACCCTCGGGCGGGAGCTCCGGGGCCCGACTGAATCTCCCCATCGGGAGGCCGCCGAGCTCGCTGGGAAACGGGAAGGAAAGGGAAGAGAGAAAAACAACCTCGAACTTCTCCCACCCCCATCCCCACACACACACTTCCCCACTGCCACAGCTAATGGAAAATTGAAGAAATAAATAAAGAGAAACATTTGGCTTGCTCTCTGGCCGATTGCGCCCGAGTTCCACGGTTTAACCACCACGGTTTCCTGGCTGTATGGCCGCCTGTCGGTACGGCGACGTACAAAGCAAATGTCACGACAGTGACGCCAATGGGGCATTGTACGCTGGATGATGTCACCACGCGGGTGGCGTTAGCCGACACAGCATTGCCTCTTGGCGCCTCTGCCAAAGAGCTGACTGAATTCCTGCGCGGGCGTGGATGCCATTTACCGTTGACCATCAGCCTTTGCCGCCCATTTGCCGCCTCCCGCCGACGGTAACGGGCAGCGTCCACAACCCAATTTCGACATTGTTGGTTTTAAGGAAGTTCTTAAAGCAGGAGAGAGTGGGGTCGAGAGGTGGAGAGGTTTAGGGAGGGAATTCCAGAGCTTGGGGCCCAGGCAGCTGAAGGCACGGTCACCGATGGTGCAGTGATGGAAATTGGGAGGTAAGGGACCAGAATTGGAGGAGCGTAGAGATCTTGGGGGGGGGTTGCGGGGCTGGAGAAGGTTACAGAGATCGGGAGGGGGGGGGGGGCGAGGCTGTGGAGGGATTTAAATCCTAGGATGAGAAATTTTAAAGTGTTAAGGGATACGGAACCAAGGCAGGTAGATGGAGTTAAGATACAGATCGGCTGTGATCTAACTGAAAGTCGGAACGGTCTTGAGAGGCTGAATGGCCTGCTCCTGTCTCTTTGTGAGGGAGGTGAGAGCAGACACATAATGACACATCTTACTGAGCCTCTCATCCCAATCTGCTCTCCTGCACCACCTCGTGGGCAGTTTAACAGCCATGGCAACAAATCACACATGTTTGAATCGGGGACGAATGCAAGGTGTAACAATGGGGAGGAAATACAAGCCTATTATTAATTTTTTTAATTATGAGATTCTTGGCACAAAATGACAAGAGCAGGCATTTTGAAGACGATCGCTTCTCTGAAGGTTTGGACACCCAGAGTATTATTTTTCTTTTAAAGAGGGTGCAACAATTCTCTTTATTGTTTCTTCACCTCTCCCCTCCTGTTCTGAAGCCGCAGGCTCCTTGCCCTGCCGCAGGCACTGAGTGTCGGGGAGAAACTTCGCCGGCGGAAGCAATGACAGCCAAGCCCATTCATATGCTCACCAATCTTCCCTGCGAGCTTCGCTGCGTTCTGCGCGGCCTGTTTATGTTAGTACGTGGTCCCTTTAAATTTCCGCGCATGCGCGGTGTTTACAGCGGGGAAGCTGGTGAGCGGCCTGCGCGGGATCTTATAGAAACATAGAAAATAGGAGCAGTAGTCGGCCATTCGGCCCTTCGAGTCCGCACAGCCATTCAATATGATCATGGCTGCTCCTCTATCTCAACACCATAGTCCCGCTTTTTCCCCCATACCCCTTGATGTCTGCTCGGGTGGGGGTCGCATAACTATTATTCAGAACATTGCATGGCCATGCAGCTTAGAGAGAACGTCGAGTTAAAGTAATTGAGGGGGGGGGGTTTAGAGAGGATTTGAGGGGAAATGTCTTCACCCAGAGGGTGGTGGGGGTCTGGAACTCACGGCCTGAAAGGGTGGTAGAGGCAGAAACCCTCACCACATTTAACAAGTACTTGGATGTGCACCTGAAGTGCCGTAACCTATAGGGCTACAGACCAAGAGCTGGAAAGTGGGATTAGGCTGGGTAGCTCTTGGTCGGCCGGCACGGACACGATGGGCCGAATGGCCCTCCTTCCGTGCTGTAAACTTCTCTGATTCTATGAAATTGGCCTGGGTTTTTATCTATTTTTTCGCCTCTCCCAGGAGATCAAGTGGTGTACATATTGTGATGCACAAGTATTGCAAGTGTGTGGGAGGTGAGCTCAATGGACCAGAGGTTCTTTGCCTGTCCGTCATTGTTCGTATGTTAACAAGCAACAGTAAGAAATGATAAGATAATTTTTAAGAACAGGCCATTGGGTGCTTAACGCTCGTCCTTTTGTAATACACCCCGCAACCTCCCAGCCTGAGAAAACGTTGTGAGGATGAACACTCTGCCAAACACTGCAGGGAAGAGGAGGAAGTCAAATTTCACAGCAATTCCGAGCCATTGCAGGTGTGACAATGTTACATTTATACAGTTTGATACAAAATCAAACTATCCCAAAACTAGAGGCCATAAACATAAGACAGTCACTGATAAATCCAACAGGGAACTCAGGAGAAACTTTGTTACTCAGAGAGTGGTGAGAATATGGAACTCGCTGCCTCACTGCTCGCTCAGGTGGATGCAATAGATCCCATCGCTCTATTTCGAAGAAGAGCAGGGGAGTTCTCCCCGGCGTCCTGTGGCCAATATTTATCCCTCAATCAATCTCACTAAAACAGATTATCCAGTCATTATCCCACATTGCTGTTTTTGGGAGCTTGCTGTGCGCAAATTGGCTGCTGCATTTCCGACATTACAACACTTCAAAAAGTACTTCATTGGCTGTAAAGTGTTTTGGGACATCCGGTGGTCATGAAAGGCACTATATAAATGCAAGTCTTTCTTTTCTTTCACAAGGAGTCGTTGAGGCAAATACCATAAGAACATAAGAAATAGGAGCAGGTGTAATCCATTCGGCCCCTCGAGCCTGCTCCGCCATTCAATGAGATCACGGCTGATCTTCGACCTCAACTCCACTTTCCCGCCAGATCCCCATATCCCTTCATTTCCCCCAGAGTCCAAAAATCTATCAATCTCTGTCTTGAATATACTCAACAACTGAGCCTCCACAACCCTCTGGGACAGAGAATTCCAAAGGTTCTCCACCCTCTGAGTGAAGCAATTCCTCCTCATCTCAGTCCTAAATGGCCGAGCCCTTATCCTGAGACTGTGACCCCTGGTTCTAGACTCTCCAGCCCGGGGGAAACATCCTCCCTGCATCTACCCTGTCAATCCCCCTCAGAATGTTGGATGTTTCAATGAGATCATCCGAAATTCATCAGGATGTAAGGCCCGCCCATTTCTCGGCGGTATTCCGGCGGTGCGTCATTTAAAACTAGTTTGGTGAAATTTTTTCGGCGGTATGCGAGCGCTGTGCAGCATTATAGTCGATCAAGATCGACTTCCTTGTCGATGGATGGTGCAGCACTGGACTGCGCATGCGCAAATTTACTTTTTTTCTCTTTTTTTTCCACAGATGCTATTTCCCCATGATTTCAGGGGTCAGGGGTCACCTGCGCATGTGCAGAGAGTTGAAGTCGAGGGAGAGAGAGTGAGAAGGAGCAACAAGGTATTCGAGGGTCAGTTGTATTCATTAGAGATTCCAGAATCAAATAATATTAATAACAAACAATAATAATACAATATCAGCAATAATAATACATATTTTATCAATCACAAATCATATAATAAATATAAAAATAATGGAAATGCTGAAAAAGAAGTCTAAGCGAAAGAAGATTGCGAAGGACGGGAGGTTGAGGGCGTCCGCCTTCGAGGAGGCGGAGCTGCCAGTCCTACTGGCGAACATTGCGGAAAGATACTCCGACTTAACGAAAGGTGGTCATGGAAAGCCCGCCCCAAAGGAGTACAACAGAATATGGGACGAGATTGGGGAGGCTGTGTCCTCCACAAGTACCATGGTATGCACTGGGGAAAGGTGCCGTAAGGTGCAACGACCTGGTGAGGTTAGCAAAAGTAATGATTTTATTTATGCACCCCTCATGTACCATGTACCATGTAAATGTAAGTTCAGTGTCACACGGATGATGTTATTTATCCCAAGGTTACGGCGATGTATTTGTGCTTTCTGGCAATGACAAGAGGATTAATGCGGTGTTTTGATGTGTGTGTGTGTGTGTGTGTGAACCTGTGTGTCTGCGATGTTAAATGGATTGAAGATTTTTACTTTCATTTACTTCACTTTTTCCAGAAGGAGACATTTGCAATAACAGCGGATCAGCGGCGTACAGGGGGATGACCCCCAACGCAAGAACCCTCGACAGAGATTGAGATACGTCTCCTGTCGCTGGTCGGGGATAGCAACCGTGCTACCACTGTGCTACAACCATGCAACAACCATGCTACCACCACCACTGGTGCATATAGGTACCAACGATATAGGTAAAAAACATATAGGTACCAACGATATAGGTAAAAAAACAGGATGAGATCCTACAAGATGAATTTAGGGATCTAGGAGCTAAATTAAAAAGTAGGACCTCAAAAATCTCAAGATTGCTACCAGTGCCACATGCGAGTCAGAGCAGGAATCGCAGGATAGCTCAGATGAATACGTGGCTTGAGGAATGGTGCAGAAGGGAGGGATTCAAATTCCTGGGACAGTGGAACCGGTTCTGGGGGAGGTGGGACCAGGACAAACCGGACGGTCTGCACCTGGGCAGGACCGGAACCAATGTCCTAGGGGGAGTGTTTGCTAGTGCTGTTGGGGAGGGGTTAAACTAATATGGCAGGGGGATGGGAACCTATGCAGGGAGACAGAGGGAAATAAAATGGAGGCAGAAGCAAAAGATAGAAAGAAGAAAAGTAAAAGTGGAGGGCAGAGAAATACAAGGCAAAAAGCAAAAAGGACCAAATTACAGCAAAATTCTAAAGGGGCAAAGGGTGTTAAAAAGACAAGCCTGAAGGCTCTGTGCCTCAATGCGAGGAATATTCGGAATAAGGTGGACGAATTAACTGCGCAGATAGCAGTTAATGGATATGATGTAATTGGCATCACGGAGACATGGCTCCAGGGTGACCAAGGCTGGGAACTCAACATCCAGGGGTATTCAACATAAAGGAAGGATAGACAGAAAGGAAATGGAGGTGGGGTGGCATTGCTGGTTATGGAGGAAATTAATGCAATAGTAAGGAAGGACATTAGCTTGGATGATGTGGAATCGGTATGGGTGGAGCTACGGAATCCCAAAGGGCAGAAAACACTAGTGAGAGTTGTGTATAGACACCAAACAGTAGTAGTGAGGTTGGGGACAGCATCAAACAAGAAATTAGGGATGCGTGCAATAAAGGTACAACAGTTATCATGGGTGACTTCAATCTAAATATAGATTGGGCTAACCAAACTGGTAGCAATACGGTGGAGGAGGATTTCCTGGAGTGTATTAGGGATGGTTTTCTGGACCAATATGTCGAGGAACCAACTAGAGGGCTGGCCATCCTGGACTGGGTGATGTGTAATGAGAGAGGACTAATTAGCAATCTTGTTGTGCGAGGCCCCTTGGGGAAGAATGACCAGAATATGGTAGAATTCTTTATTAAGATGGAGAGTGACACAGTTAATTCAGAGACTAGGTTCCTGAACTTAAGGAAAGGTAACTTTGATGGTATGAGACGTGAATTGGCTAGAATAGACTGGCGAGTGATACTTAAAGGGTTGACGGTGGATAGGCAATGGCAAACATTTAAAGATCACATGGATGAACTTCAACAATTGTACATCCCTGTCTGGAGTAAAAATAAAACGGGGAAGGTGGCTCAACCATGGCTAACAAGGGAAATTAAGGATAGTGTTAAATCCAAGGAAGAGGCGTATAAATTGGCCAGAAAAAGCAGAAAACCTGAGGACTGGGAGAATTTTGTAATACAGCAGAGGAGGACAAAGGGTGTAATTAGGAGGGAGAAAATAGAGTATGAGAGGAAGCTTGCTGGGAACATAAAAACTTCTATAAATATGTGAAGACAAAAAGATTAGTGAAAACAAATGTAGGTCCCTTGCAGTCAGATTCAGGTGAATTTATAATGGGGAACAAAGAAATGGCGGACCAGTTTAACAAATACTTTGGTTCTGTCTTCACGAAGGAAGACAGAAATAACCTTCCAGAAATACTAGGGGACAGTGGGTCTAGTGAGAAGGAGGAACTGAAGGAAATCCTTATTAGGCGGGAAATTGTGTTAGGGAAATTGATGGGATTGAAGGCCGATAAATCCCCGGGGCCTGATAGTCTGCATCCCAGAGTACTTAAGGAAGTGGCCCTAGAAATAGTGGATGCATTGGTGATCATTTTCCAACAGTCTATCGACTCTGGATCGGTTCCTATGGACTGGAGGGTAGCTAATGTAACACCACTTTTTAAGAAAGGAGGGAGAGAGAAAACAGGAAATTATAGACCGGTTAGCCTGACATCAGTAGTGAGGAAAATGTTGGAATCAATTATTAAAGATGAAATAGCAGCACATTTGGAAAGCAGTAACGGAATCGGTCCAGTGTCAGCATGGATTTATGAAAGGGAAATCATGCTTGACAAATCTTCTAGAATTTTTTGAGGATATAACTAGTAGAGTGGACAAGGGAGAACCAGTGGATGTGGTGTATTTGGACTTTCAAAAGGCTTTTGACAAGGTCCCACACAAGAGATTGGTGTGCAAAATTAAAGCACATGGTATTGGGGGTAATGTATTGACGTGGATAGAGAACTGGTTGGCAGATAGGAAGCAGAAAGTCGGAATAAATGGGTCCTTCTCAGAATGGCAGGCAGCGACTAGTGGGGTACCGCAGGGCTCAGTGCTGGGACCCCAGCTTTTTACAATATACATTAATGATTTAGATGAGGGAATTGAGTGTAATATCTCCAAGTTTGCAGATGACACTAAGCTGGGTGGCGGTGTGAGCTGTGAGGAGGACGCTAAAAGGCTGCAGGGTGACTTGGACAGATTAGGTGAGTGGACAAATGCATGGCAGATGCAGTATAATGTGGATAAATGTGAGGTTATCCACTTTGGTGGCAAAAACACAAAGGCAGAATATTATCTGAATGGCGGCAGATTAGAAAAATGGGAGGTGCAGCGAGACCTGGGTGTCATGGTACATCAGTCATTGAAAGTTGGCATACAGGTACAGCAGGCGGTGAAGAAGGCAAATGGTATGTTGGCCTTCATAACGAGGGGATTTGAGTATAGGAGCAGGGAGGTCTTACTGCAGCTGTACAGGGCCTTAGTGAGGCCTCACCTGGAATATTGTGTTCAGTTTTGGTCTCCTAATCTGAGGAAGGACGTTCTTGCTATTGAGGGAGTGTAGCGAAGGTTCACCAGACTGATTCCCAGATGGCAGGACTGACATATGAGGAGAGACTGGATCGACTGGGCCTGTATTCACTGGAGTTTAGAAGGATGAGAGGGGATCTCATAGAAACATATAACATTCTGACGGGACTGGACCGGTTGGATGCAGGAAGAATGTTCCTGATGTGGGGAAGTCCAGAACCAGGGAACATAGTCTAAGGATAAGTGGTAAGCCATTTAGGACTGAGATGAGGAGAAACTTCTTCACTCAGAGAGTTGTTAACCTGTGGAATTCCCTGCCGCAGAGAGTTGTTGATGCCAGTTCATTGGATATATTCAAGAGGGAGTTAGATATGGCCCTTACGGCTAAAGTGATCAAGGGGTATGGAGAGAAAGCAGGAAAGGAGTACTGAGGTGAATGATCAGCCATGATCTTATTGAATGGTGGTGCAGGCTCGAAGGGCCGAATGGCCTACTCCTGCACCTATTTTCTATGTTTCTGTGGGCTAGACTTTCCACTTTCAGGCTAAGGCCGAAAAAAATGGGCCTTTTTCCAGCGATGCAGGACCTATCGCCCATGCTGATCGCCGGCTCAAGGCCCATTTTTTTTTCCCGTGATTTTCCACTCGGCCTTAGCCCAGCGATGTCAAATGGGCGATGTCATTTCTCGGCGATCTCCTGATCGCCCAAAGAAAACGGAAGGGAATGAAAAAAAATGCTTCCCTAGCAACGCTATACTGCGCATGTGCAGCTTGATTTTTTTTTCAGGTTGACGCTTCTTCCCGCATTTTGAGAGGTCAAGGGTCTTCACACATGCTCAGAAGCTCTGGGTGGGTCTGGGAGAGAGAAAGAGAGAGAGAGAGAGGAGAAAGGAAGCAGGTCAGAAAGTCTTATCCAAATTACAGATAAATTTAAAGTATGGAGGGAGGCGCAGGAAAGAGAAGGGCCAAACCCTTCAGTGAAGAGGCAAATGAGGCCCTCGTAAATGCTGTCAGCTCCAGGTGGGAGGATCTGACATGGGGTGGGCAGGGGAAACCTCCACCCCATGCATGTCGCAGGAATTGGTCCGAAATAGCCGACGTGGTCACATCGGCCTCCAATGAAACGCGCACACCGGACCAGTGCCGCAAACGGTGGAACAGCCTACTGGCAGCTGCGAGAGTAAGTTGAAATTTATATTCATGTATTATTTAATGATCTAAATAGTAACTAGAATCTGCAATGTTATTGGGTTACATTTAAACATAACTACATTTTAACCGCGTAAAGTTAAATGTTCACTTGTTCACTTGTTATCATTACTTAACTGTTCCCTTTCCATTCTTTCTGAAATGGTCACTTGTTGTTATCACTGAAATGGTCACTTGTTGTTTTGACTGAGATGGTCACGTGTTATCATTACTTAAATGGTCACTTGTTCTGTAAAATGTTCATTTCTTCTTCTTGTAACATTTTGGGGGTTTTGAGGGAAGGGTGGGTTAGTGCGGGGTTGGGGGGGGGGGGGGTTGGGGGGAGGGTGTTGTTCATTAGTTCTTTGTTTGTTAATAAAAAAAATTTCTACAACTTTTGAACCTTCTCTTTTACTTACATAAGTTTTACAACGTATAGTTCTTCATGCAGATTTGTTTGTTTATTCTGTTTCCCCACGGAACTTCACTATGTAAAAGCTATTTAATAAATAATTCCAATATATGCATAAATAAGGTGATAATACCTACTTATATTCCCTGTCCCAAATTTCTGAGTACAATTTGCATCAATTTTACTCTCTAAATAACTCAGAACAATTCTCCACCCTTCCTCAGAGGCTAAAAATGGCGTCCTTAGTGCCCATTTCCCTCTCTAAGGCCCTGAAAAGGCAACTATTTTTGAGCACTCTTTTGGGCCTTGCATTGGCCCAATGAAGTGCATGCTAGGTGCTGAAACTTGGGATGGGCCTTGTGTGGGCCATCCTTTGGGCGATCATCTCAGTGATCAAAGTGGAAACTTGGGGGCCTTTTGTTCCTGCGATATTTTGGGCCTAGTTTCCACTTTTTGCTCAAAATGGGCGATAGAGGTCCGTTTTGGGCCAAAGATGGGCCTTAGATGGGCGATGTGAAGTGGAAAGCCTAGCCCCATGTTTCTATGTTTCTAGAGCTGACCCACCCACACAGGATGGTCAGTTCAATACAATCCCGGTCTGTGTTGCGGTCCTGTAACTGTAACTGTAATGTTGGCCTGATGTTATGTAATGTAAGTTTATTGCACTGCAATGTTGGCCTCGTGATGCACTGCAACGTTGGGGGCATGTAACGCAATGCATATATGTATTGTCTGTCTGCAATATAAGAACATAAGAACATAAGAAATAGGAGCAGGAGTCGGCCATTTGGCCCCTCGAACCTGCTCCGCCATTTAATACGATCATGGCTGATCTGATCATGGACACAGCTCCACTTCCCTGCCCGCTCTCCATAACCCCTTATCCCCTTATCGTTTAAGAAACTGTCTATTTCTGTCTTAAATTTATTCAATGTCCCAGCTTCCACAGCTCTCTGAGGCAACAAATTCCACAGATTTACAACCCTCTGAGAGAAGAAATTTCTCGTCATCTCAGTTTTAAATGGGTGGCCCCTTATTCTAAGATCATGCCCCCTAGTTCTAGTCTCTCCTATCAGTGGAAACATCCTCTCTGCATCCACCTTGTCAAGCCCCCTCATAATCTTATAACTTTCGATATGATCACCTCTCATTCTTCTGAATTCCAATGCAGTAATGCAGCAGTGATGGATATTTAAGTAAGACTGCGCTACGTCACTGTACTATGTACTCATGTAATCCTGACCCCTTGTAAGGGGAGCTTGGGGTGTGGGTTCGAATCCACACTCACCTGGGGTTCTGTACGTGTGATTTATGAGGGTGGGTGAGTAATGAGGCACCAGACACAGTGGGTAAGAGTACAAAATGGCTAATGTTGTTTATTTAGAATAGCAAACACAAAGATAGAGGGCATAGGAAGAGGTCATAAAATAACAGTAATGGCAAAATCTCATTCAACAACCCGAAAAATCTCGCAACGGGGAAGGGGAAAACAAGAGGTTAAAACATTCCACTCACACACAACCACACCTCCCACTCCCACCCTTCCTACCAATTCCTATCCTAAATTGAGTCTGTGAGGGGGTTTGGGCTGTACTCATAATCCTATCAACTCCAGGGTTCTGTAGCACTTATTTCAGCTCGGGGTCCCTCCCTCTGGGGTGGGTTTTATGTTATTGTTCGGTTTTCCTCTTCGATGTTGCGAGATTTTTCTTCTATCTGCCTCTCGGTTATCGTCAGACTGCCGCTGTGAATCCAGGTTATTGAACCAGGTGTCCAGGTCTGCACAGCTCTGCGTGCCCCAGCCTGATGCTTCGGCTATTCTCACCCTGTCCAGTGTGTTCAGGGCTAACAGCAGCACCTGCTGCCACTTACCAACCAGGAGGTTGGCTCGTGGGCTTTTTAGTCTCGACCAAAATCAAAGTTTGCAAAACTCTCTCAGCTCCTCCCCCCCAGCAGCCAGCAGCCCTTTCAAGAACTGACCCCAAACTGTTTTTCTCCACAACTCCTGCAAGTCTTTTCCTCTCCACACCTTTCCTCCCCTGTCAACTCTGCCCACAACTCCTTTTGGTCCACAACTGTTTTTCTCCACAACACTCTTTCTGGTGGTTCTGAGTCCTATATTTGTATTCAATTCAGTTCTGGTCTTTTCGCGCTCAAACCCAGTGGGTGGTCCATTGTGTAAGTTTGGGACGGGGAGATAGCTTTGAATATTTAATCAGAAGATGTCACCGGTACCCGCAGGTGTGAGGACCAGGGTATTGTTACGGGGCATATAGGTGCCTGAAAGTCTGTGGGTCCTTTGTTATAGTCCTGGGAGTCAGTGGGCCATTCCTGCAGTGATTCATAGTTTTGATTCAGAGCTATTGTCCATATTAATTAGGTAGATAATGGCCCACATTCGTAGTTTGATTTGGGGGGGGGGGGGGAGTCATTTTCAAACTGGGCCGGGGAGTCCCCATTGGTTGAGGATTTCCCCTCTTCAGGCCTGACTCGACCCCTGATTGGCCTGCCAGAATGCACCTTTCCCCCATTGGCCAGTGCCTCTGTCTCGCTTGTGAGCCAGACTCCACAATATCTGTATCTGCCCACACGTTTCCCAGCCTGCTTTTACTTGGCCAAAAATGTTCATTTAGTGTATGGAGCGATCCCATGTTAGTTTTCTTGTCCTTACGGTGTTTCAAATCCGGCCGTGGATTTTCGAACCTTACACCCTCCCCTGGTGACAAGCATTTTTAAATGTTGTTTTGTATTTCCAGACTTGGACGATTTAAACCAGACTTCCACAGAGAGACCAGATAACAGCCCCACTGCCTCCACCTCTGGCATCACCCAGCCCTCTCCCGACTTCACCCCTGCCAGAGATGATGACGAGGAAGAGCAGTTGATCCCGGAGCCAGTGGAGGTGGGAGTTGGAGACGGAGGAGGATATACCAGCTCCATGTGGGCCAGCTGGAACATCCTCCACCAGCGACTCTATATTCAGGGGATTCCCCCATGGCTCCTCTGATTCTGCTGTGCGCAGCAACACCCCCCCGGTGTTGCAGCACCTTTGCCGCGATGGAGGTTGGTTCAGAACAGGTCGGTTGGTGCACGACAGATAGGCGCGCACCAGAACATGGTGCATCTACATAAGAACATAAGAATTAGGAACAGGAGTAGGCCATCTAGCCCCTCGAGCCTGCTCTGCCATTCAACAAGATCATGGCTGATCTGGCCGTGGACTCAGCTCCACTTACCCGCCCGCTCCCCGTAACCCTTAATTCCCTTATTGGTTAAAAATATATCTATCTGTGATTTGAATACATTCAATGAGCTAGCCTCAACTGCTTCCTTGGGCAGAGAATTTCACAGATTCACAACCCTCTGGGAGAAGAAATTCCTTCTCAACTCGGTTTTAAATTGGCTCCCCCGTATTTTGAGGCTGTGCCCCCTAGTTCTAGTCTCCCCGACCAGTGGAAACAACCTCTCTGCCTCTATCTTGTCTATCCCTTTCATTATTTTAAATGTTTCTATAAGATCACCCCTCATCCTTCTGAACTCCAACGAGTAAAGACCCAGTCTACTCAATCTATCATCATAAGGTAACCTCCTCATCTCCGGAATCAGCCTAGTGAATCGTCTCTGTACCCACTCCAAAGCCAGTATATCCTTCCTTAAGTAAGGCAACCAAAACTGCACGCAGTACTCCAGGTGCGGCCTCACCAAGACCCTATACAGTTGCAGAAGGACCTCCCTGCTTTTGTACTCCATCCCTCTCGCAATGAAGGCCAACATTCCATTCGCCTTCCTGATTACCTGCTGCACCTGCAAACTAACTTTTTGGGATTCATGTACAAGGACCCCCAGGTCCCTCTGCATCGCAGCATGTTGTAATTTCTCCCCATTCAAATAGTATTCTCTTTTTTTGTTTTTTTTCCCCAAGGTGGATGACCTCACATTTTCCGACATTGTATTCCATCTGCCAAACCTTAGCCCATTCGCTTAACCTATCTAAATCTCTTTGCAGCCTCTCTGTGTCCTCTACACAACCCGCTTTCCCACTAATCTTTGTGTCATCTGCAAATTTTGTTACACTACACTCTGTCCCCTCTTCCAGGTCATCTATGTATATTGTAAACAGTTCTGGTCCCAGCACCGATCCCTGTGGCACACCACTAACCACCGATTTCCAACCCGAAAAGGACCCATTTATCCCGACTCTCTGCTTTCTGTTAGCCAGCCAATTCTCTATCCATGCTAATACATTTCCACTGACCCCGCGTACCTTTATCTTCTGCAGTAACCTTTTGTGTGGCATCTTATCGAATGCCTTTTGAAAATCTAAATACACCACATCCATCGGTACACCTCTATCCACCATGCTCGTTATATCCTCAAAAAATTCCAGTAAATTAGTTAAACATGATTTCCCCTTCATGAATCCATGTTGCATCTGCTTGATTGCACTATTCCTATCTAGATGTCCCGCTATTTCTTCCTTAATGATAGCTTCAAGCATTTTCCCCACTACAGATGTTAAACTAACTGGCCTATAGTTACCTGCCTTTTGTCTGCCTCCTTTTTTAAACAGAGGCGTTACATTAGCTACAGATTCGTTACATTAGCTCTGTCACAGGCCAGTGTCGACATAGGTTGAGAGCTGCTCAAGGCCATGGCTACGATAGCTGGAAACATGGCGGCTCTATCAGAGCGACAGTCGGTGGATATGTCGCGTCTGATCACCGCGATGGAGCGAACCGTTGACTCCGTCGATGCTATGCGGCAATCGACGGGATCGGGACATGGCGCGGAATTCCCCCGTGCCATAGTAGTCTGGGCGACAGCACCTGAAGGTGGGTAACTGCCAGCAGCTTCCAGCCCTGAAGCCGTGCCTTCCACATCACAAGCTTCTCCTGAGGCCCCATTCATTGCACCTGCAATGTCTGACCCCCAACAACAACAACAGCACTCGGGGAGCAGTGCTTCACGCCGGCTTGGTACCACCACGGGGAGGTCCGGGCTCAGGGGCAGTGGGAAAGGGAAGGGCAGGAGTCAGAAAGTGGGGGTGAGTCCCAAGGGTGGTGGAGCATGCGGCCGAGGTCGTGGTCGAGGACAGTAAGGGCTGCTTTGTTGTAGTCAAGTGTTCATTGTTCATTTAAAAAAGTTTAAGTTTCATTTTTAAAAGTTTATTTCAAGTTGTTAAAGTTGTTTCAGTTCTTCCAAGTTATAGTTATAAATTTTACAAAGTTTTACAATTGTTGTATATTTTTTACATTTTTACATAAACGTTTCAATTGAATTTCCGCACTCTTGTACACTGTCAAACTTTTGTGGTAACAGTCATCAGGATCCCAAAATGCAGCTCTCCACATTCAAACAAAGTGTTCATTTATGAGCTGCTGACGTAACAATTTTCCAGTGGGATACGCTCCGCGGCTCTCCGCTGTGGTGTTGGGGGGTGGTGCCATCGCTCCTCCTCCCCCTCATTTTCCTCTTCTTCCTCCCCCGTCTCCTGCACTCCCTCCTCAGGTAGTCCCACAGTCCCCTGTGGCAATTCCTGTCGCCGCATGATTACTAAATGATGCAACCTGCTCAGGCTGGTATTACAGCCTGCCTCCCGAGTGGTCCAAGCATCGAAAGCGTTGCTTCAGCACTCCCATTGTCTTTTCGATAATATTACGCGTGGCTATATGGCTCTTATTATATCGTTGCTGGGCTTCTGTCTGAGGGTTCCGCAGGGGGGGGTCAAGAGCCAGGTGGCGAGGCCGTACCCTTTGTCCACCAGCATCCAGCATTGACCTTGTGGCTCAGACTTCAACAGGTCAGACACTGTGCTCTCACACAAGATGTGCACATCATGGCTGCTCCCAGGAAAGTTGGCATTCACTGCCATTGTGCGCTGTGTATGGTCACAGACAAGCTGCACGTTGAGGGAGTGGAATCCCTTTCGGGTTTCAGTACACCTCCGCCTCCTGTAATGGTGCTCGCAGGGCAATATGGGTACAGTCAGCAGCACCCTGCACCTTGGGGAAGCTGGCAATGCGTGCAAATCCCAAAGCCCTCTCACTCTGTGCCTCCCTGGTCATTGGGAAGTTTGTAAATTCCATCCTGCTTTGCAAACAGTGCTTCGGTTACCTGTCGAATGCAGCGATGAGTAGCGTGCTGAGAAATACAGGATATGTCCCCAGCTGATGCCTGAAAAGAGCCACATGCATAAAAGGAAAGTGCCGCAGTCACCTTCATCTCGACAGAGAGTGCAGTAATGTTGGTGGTACTGGGCTGTAGATCTGCCTTAATGAGCAGGCAAATCTCAGTGACCTATTTTCAGAAGCGCAGCCCCCGAACGCCCTGTCGATCGGTCAGGTCCAAGTATGAGTGCTTCGCCCTGAAAATCCTTTGGGGGCAAGGCCTCCTCCTCATCATCAGTCTGCGACCTCCTCCATTACCCTGATAACTCCGCTCAATAAACTTTCTCCCATCTGGATCCTGCATTCGACAGGCAGTCAGCAATACAGGCTGAGATAGTACAGGCCCATTCTTTTTAAATCTCCAGAATCTCCTCAAATATCCTGAGATAAACGCAAATGATTTTTCAATGAAAAAAATATTAACTCAAATGCCTTCTATCTTAATAATGTACTCAGTACCAATAAGAATACCTTTCCCACTGTAAATCGCACTGTAAATCGCACTGTAAATCGCACTGTAAGTTGCACTGTAAATCGCACTGTAAATTGCATGGTAAATCACACGGTAAATCACACTGTAAATTGCACTGTAAGTTGCACTGTAAATCGCACTGTAAATTGCATGGTAAATCACACGGTAAATCGCACTGTAAATCGCACTGTAAATTGCACTGTAAATCGCACTGTAAATTGCATGGTAAATCACACGGTAAATCGCACTGTAAATCGCACGGTAAATCGCACTGTAAATTGCACTGTAAATCGCATTGTAAATCACACTGTAAATCGCATTGTAAATCGCACTGTAAATCACACGGTAAATCACACTGTAAATCGCACTGTAAATCACACGGTAAATCGCACTGTAAATCGCACTGTAAATCGCACGGTAAATCGCACTGTAAATCGCATGGTAAATCACATGGTAAATCACACTGTAAATCGCACGGTAAATCTTACTGTAAATCTCACTGTAAATCGCACGGTTCACCTCTGGAATACTGAGGTGCTGCTTTTGCTGACTTCTTGATTTCATAATGGCGGCTCTGAGCACTACTGCCCATTCCTGCCCAGTTAAGATCGAGTAAAACCACCTTCTCCAGGACGGTATGCAGCTCCGGTGTTATGTCGGCGGTATGTCATGAAAATTGCTCTTTTTGGGCAGTAAGCGGGCGGAATGTCGATGAATTTTGGGCCCTTTGGGGCCGAACTTGGTGAAGGCCAAGCCCTGCCCAAGTGCTGCCCAAAAGGCCGCTGATGGCCGCCGAGAAACGAGCGACACGCGCTGTCAAACTGGGCGGCAGCGGGCGGGAGCTCCCTATCTCGGCGGCAGAGGCGCTTGCCACCGAAGTGTCGCTGAGGATGAAGTCGGGCCCACGGAGAGTGGAAGACGTTCAAATAAAAATGATTGGAAAAAAAAAGACCTTCAGGGGAACCCATTTTGGTAATGTGAGTTTATCCACTTTGGTGGCAAAAACAGGAAGGCGGAATATTTTCTGTGTTGTGTATCTGTAAAGCATGCACTCCCATGTTCCTCCACCAGGGAGCTCATCCCCTGAAGTCCCAAGGGATCCCAGCATCCCTTGGGAGCGCTGTATATAAGCCGGGCCCTGAGGCCTGTTCCTCACTCTGGAGTGTCTTAATAAAGACTGAGGTCACTGTTACTTTAACCTCCCTGTGTGCAGTCTCACCTGTGTTAGGAACACAATAATTGGCGACGAGAATACGAATCCAGCGCAAAGATGCAGCAAACTGTGGGCATCCTGGAGAAGTTCTCGGAGGGTGAGGACTGGGAAGCCTATGTCGAACGGCTAGACCAGTACTTTGTAGCCAACGAGCTGGACGGAGAAGGAAGCGCTGCAAAAAGGAGAGCGGTCCTCCTCACGGTCTGCGGGGCACCGACCTACAGCTTCATGAAGAATCTTCTGGCTCCGGTGAAACGCACAGATAAGTCGTATGAGGAGCTGTGTACACTGGTTCGGGAGCATCTTAACCCGAGGGAGAGCGTGCTGATGGCGAGGTATTGGTTCTACACGTGCCAGCGATCTGAAGGTCAGGAAGTGGCAAGCTACATCGCCGAGCTAAGGCGCCTTTCAGGACAATGTGAGTTTGATGGCTACCTGGAGCAAATGCTCAGAGACTTTTTTGTACTGGGCATTGGCCACGAGACCATCCTACGAAAACTTTTGACCCTCAGTAAGGCCATTGCGATAGCACAGGCGTTTATGTCCACCAGTGATAACACCAAACAAATCTCTCAGCACACAAGTGCTAGCAATGTTCATAAATTAACTGGAACTGTGTTTGCGAGCAGAAATGTACAGGGCAGAAATCACGAGTCTGCAACTGCCAGCAGGTCTCAGGTGACCCAGATGACTCAGAGTCCCCAACAAAGGATGAATGCAAGGCAATTCACTCCTTGTTGGCGTTATGGAGGTTTTCATTCAGCCTATTCATGCCGCTTCAAAGGGTATGTTTGCAAGAGCTGTGGAACAATGGGGCACCTCCAACGAGTTTGCAAACGAGCTGCAAACTCTGCAAAACCTGCTAACCACCACGTGGCAGAGGAAGATCGGTCCATGGTGGATCAAAGCAATTTCGAGCCTCAGAGAGAGGAGGCAGATGCTGAAGTACACTAGGTGCACACATTTTCGACGAAATGTCCGCCTATAATACTATACGTATAATTGAATGGCTTACCCATAGCCATGGAATTGGACACTGGCGCTAGCCAATCCATCATGAGTAAAAAGATGTTTGAGAGACTGTGGTGCAACAAGGCATTCAGACCAGCCCTGAGCCCCATCCACACGAAACTGAGAACATACACCAAAGAGCTTATCACTGTCCTGGGCAGCGCCATGGTCAAGGTTACCTACGAGGGCACGGTGTACGAACTGCTACTCTGGATTGTCCCGGGTGATGGCCCCACACTGCTTGGAAGGAGCTGGCTGGGCAAAATCCGCTGGAACTGGGATGACATCCGAGCGCTATCACATGTCGATGAGGCCTCATGTATCCAGGTTCTTAACAAATTTCCTTCCCTTTTTGAGCCAGGCATTGGAAACTTTTCCGGGGTGAAGGTGCGGATCTACTTGGTCCCAGAGGCATGACCCATTCACCACAAGGTGCGAGCGGTACCTCACAGGATGAGGGAGAGAGTGGAAATCGAGCTGGACAGGCTGCAACGCGAAGGCATCATTTCCCCAGTGGAATTCAGCGAGTGGGCCAGCCCGATTGTTCCAGTACTCAAAAGTGATGGCACGGTCAGGATTTGTAGTGATTATAAAGTAACTATTAATCGTTTCTCACTACAGGACCTATACCCGCTATCTAAGGCCGACGACCTATTTGCGATGCTGGCAGGAGGCAAGACATTCACCAATCTCGACCTGACTTCGGCCTACATGACACAGGAGCTGGAGGAGTCTTCGAAGGGCCTCACCTGCATCAACACGCACAAGGGACTGTTCATCTACAACAGATGTCCGTTTGGAATTCAGTCGGCTGCAGCGATCTTCTAGAGAAACACGGAGAGCCTACTCAAGTCGGTACCACGCACGGTGGTTTTTCAGGACGACATATTGGTCACGGGTCGGGACACCGCCGAGCACCTACAAAACCTGGAGGAGGTCCTCCAGCGACTGGATCGCGTAGGGCTGCGGCTGAAGAGGTCGAAATGCATCTTCATGGCAACAGAAGTGGAGTCTTTGGGGAGAAAGATCGCGGCGGACGGCATTCGGCCCACAGACGCCAAGACAGAGGCTATCAGGAACGCGCGCAGGCCACAGAACTTCACGGAGCTACGGTCGTTCCTGGGACTCCTCAACTATTTTGGTAACTTCCTACCTGGGTTAAGCACCCTTTTAGAGCCCCTACATGTGTTATTGCGTAAAGGTGAGAACTGGGTATGGGGAAAAAAACCAAGTAATTGCTTTTGAGAAAGCCAGAAACATTTTATGCTCCAACAAGCTGCTTGTATTGTATAACCCGTGTAAAAGACTTGTGCTAGCATGTGACGCGTTGTCGTACGGAGCCAGGTGTGTATTACAACAAGCTAACGTTGCGGGGAAGTTGCAACCTGTCGCCTATGCTTCCAGGAGCTTGTCTAAGGCCGAGAGGGCCTACAGCATGATTGAGAAAGAGGCATTAACGTGTATGTTCAGGGTAAAAAAAGTGCATCAGTACCTGTTTGGCCTCAAATTTGAGCTGGAAACCGATCACAAGCCCCTCATATCCCTGTTCGCTGAAAACAAGGGGATAAATACTAATGCCTTAGCCCGCATACAAAGGTGGGCACTCGTGCTATCAGCGTATAACTATACCATCCGCCACAGGCCAGGCACCGAGAACTGTGAGGATGCTCTCAGTCGGCTACCATTGCCCACCACGGGGGTGGAAATGGCGCAGCCTGCAAACTTGTTGATGGTGGCGCAGCCCGCAGACTTGTTGATGGTCATGGAAGCATTTAAAAATGATAAATCACCTGTCACGGCCCGCCAGATTAGGACTTGGACCAGCCAAGATCCTCTGCTGTCCCTCGTAAAAAACTGTGTACTGCATGGGAGCTGGGCCAGCATCCCCGTTGAAATACAAGAGCTAATCAAGCCGTTCCAGCGGCGAAAGGACGAGCTGTCCATTCAGGCAGACTGCCTGTTGTGGGGTAACCGTGTAGTGCTACCAAAAAAGGGCAGGGAGACGTTCGTCTCGGATCTCCACAGCACACACCCGGGTATAGTAATGATGAAAGCGATAGCCAGATCCCACGTGTGGTGGCCCGATATCGACTCTGACTTAGAGTCCTGTGTACGGCAATGCAGCGTGTGTGCTCAGTTGAGCAACGCGCCCAGAGAGGCACCACTAAGTTTGTGGTCCTGGCCCTCCAGACCATGGTCGAGGATCCATGTCGACTATGCGGGCCCGTTTCTCGGTAAAATGTTCCTGGTGGTGGTGGATGCTTTTTCAAAATGGATTGAATGTGAAATAATGTCGGGAAGCACTGCCACCGCCACCATTGAAAGCCTGAGGGCCATGTTTGCAACCCACGGCCTGCCTGACATACTGGTCATTGACAACGGGCCATGTTTTACCAGTGCTGAATTTAAAGAATTCATGACTCGCAATGGGATCAAACATGTCACCTCGGCCCCATTTAAACCAGCCTCCAATGGGCAGGCAGAGCGGGCAGTACAAACCATCAAACAGAGCCTTAAACGAGTCACAGAAGGCTCACTCCAAATCCGCCTGTCCCGAGTACTGCTCAGCTACCGCACGAGACCCCACTCATGAAAAGGACACTTAAAACCAGACTCTCGCTGGTTCACCCCAACCTGCATGATCAGGTAGAGAGCAGGCGGCAGCAACAAAATGTAAACGATGGTCGCGCCACTGTGTCACGGGAAATTGATCTGAATGACCCTGTGTATGTGCTAAACTATGGACATGGTCCCAAGTGGATCGCGGGCACGGTAATAGCTAAAGAAGGGAGTAGGGTGTTGGTAGTCAAACTAGACAATGGACAAATTTGCAGAAAGCACCTGGACCAAACGAGGCTGCGGTTCACAGACTGCCCTGAACAACCCACAGCAGATACCACCTTTTTCGAGCCCACAACACACACCCAAAGGATCAACGACACCACGCCGGACCAGGAAATTGAACCCATCACGCCCAACAGCCCAGCAAGGCCAGGCACACCCAGCAGCCCTGCAGGGCCAACAATACACCAGCCCAGCGAGGGCACAGCCAACACACCAGAACAGACATTTGTACCGAGGCGGTCCACCAGGGAAAGAAAGGCTCCCGGCCGCCTCACCTTGTAAGTAGTTTTCACTTTGATTTTTGGGGGGAGTGATGTTGTGTATCTGTAAAGCATGCACTCCCATGTTTCGCCACGAGGGAGCTCATCCCCTGAAGTCCCAAGGGATCCCAGCATCCCTTGGGAGCACTGTATATAAGCCGGTCCCTAAGGCCTGTTCCTCACTCTGGAGTGTCTTATGAAAGACTGAGGTCACTGTTACTTTAACCTCCCTGTGTGCAGTCTCATCTGTGTTAGGAACACAATAATCTGAATGGTGACAGATTAGGAAAAGGGGAGGTGCAACGAGACCTGGGTGTCATGGTACATCAGTCATTGAAAGTTGGCATGCAGGTACAGCAGGCGGTGAAGAAGGCAAATGGCATGTTGGCCTTCATAGCGAGAGGATTTGAGTATAGGAGCAGGGAGGTGTTGCTACAGTTGTACAGGGCCTTAGTGAGGCCTCACCTGGAATATTGTGTGCAGTTTTGGTCTCCTAATCTGAGGAAGGACATTCTTGCTATTGAGGGAGTGCAGCGAAGGTTCACCAGACTGATTCCCGGGATGGCAGGACTGACATATGAGGAAAGACTGGATCGACTAGGCTTATATTCACTGGAATTAAGAAGAATGAGAGGGGATCTCATAGAAACGTATAAAATTCTGACGGGATTGGACAGGTTAGATGCAGGAAGAATGTTCCCGATATTGGGGAAGTCCAGAACCAGGGGTCACAATCTAAGGATAAGGGGTAAGCCATTTAGGACCGAGATGAGGAGAAACTTCTTCACTCAGAGAGTTGTGAACCTGTGGAATTCTCTACTGCAGAGAGTTGTTAATGCCAGTTCATTGGATATATTCAAGAGGGAGTTAGATGAGGCCTTTACGGATTAAGGGATCAAGGGGTATGGAGAGAAAGCAGGAATGGGGTACTGAGGGAATGTTCAGCCATGATCTTATTGAATGGTGGTGCAGGCTCGAAGGGCCGAATAGCCTACTCCTGCACCTATTTTCTATGTTTCTGTGTTTCTAAGGCGCTGTGAAAAAAATTATTAAAAAGTTCACTAACCTTTGTTTTCAGTTTTTTAAACTTACCTTGAGGGTGAGACCAGCCTCCTGACGGCGGTCCTTCCCCCTGCTGGTGCCGACTCCCGCCGACTCCCGCCCGCCGACTCCCGCCGAGTCCCGCCGACTCCCACCGACTCCCACCCGCCGACTCCCGCCGACTCCCGCCGAGTCCCGCCGACTCCCGCCGACTCCCGCCGACTCCCGCCGACTCCCGCCGAGTCCCGCCGACTCCCGCCGACTCCCGCCGACTCCCGCCGACTCCTGCCGAGTCCCGCCGACTCCCGCCGACTCCCGCCGAGTCCCGCCGACTCCCACCGACTCCCGCCGACTCCCACCGACTCCCACCGACTCCCACCGACTCCCGCCGATTCCCACCGACTCCCACCGACTCCCACCGACTCCCGCCGATTCCCGCCGACTCCCGCCGATTCCCGCCAAGTCCCGCCGACTCCCGCCAAGTCCCGCCGACTCCCGCCGAGTCCCGCCGACTCCCACCGACTCCCGCCGACTCCCGCCGACTCCCGCCGATTCCCACCGACTCCCGCCCGCACCAATCTGGCATCTCAGCGGGCGGGAGGCCACTTGCGGTACTTGGCCGTCCGCTGACGACAGCGGGTGGTTCCCGGCGGCTCTCCCCCTCCCCCCCCCGGCCCCCTCCCTCCCCCACGCTCCACATCAAGTGCAAACTGGCACAGGGCACACCCCGGAGAGGAATGTCGGCGGCAGTCGGCAGTAAGGCCATCAGTTTCGGGCCCACTATGTGTTCAGTGCTGATCTTGACCGTTAGCTTGCCTGCCAACTGATATCGGGTGAGAATTATTCGTATTCCATTCACATTATTGTCGGTGACCAGTTTAGGAAAAGGAAGCATTTGGTTCTGAGAAATAAATTCTTTGGAACATTTTAGCTTTGCATTTTCTTCACTGGGCTTTTGTCCCTCTGCTCATGAAGGCTGCAGCTCCTGCTGGGGTCCAGCTGCATCAGCACCTCACCCGAGCAGCAAGTCTTCAGGCGTAAGCCTAGACGCTGCCGGGCCAAAGTTGGCCACCGTTGGAAATGTGGCGCACCTACCCTGTTCCTGGTGATTTTACCGGCGTGGTGGATACGGTGGCCTCTTGAGCGAAATTCCGCTCTTTGGCATTTTTTTTTCCCGGCGGTCCGGAGGTCGGCCATAACAGGGACGGTGAGCGTCGGCGAGCACACGAGAGGGGCGGAGGTTGGGGGGGGGGTCAGGCGGCGTGTCCACCGCTGTCACTTATCGGCGTAGCGCTGATGACATCACCATGGGGCCGCGTCACCATGGCTCTCCCCTTCACTTAAAGTTCGGCCCACTGGGCCGTCAGGGAGGCTTTCGGCCGGGACAGTGGCCTCCCAAGCAAGAGGCCCGGCCGAACCCGGGGCGGGGGGGGGGGGGGGGGCGGGGGACATAATTGTTGACCCGATCTGGCAATTGGACGACTAAAAGAAACATGGCGGCAGCAGCAGTGGGCCCACCCCTTCAATGGGAGCCATACCATCATTCTAGACAGACTAGAACCTCACTGCACCGGCACAAAAAAGTGGCTTTTGGCACTGCACGGCGGTAGCAAGATTTCTTCGGTGGAATTTTGCCGGCGGGGGGAATATCGGCAGTGTGCGCACGTGATGACGCATTTAGGGCGGATCGGCAGCAGCAGGACGGTGGGGGGCCGGGGAGCGGAGGGGGGGTGGTGTGTGGGAGAAGCGGGTCACCGTCGGGGTACCGCAGGAGCGGCATTTTCAAAATGGCGGCCATTACACGAAAAATTGGCGGCCATTGCAGTTCGCAGCCTGGCCGCTGATTTCCGTCGGTAACAAGGCCTGCAGGGAAGGGGCAATTTCAGCCCTTGCATGTCAGCACGCTAACATAGGCTACGGTAGAATGGCGGTTATCTTACTGGACGTAATCCAGAAGCCTGGAGGAATAATCCGTGGAGAACATGGGTTCAAATCCCGCCACGGTAGTTTGAGAATTTTCGAATTCAATTGGAAATAAAAAGCTGGTTTCAGTAAAAGTGACCATGATGCACAAGAGGACAGAATTAAAGGGGTTCTCGGAGGGTTGTAGGGCTGCAAGATGTTACAGAAATAGGGAAGGGGTGAGGGCCATGGAGGGATTGGAACATGAGGATGAGAATTTAAAATGGAGGCGTTGCCAGACCAGGAGCCAATGTAAGTCAGCGAGCACAGGGGGTGATGGGTGAGTGGGACTTGGTGCGAGTTAGGACACAGGGCATCGAGCACAGGGGGTGATGGGTGAGCGGGACTTGGTGCGAGTTAGGACTCGGGGCAGCGAGCACAGGGGGTGATGGGTGAGTGGGACTTGGTGCGAGTTAGGACTCGGGGCAGCGAGCACAGGGGGTGATGGGTGAGCGGGACTTGGTGCGAGTTAGGACTCGGGGCAGCGAGCACAGTGGGTGATGGGTGAGTGGGACTTGGTGCGAGTTAGGACACGGGGCAGCGAGCAGAGGGGGTGATGGGTGAGCGGGACTGGGTGCGAGTTAGGACACGTGGCAGCGAGCAGAAGGGGTGATGGGTGAGCGGGACTCGGTGCAAGTTAGGACATGGGGCAGCGAGCACAGGGGGTGATGGGTGAACGGGACTTGGTGCGAGTTAGGACACGGGGCAGTGAGCACAGGGGGTGATGGGTGAGCGGGACTGGGTGCGAGTTAGGACACGGGGCAGCAAGCAGAGGGGGTGATGGGTGAGCGGGACTGGGTGCGAGTTAGGACACGGGGCAGCGAGCACAGGGGGTGATGGGTGAGCAGGACTTGGTGCGAGTTAGGACACAGGGCAGCAAGCAGAGGGGGTGATGGGTGAGCGGGACTGGGTGCGAGTTAGGACATGGGGCAGCCGAGTTTCAGATGTTAATGGTGGGTGATTGCACTATTTTGAAGAACAGCAAGGAAGTTCTTCCTGGTGTGTAGAGGAGAGGAATACAGGTTATACTGCAGCTGTACAAAACCCAGGTTAGACCACACCTGGAACACTGTGAACAGCTTTGGGCACCACACCTTTGGCCTTGGAGGGAGTACAGCGTAGGTTTACCAGACTGATACCTGAACTCCAAGGGTTAAGTTACGAGGAGAGATTACACAAACTCGAGCTGTATTCCCTGGAATTTAGAAGGTTAAGGGGGGATCCGATCAAAGTTTTCAGGATATTAAAGGGAACAGATAGGGGAGATAGAGAGAGACTATTGCTCCTGGTTGGAGTGTCTCGGACTCGGGGCATAGACTAAAAATTAGAGCCAGACCTTTCACGGGTGACATTAGGAAACACTTCAACACACACAGGGTGGGAGAGGTTTGGAACTCTCTTCTGCAAACGGCACTTGATGCCGGGTCAATTGTTAATTTTAAATTGGAGATTGATAGATCTTAGCCCCAGGTGAGCAGGGGAAACGTTACAAGGACACCCTCAAAGCCTCCCTGATAAAGTGCAACATCCCCACTGACATCTGGGAGTCCCTGGCCATAGACCACCCTAAGTGGAGGAAGTGCATTCGGGAGGGCGCTGAGCACCTCGAGTCTCGTCGCCGAGAGCATGCAGAAACCAATAGCAGGCAGCGGAAGGAGCGTGCGGCAAACCAGACTCCCCACCCACCCTTTCCTCCAACCTGTGACGGGGACTGTAATTCCGTATTGGACTGTTCACCTGAGAACTCACTTTTAGAGTGGAAGCAAGCCTTCCTCGATTTCGAGGGACTGCCTATGATGATGATTAGCCAAAGGTATTAGGGATATGGAGTTAGATCACAGATCAGCCGCGCTCTCACTGAATGGCGGAACAGGCTTAAGGGGCTAAATGGCCTCCTACTGCTCCTGTGTTCCTGGCTGATATTTAACCCTCAACCAACATCGTTAAAAATACAGATAATCTGATTGTGATCAGATTTCTGTTTGTGGGAGCTTGCTGTGCGCAAATAGACTGCCGCGTTTTCCACATTACAGCAGTGGCCACATTTCAGAAGTACTTCAATGGCTGTAAAGCGCTTTGGGACATCCTGAAATACAGGTCTTTATTTCTATGTTAAGGTGTGGACCATTGATAGAAGGCAGCCCACTCTCACTTTCTCAGGGCAACTAGGGATGGGCAATAAATGCCAGCCTTGCCAGCGACGCCCACATTCAGAGAACACATGGGAAAAAAAACACGGCGGCTGTATGGTGACGATCTCGTGATTGTGAATCAAAAGTCCCTGATAGGATTATAAGTCCCTGTGATTTTTCTGCAATGAATGACTGACCTACGAACAGTGTCTGATGTGTATTCCATTAATAGGATTATTGTACCAAAAAGTGACCTTTATTGAGAGAATCATTAACAGCAGATTCCACTTCCCAGCTCTGCAGCAGTGATTACTGGAGTTAAACTCGCAGCAGTATTCAGCAATGATTGGTGCAGAATGAAATTTGCATGAAGCATGATTTTTTTTTAAAAATCAACAGAATGTTTGCAAACATAAAGTAGACGTAGAGAAGATGTTTCCACTTGTGGGGGAGAGCAGAACTAGGGGCCATCAATATCAGACAGTCAGTAATAAACCCAATGGGGAATTCAGGAGAAACTTCTTTACCCAGAGAGCGGTGAGAATGTGGAACTCGCTGCCACAGGGAGGGGTTGAGGTGAATAGTATCGATGCATTTAAGGGGAAGCTGGATAAACACATGGGGGAGAAAGGAATAGAAGGATATGGTGATGGGGGGGATGGAGAGGGGTGAGAGGGGGCTGGTGTGGGGCATAAACCCCGGCACAGAGCGGTGGGCACAATGGCCTGTTTCTGTCCTTTACAGCCAATGAAGTACTTTTGGAGTGTAGCCACTGTTGTAATGTGGGAAACACGGCAGCCAATTTGCGCACAGCAAGCTCCCACAAACAGCAATGTGATAATGACCAGATAATCTGCTTTAGTAATGTTGATTGAGGGATAAATATTGGTCCCAGGACACCGGGGAGAACTCCCCTGCTCTTCTTCGAAATAGTGAAATACATCCACCTGAGCAGACGGGGCCTCAGTTTAACGTCTCATCTGAAAGATGGCACCTCCAACAGTGCAGCACTCCCTCAGTACTGTCCCTCCAATGGTACAACATTGGGCGAGGGAGGAGGGAGGAGGGCCCCTGGGCACGGGGCCCACATTGGGCGGGGGGGGGTTCCCTGGGCACGGGGCCCACATTGAGGGGGGGGGGGTTCCCTGGGCACGGGGCCCACATTGGGCGAGGGAGGAGGGAGGAGGGCCCCTGGGCACGGGGCCTGCGGCGGGTTGCTGTGCAGTTGCCATGCAGTTGCCGCTGGTGCCATGGCGGAAGGCGCTGCTCCATTGACAGCAGCCAGGAGCCGCGATGCGGGCAGACGCGAGCGCGGAACGCCGAGGGAGACGGAGACGCCAGACGCATGAAGCGTGCGGTGAGCGCAGAGTTGGAGGGGTCGGGTATGGAATGGACAAGCCTCAAGCACGACTCGCAATGGAACGTACTCCCCCCCCCCACACACACTCAGTGCGATCGAGGCTCAGGGAATAGATTCCCGGCTAACAGTCTGTCGATAAAGAGCTGATGAGCTCTGTGAGTGTGTGGTCTGTCGGTCGGTGATGTAGGATTGAGGGGCAGGTGGAGATGGTGGGAGTCTACAGTGGAAGAGGACGGCTCCGGGGACACCGGGAGCTCGCAGATATCGGGCCGGGGATGAATCGTTTATGAGACAAGATTGCTGACGGGCCGAGCCCATGCTTTGCAAGCCAGCACCGAGAGCAGGAACAGCGACATCAGTGTTGGAGCATTAATGGGAGAACACGTGGAGCCTTGCTTCCTGCATCCTCACCCGCTGCTCACAAACATCTCCGGTGGGGACTCTGCCCACCTCTGACCCCGTCCCCGGGGTCACCAACCAACAGGGGGCTGGCTTCCATCACTACCCACCCCCCAGATCAGAGCAGAAAATACGTTATTTTATTATGCTTTGATTTTACAGCGACAACTTGAATTTATATAGCGCCTTTAATAAATAAAACGACCCAAGGTGCTCCACAGGAGCGATTATTATATTATAAAAGTAATTACAAACAATATTTGACACCGAACCGCATAAGGAGATATTAGAGAAATGACCAAAAGCTGGGTCAAAGAGGTCGGTTTTAAGGAGAGTCTTAAAGGAGGAAAGAGAGATAGAGAGACGGAGAGGTTTAGGGAGGGAGTTTCAGAGCTTGGGGCCCAGGCAACAGAAATAACGGCCACCGATGGTGGAGCGATTATAATCAGCGATGCTCAAGAGGGCAGAATTAGAGGGACGCAGATATCTCGGGGGGTTGTGGGGCTGGAGGAGATTACAGAGATAGGGAGGGGCGAGGGCCATACAGTGTTATGACTTAAGTTATTTATCATAGGATAATCTTTTTCTGAGTATTTTTATTTGCCTGATATTTTCTACCTGTAGGGGTGGGAGGAGGCTCGTGTGGAGCAGAAATGTCAGCATTGACCAGCTGGGCTGAGTGGCCTGTTTCTGTGCAGTACATGCTGTGTAAAAAATAAACTGATGCGTGTTTAGTGGCTGCTGGTTTTACAAACCGTCTCAAGTTGTCTGATTTGGGGAACTGACTGCTGGCACCACCTGCTGGTGAAACTGTGACAGTACCTGTGTAACAGCTCAAAATTTAACCCCCTTTACAACCTCGGGACATCGCAAAACACTTCACAGCCAATCGAGGACATGTGAAATCTTGTCACTGTTGCACTATCGGGAAAGGCAGTAGCCACTTTTCGCACAGCAAGCCCCCAAAAACATCATCATCATCATAGGCAGTCCCTCGGAATCGAGGAAGACTTGCTTCCACTCCCAAATTGAGTCCTTTGGTGGCTGAACAGTGCAATACGAGAGCCACAGACCCTGTTACAGGTGGGACAGATCGTCGTCGGGGAAAGGGTGGGTGGGACTGGTTTGCCGCGCGCTCCTTCCGTTGCCTGCGCTTGGTTTCTGCATGCTCTCGGCGACGGGACTCGAGGTGCTCAGCGCCCTCCCGGATGCACTTCCTCCACTTAGGGCGGTCTTTGGCCAGGGACTCCCAGGTGTCAGTGGGAATGTCGCACTTTATCAGGGAGGCTTTGAGGGTGTCCTTGTAACACTTCCGCTAACCTCCTTTGGCTCGTTTGCGCTTGCTTTGGGAGCCTCGTGATAAATAAACAGCGTTGTGATAAATAAACAGATTAGCTTTGGTGGGGATGTTGGTGTCAGCCGTGGCTCAGTGGGTAGTGTGGGACTATATACAGTAAGATACCTCAAGTCGCTGGAGAAATACCACCAACAATGTCTCCGCAAGATCCTGCAAATCCCCTGGGAAGATAGATGTACCAACGTTAGTGTCCTCGACCAGGCCAACATCCCCAGCATCGAAGCACTGGCCACACTCGATCAGCTCCGCTGGGCGGGCCACATTGTTCACATGCCTGACACGAGACTCCTAAAGCAAGCGCTCTACTCGGAACTCCTTCACGGCAAACGAGCCCCAGGTGGGCAGAGGAAACGTTACAAGGACACCCTCAAAGCCTCCCTGATAAAGTGCAACATCCCCACCGACACCTGGGAGTCCCTGGCCAAAGACCGCCCTAAGTGGAGGAAGAGCATCCGGGAGGGCGCTGAGCACCTCGAGTCTCATCGCCGAGAGCATGCAGAAACCAAACGCAGGCAGTGGAAGGAGCGTGCGGCAAACCAGTCCCACCCTCCTTCCCTCAAGACTGTCTGTCCCACCTGTGACAGAGACTGTAATTCCTGTATTGGACTGTTCAGCCACCTGAGAACTCACTTTGGGAGTGGAAGCAAGTCTTCCTCGATTCCGAGGGACTGCCTATGATGAGTGGGCAACACTCTCTCTCTCGCCTCTGAGTCATGAAGGTTGTGGGTTCAAGTCCCACTCCACGGGCTTGAGAACAAAAACCTAGGCTGACACTCCCAGTGCAGTACTGAGGGAGTGCTGCGCTGTCAGAGGGGCAGTACTGAGGGAGCGCTGCACTGTCGGAGGGGCAGTACTGAGGGAGCGCTGCACTGTCAGAGGGGCAGTACTGAGGGAGTGCTGCGCTGTCGGAGGGGCAGTACTGAGGGAGTGCTGCGCTGTCAAAGGGCAGTACTGAGGGAGTGCCGCACTATCAGAGGGGCAGTACTGAGGGAGTGCCGCACTATCGGAGGTGCCGTCTTTCAGTTGAGGCATTAAACCCAGGCCCTGTCTGCCCTATCAGTTGGATGTAAAATATCCCATGGCACTATTCCGAAGAAGAGCAGGGGAGTTCTCCCCCGGGTCCTGGCCAATATTTATGGTTGTGTCTATTTGTACTAACTGAAAGGCAGCCGCTTCTCTGATTGGCTCTCCATTATCACATGATCTATTGCTGATTGGTCCCCTTGGAGGATAAGCCACACCCTGAAGTTCCTCTGGAATGTGTAACTGGAAACGCCCAGCCCAAGTTCTGACTGACTTTACAATTTGTAATTTGATCCAATTTGACTTCAGAAGCTACAGAGGATGGATCTCCCCTAAAGCCACCAAGTTCCAGCCGAAGTCCTTTACCCAGCGCAAGTGTATCCCTCTCTCCCTCCCTCCCCGCCACCCCCTCCATAGATGGGGCATTGTGTGCAGATTGTTTAAAGGTTTATTGGGTATGTGTCGTGACTTCTGAGGAAGGACGTTCTTGCTATTGAGGGAGTGCAGCGAAGGTTCACCAGACTGATTCCTGGGATGGCTGGACTGACATATGAGGAGAGACTGGATCGACTGGGCCTGTATTCACTGGAGTTTAGAAGAATGAGAGGGGATCTCATAGAAACATATAAAATTCTGACGGGACTGGACAAGTTAGAGGCAGGAAGAATGTTCCCGATGTTGGGGAAGTCCAGAACCAGGGGACACAGTCTAAGGATAAGGGGTAAGCCATTTAGGACCGAGATGAGGAGAAACTTCTTCACTCAGAGAGTGGTGAACCTGTGGAATTCTCTACCGCAGAAATTAGTTGAGGCCAGTTCATTGGATATATTCAAGAGGGAGTTAGATGTGGCCCTTACGGCTAAAGGGATCAAGGGGTATGGAGAGAAAGCAGGAATGGGCTACTGAGGGAATGATCAGCCATGATCTTATTGAATGGTGGTGCAGGCTCGAAGGGCCGAATGGCCTACTCCTGCACCTATTTTCTATGTTTCTATGTTTCTTCTGGATTTCATCCACACCAACGATATCCCTTGTAACACACGCACCGAGCTTGCATGCACCAGGTGGAGTTGGGAGTTGGAAGATCGTGATCCGTCTTCCCTGAGTTCCTTCACTCCTCTGCAATCCCATTCCTACTTGTGTCTCTCTCCTCCCCCCCCAAGTTCTCTCTCTCCCCCCCCCAAGGTTCTCTCTCCCCCCCCCCCCCAGGTTCTCTCTTTCTCAATCTCCTCCCCTGCCCCCCCCCCCAGGCTCCCTCTCCCCCTCAGGCTCCCTCTCTCTCTCTCTCTCTCTCTCTCCCCACCCCCCCCAGGCTCCCTCTCTCTCTCCCCCTCAGTCTCTCTCTCTCTCTCTCTCTCTCTCTTCCCCCCAGGCTCCTTCTCTCCCTCTCTCTCTCCCCCCACCCCCCCCCCCCCCAGGCTCCCTCTCCCCCTCAGGTTCTCTCTCTCTCTCTCTCTCTCCCCCTCAGTCTCTCTCTCTCTCTCTCTCTCTCTCTCTTCCCCCCAGGCTCCCTCTCTCTCTCTCTCTTCCCCCACCCCCCCCCAGGCTCCCTCTCTCTCTCCCCTTCAGGCTCTCTCTCTCTCTCTCTCTCTCTCCCCCTCAGTCTCTCTCTCTCTCTCTTCCCCCCAGGCTCCCTCTCTCTCTCTCTCTCCCCCCACCCCCCAGGCTCCCTCTCTCTCTCCCCCTCAGGCTCTCTCTCTCTCTCTCTCTCTTCCCCTCAGGCTCTCTCTCTTCCCCCCATGCTCTCTCTCTCTCTCTCTCTCTCTCCCCCTCAGGCTCTCTCTCTCTCTCTCTCTCTCTCTTCCCCCCATGCTCTCTCTCTCTCTCTCTCTCCCCCCCAGGCTCTCTCTCGCTCTCTCTCTCTCTCTCTCCCCCCCCCCAATCTCTCTCTCTCTCTCTCTCTCTCTCCCCGCCCTCCCAGACTCTCTCTCTCTCTCTCCACCCAATCTCTCTCTCTCTCTCTCTCTCCCCCCAGGATCTCTCTCTCTCTCTCTCTCTCCCCCCCCAGGATCTCTCTCTCTCTCTCTCTCTCTCCCCCCAGGATCTCTCTCTCTCTCTCTCCACCCAATCTCTTTCTCTCTCTCTCTCTCCCCCCAGTATCTCTCTCTCTCTCTCTCTCCCCCCAGGATCTCTCTCTCCCCCCCCCCCAATCTCTCTCTCTCTCTCTCTCCCCCGCCCTCCCAGACTCTCTCTCTCTCTCCCCCCAATCTCTCTCTCTCTCCCCCGCCCTCCCAGACTCTCTCTCTCTCTCCACCCAGGATCTCTCTCTCTCTCTCTCCCCCCTCAAGCTCTCTCCCTGCTTCTTCCTCTTCCCACCACGGTGCTGTGGGTGGCTCAGGGCCCACAGCCCGCTCAGGGCTTGCAACGCTATGGGAGGCTCGGCCAATACGATTGGCCGCTCAGGCCTCGAGGCTGCTGGACGGATCGAAGGCAACGTGATGTTGGACGCAAGCGCAGAAAAGGGTTAGGGGGAATCACGCTGGGCAGGGGATGGGGAGTTGGGCGGCGGTGGTATTTGTCCTAATTCGCACTTCTGTCGGGAAACACATGCGCAGAAGGGAGACTTGGTACAACTAGTTACTCCGAATATTTATCCCTCAACCAACATAACAAAAACAGATTATGGGCTTTATTTTCGCCACCAGAGGGCGCTGTTTTTGACGTCTGCTGTTTTTTTTGAGCAATCTTGATTTTGCAAAGTTGATTTTCCTCAAGGTTTGTATGCTGGCAGTGACTGTCAGCGGCAGATTTTTTGGCGCAGGTTTGGGTGAAAACCGATTTCCCTCCTGTTTTTGCCCGTTTTTGTCCCTTTAACCGATTTTTGCCAACGGCGATATTTTTCCGGGCAGCACGCAGTAGCCTCCAGAACCGGTCAGAAAAACCCTCCGTTAACTTAAGGAAATCGCCGCTGAGTGTATTTCTGAGCTTTTGGAGCGAGGGAAAAAGACAATTTAAAACACAAAGCCATGATGATTTTTGCAGAGGGAACTCGGAAAATAACTCGGAAAGTTAATTTTTCCCACGGAATGTTTTTGGGAATGGGCAACATGCGACTCCACCCCACCACAGAATCTCTGCTCACGGGGCTCCTGGCACGGCTCGGAGGAGTGCCGGCCGGCCGGCGGTACTTGGATTTCACCCCTCCCCCTCCCCCCGGGTTTCTATCCAAGCTGAGCACCGACCCCCTGTGTTTGTGTCCGGCCGAGGGAGCAATCCTGCTGGCCAGCACTCCGATCCTTGCACTGGAGACGGCACAGCAGCAAACATACGCATTCCGGCAAAAGCTATAATTAAAGTGCCATAAATCCCTGTGTGGCACGTCTCAGTAGAGACAGAGCCTAATGTTGCGCATGCGCAGACCAAGGTGTGGTCTGATCTGTAGGGTGTCACCCAGCAAAGGTCTGAGAGTTTCACAATAACAAGAATAACAAAATGAAGAATAATAATTATGGGTGCAACTATTATTGTAGTAAAGTTAATTTACTTGTAGGCCATACAGAGGCGATGGATAATACAATGCCACCATCGCAGAAACCAGATTGCTCGGGGATTAATGGGGAGGAGGCCATACCCTGATTGAATCTACAGGGACAGGCGCTCATACCTACACCTGAGTGAGGCATACTGCATTTGCAGACTGTGATTTAGAATGGATGTCAGCTAGTCAGGTCAGACATACAGCCAGGAAGTGGCAGGAGGACCGCCCTACCTGTGGAAGTGACGGTCACTGCAGCACTAGCCTTCTATGCTTCTGGCTCATTTCAAGCAGCAACTGGGGACATGTGCTGCATCTCGCAGCACGCCACACATTGCTGCATTCGACAGGTGACTGCTGCACTGTATGCCAAAAGGGACCAGTTCATCAATTTCCCTCTGACCACGCAAGCAATGCGAGACAGGGCTGTGGGGTTCTCCAGAATTGCTGGCTTCCCAAAGGTACTGGGTGCGATCGACCGTACACACATCACCTTGAGAGCACATTTGGACGATCCGAGGTTTATCGCAACAGGAAAGGGTTCATTCCCTAAATGTGCAGCTCGTCTGTGACGATCTGCATCGGATCATGGCAGTGGATGCAAATACTCAGGGAGCACCCATGATGCTTTCATCCTACGTGAGAGTGTTATATCGGCGATGTTTCAGGAGCTGCCAGAAGGGCACAGCTGGTTGCTCGGGGACATGGCTACGGGCTCGCCACCTGGCTTATGACCCCCCTCCCCCCTACGCAACCCCAGCACTGAGCCAGAGCGTCGGTACAACATGTCGCACGTAACCACGCAGAGCATCATAGAGCGGGCAATTGGCATACTGAAGTAACCTTTCCGATGCCTGGACCACTCTGGAGGCTACCTGCAATACGCCCCTCACCACGTCAGTCAGTTCACTGCCGTGTGCTGCATGCTGCACAACTTGCCTAGGCCCTGGACATTGAAGACCCTCCCTGAGGGGAGGGGGAGGAGGAGGAAGGCCGACAACGAGGAGGAGGAGGAGGATGAACCCAGGCCACCACCTCAACCCGCAGTACGACGGCGGGGCAGGTGGCCTCGTGTGCCTATAGCCAAAGCTAGAGACTTGCGTCAGCGGCTAATCCGTGATCACTTTGCTGCCTGAAGGCTAGCCGGCCCGACAGTGTTGACCCTTTGCACTGGTTAGTGTGAAAAAATAATGTACATCATATGTAACTAATGTTGTGCTGGTTTATGTTGTTTTAGTTCAAAAAATAATGTGCAGGATTCTGCTTAAATTTTAAAAATAATTAGATTTATTAAATATTTGTACAGTTTCACTTAACTTTAATTAAAAAAATTTTGTATCAAACTGTAAACTTTTCAATGAAGAAAATAACAAGTTAGCAACAACAAACAAACAAACTCCAGCTGTAGCCGTCTCTCCTCCCCGTTATTCAAAGACCTTAGCGCTGTGCGCCCCTCTTGTTGCCTCTACCCCTCCCCGTGCCCGTTGTCTCAGACTTCTGCTTCCTCACCCCGATCCCAGGGTTTTTTCTGCTTTCTGTGCGAAGGCGCATTTGTTGTTGGTGGGGTTGGACAGGGACAGCATTGTGCAAGGCCCGGGTTCCTCTTTGGAATCTTCTTCAGCCTCTGGATCAACCCGCTACCTGAGGTTGGTCGGGGATTGGAAAGTGAGTGCCAGCAGTTGCTGCTGCCAATTGCTGTTGGGTAATGACAGCCTGGGTGTGTCCACTTATTGCAGCTGATGCAGTGTCGGGACATATGAGGGAGGGGATGTTGGAGATTAGGGAGGGAATGTCAGAGGCAGCTGATGCAACATTCCCTCCCTAATCTGTCCCAATAGTGCATCAGTTGCCTCTGACATTCCTTCCCTAATCTCCAACATCCCCTCCCTCATATGTCCCGACACTGCATCAGCTGCCTGCGACATTCCCTCCCTAATGTCCGACATTCCATCCCGAATCTCCGACATCCCCTCTCTCACCTGTCCCGACACTGCTCCCATTCCTCCAGACAGTGTTGCTACTTCGATTGACAGTACCACTAATTCTCCCCTCACCCCACCCATGGTGTCCAGGAACGATCTCGTTAGCTCAATGCTCTCCCCACTCATTCCCATGATCGGTCCTATGTCCCCTGCACCCTGCATTTCAGGTTGAGCTCTCCTTCCCACCCTCCTCGGCCATCTCCCAGGTGTGGTTTGCTGAAACCCACTGGGACCCGCAGCCTCAGACTGTACCCCAGGAAATGTTGCGTCGGTTGTATCGCTCAGTTGCTTGGCTTCCTCAGGGGGTTCACCGGCTCCAATTCCAATGTAAACATCTCAGTATTGGGGTCATCCTGCTGCGCTTCATTCTCCAGCTCATCCTCGTCCTGATGTTGATGAAGAATATGTGGACTGACGGTTTCCGGATCATGATCTGTGTTATGTATTTAATCCCTTGCAACCTGTATTACACTACCACCAGAGGGCCTACCTGTTGGAGTTCCAAGGGATCCCAGCATCCCTTGGGAGCACGGTATATAAGCAGGCCAACCACGAGGTACCTGCACTCTGGAGTCTCATTAAAGGAGCTAAGGTCACACTTGCTCATTGTCCACAGTACTCAGTTTCATCCTTTATTATGAGCTTATCAATTGGCAACGAGGTAACGAACAACCGTGCGAAAATGCAAAGAACAGTTGGTATCCTGGAGAAGTTCTCAGAACGGGACGATTGGGAGACCTTCGTGGAGAGACTCGACCAATACTTCGTGGCCAACGAGCTGGAAGGGGACGAGAACGCTGCCAAACGAAGGGCGATCCTCCTTATTGTCTGTGGGGCAACAACCTATGGCCTCATGAAGAATCTCCTAGCTCCGGAAAAACCAGCAGCTAAATCCTATGAAGAATTGTGTACGCTGGTCCGGGAGCACCTAAATCCTAAGGAAAGCGTTTTGATGGCGAGATATCGGTTCTACACGTGTCAACGATCGAAGGGCCAGGAAGTGGCGAACTATGTCGCCGAACTAAGGGGCCTTGCAGGACATTGTGAGTTTGAGGGATTCCTAGAACAAATGCTCAGAGACTTTTTTGTACTGGGCATTGGACATGAGGCAATCCTTCGCAAACTGTTAACTGAATCTAAGTAAAGCTATAACGATAGCCAAGGCATTTATGTCCACCAGCGACAACACCAGACAGATTTCGCAGAGTAAAGAAGTTTCAGCCAGTACTGTGCACAAAGTAATGTCGTTTTTGAGCAGAAATATAAACGGCAGGACGTACACGCCGGCTGCTGCTGCCCAACCTCAGATGACCCAGAGTCCACCATCAATCGTTAATGTGAGGCAGTTAACACCGTGTTGGAGCTGTGGAGGTGATCATCGGCCCCATCAATGCCGCTTCAAGCTCTATGCATGCAACGGTTACAGAACAACGGGACACCTCCAGTGAATGTGCAGGCGAGCTGCAAACCCTGCAAACCACCACATTGCAGAGGAAGATCGATCCACTGTGGATCAGACTGAATCGGAGACTCGATCCGAGGAGGCAGAAGTGTACGGGGTACACACCTTCACCACGAAATGTCCACCAGTAATGTTGAAAGTTGAACTAAACGGAATTCCAGTATCGATGGAACGGGACACGGGTGCGAGTCAGTCCATAATGAGTAAAAAGGCCTTCGACAGGCTGTGGTGCAACAAGGCACACAGGCCCAAGCTCAGCCCCATTCACACCAAACTAAGGACTTACACCAAGGAACTAATACCTATAATTGGCAGTGCAGAAGTCAAAGTCTCCTATGCAAGTACACGAACACCCGCTGTGGATTGTGCCAAGGGATGGCCCCACATTGTTAGGCAGAAGCTGGCTGGGAAAAATCCGCTGGAACTGGAACGACATCCGAGTGCTCTCATCCGTCAATGACGCCTCATGTGCCCAGGTTCTGAGCAAGTTTCCATCGTTGTTCGAGCCAGGCATTGGAAGCTTCTCGGGGGCGAAAGTGCAGATCCATTTAGTTCCCGGTACATGACCCATCCACCACAAGGCACGAGTGGTACAGTATATGATGCGTGAGAAAGTGGAAATTGAGCTGGAGAGGCTGCAGCGAGAAGGCATCACAACGCCGGTGGAATTCAATGAGTGGGCCAGTCCGATTGTCCCAGTACTTAAAGAGGACGGCACAGTCAGAATTTGTGGGGACGATAAAGTAACGATTAACCGTTTATTGCTACAGGACCAGTACCCGCTACCCAAGGCAGACGACCTATTTGCCACACTGGCAGGAGGGAAGACATTCACCAAGCTGGACCTGACCTCGGCCTACATGACGCAGGAGCTGGAGGAGTCTTCGAAAGGCCTCATCTGCATCAACACGCACAAAGGACTGTTCATCTATAACCGGTGCCCGTTCGAGATTCGGTCGGTCGCGGCAATCTTCCAGCGGAACATGGAGAGCCTGCTAAAGTCGGTTCTGTAGTGTATGAATGAAGAGTCAGACTAGATACTGTGAGCTCAAAGTAAAGTGTGACCGTAGTCTTTTATTGCAGGTCTCCAGAGTGCCTCTCCAACCTAGGAAGCCTCCTTAAATACCTGTGCTCCCAAGGGATTGTGGGATCCCTTGGGACTCCAGAAGATGAGCCCTCTGGTGGTTAAACAAGGTATTTACAGGTTTACATATATAACAGGTTCCTTGTACAGTGGTTTTCCAGGACGACATATTGGTTACAGGTCGGGACACCATGGAGCACTTGAAGAATCCGGAGGAGGTTCTTAGTCGGTTGGATCACGTGGGGCTCAGGTTGAAATGCTCGAAGTGTGTTTTCCTGGCACAGGACGTCGAGTTCTTGGGAAGAAGAATCGCAGCAGACGGCATCAGACCCACCGACGCCAAGACAGAGGCCATCAAGAACGCGCCACCACCACAGAATGTGACGGAGCTGCGGTCGTTCCTGGGACTCCTTAACTATTTCAGTAATTTCCTACCCGGGTTAAACACCCTGCTAGAACCCCGACATGCGCTACTGCGCAAGGGAGACAACTGGGTATGGGGGAATTCACAAGAGGCTGCCTTTAAGAAAGCCAGAAATCTGTTATGTTCAAACAAACTGCTTGTCCTGTATAACCCCTGTAAAGGATTAGTGCTAGCTTACGATGCGTCGTCATACGGGGTCGGGTGTGTGTTACAACAGGCTAATAAAACCGGGGATTTTGCAAATGGTCGTTTATGCGTCCAGGAGTTTGTCCAAGGCCGAAAGGGCCTACAGCATGATTGGAAAAGAGGCTCTGGTGTGTGTTTATGGGGTAAAAAAAATGCACCAACACTTATTTGGCCTCAAGTTTGAGCTTGAAACTGACCACAAGCCGCTCATATCGCTGTTCTCTGAGAGCAAAGGGATTAGCACCAATGTCTCTGCCCGCATCCAAAGATGGGTGCTCACTCTGTCGGCATACATCTATGTAATCCGCCACAGACCGGGCACAGAGAACTGCGCAGATGCTCTCAGTCGGCTGCCATTGCCCACCACCGGGGTGGAAATGGCACAGCCAGCGGACTTGCTCATTTTAATGGATGCATTCGAAAACAAAAACTCACCCGTTACGGCCTGCCAGATCAGGACCTGGACCAGCCAAGATCCTTTACTGTCCTTGGTAAAAAACTGTGTCCTCCATGGGAGCTGGTCCGGTTTCCCAGTGGAGATTCAGGAGGCGATTAAGCCGTTCCACAGGAGCAAAGACGAGTTGTCCCTGCAGGCGGACCGTCTATTGTGGGGCAATCACGTAGTCTTGCTCAAGAAAGGCAGAGATACGTTCATTTGTGAACTGCACAGCACCTACCCATTGTAATGACGAGAGTCATCGCCAGATCCCATGTGTGGTGGCCCGGCATCGACTCAGATTTAGAGTCATGCGTGCGCCAGTGCAACACTTGCTCTCAGCTGAGCAATACACCCAGAGAGGCACCGCTAAGTTTGTGGTCGTGGTCCTCCAAACCGTGGTCTAGGATCCATGTAGACTATGCGGGCCCATTTCTAGGCAAAATGTTTTTGGTTGTCATGGATGCTTACTCAAAATGGATTGAATGTGCAATAATGTCTGTAAGCACATCCACGGCCACCATTGAAAGCCTACGAGCCATGTTTGTCACGCACGGCCTGCCTGATGTCCTAGTCAGTGACAATGGGCCGTGCTTTACCAGTGCTGAATTCAAGGAATTCATGACCCGCAATGGGATCAAACACATCACATCTGCCCCGTTCAAGCCCACATCCAACGGCCAGCAAAGCTTGAAACGTGTGTCGGAAGGCTCCCTGCAGACCCGGTTGTCCCGAGTGCTGCTCAGCTACTGCACCAGACCCCACTCACTCACCGGGATTCCCCCAGCCGAGCTGCTGATGAAAAGGGTGCTCAAAACAAGGCTCTCTCTTGTCCACCCTGATCTCTGGAGAGCAGGCGGCATCAACAAAGTGTGTACCATGACCGCGCAAATTTGTCACGCGATATTGAGATCAGTGATCCTGTGTTTGTGCTCAATTATGGAAATGGTCCCAAATGGCTCACTGGCACGGTCACAGCCAAAGAGAGGAATAGGGTGTTTCAGGTCAAATTGGCCAATGGACAAACGCACAGAAAATATTTGGACCAAATCAAACTGCGGTTCACCAACAGCTATGTACAAACCGAAGAAGACATCACCAACATTGACCCTCCAACACACACACAAGTGGCAACTGACACCATGGTTGACCACGATGCTGAACTCACCATCCCCAGCAGCCCGGCAAGGCCGGCTGCCCAACAGCCCAGTGAAGAACCAACCAACTCACCCACACCCGCATTTGTACCGAGACGATCGACAAGGGAGCGAAAAGCCCCAAATCGTCTCACCTTGTAAATAAGTGTACTATTGGCTTCACGGGGGAGTGATGTTATGTATTTAACCCCTCTGTAACCTGTATTACATCTGACCACCAGAGGGCCCACCTGTTGGAGTCCCAAGGGATCCCAGCATCCCGTGGGAGCACAGTATATAAGCAGGTCACCCACGAGGCACCTGCACTCTGGAGTCTCACTAAAGGAGCTAAGGTCACACTTGCTCATTGTACACAGTACTCATCCTTTATTATGAGCTTATCATTCTGCTTTAGCTTCTGTCTCTTCCAGATGTACAACATCTGCAAAACATAACAGAGCCAATGTTTGGTTAGCAGCAGGGGAGGGGGCAGAGGGGTCAGGGTGACATGAGTACGCACGTCACACAGCGCAGGCTCTTTGCAAAGACCACGGTGCCGACCCAGACTGTGCAATTTGCAGGGCTTACCCTCTCTCAGTAATCTGGGCCCAGCGTCCACATCGGGCGTTGATCTTCTCTTGCGAGATTGAATCCTATCAGCGACCCTCCTCCAGTTTCTGACCTTTCTCGGTTGATCTGTGACACCTTCCTCTGCAAAGATGAAAATAGAACTTTTTAAAAGAAGTTCCTGCTGCTATGATGGCCACACACACACACACACACACAGAGCCACACACACACACAGCCACACATACACACACACACACACAGAGCCACACACACACAGCCACACAGCCACACACACACACACACAGCCACACACTCACACACACACACACAGAGCCACACACACAGAGCCACACATACACACACACACACACAGAGCCACACACACAGAGCCACACACACACACACACAGAGCCACACACACAGAGCCACACAGCCACACACACACACACACAGCCACACACTCACACACACACACACAGAGCCACACACACAGAGCCACACACACACACACACACACACAGAGCCACACACACAGAGCCACACAGCCACACACACACACACACACAGCCACACACTCACACACATACGCACACACACATAGCCACACATACAAACACTTACACACACACAGCCACACACACACTCACACACACACACACTCACACACACAGCCACACATACACACACTCATACATACACAGCCACACACATGCACACACTCACACACTGCCACACACACTCACACACAGCCACATATACACACACTCACACACACACACACACACACACTCACACATACACACACACACACAGAGCCACACACACTCACACACACAGCCACACACACACACAGAGCCACACACACTCACACACACACACAGAGCCACACACACACTCACACACACACACAGAGCCACACACAAACACACACAGCCACACACACACACACAGAGCCACATACACACACTCACACACACATAGAGCCACACACACTCACACACACAGACACACAAACAGAGCCAACCACACACTCACACACTCACACACACACAAACACACACAGCCACACCCACTCACACACTCACACACACACAGAGCCACATACACACACAGCCACACACACTCACACACACAGCCATATACACACACACACACACAGCCACACACTCACACACACACAGAGCCACACACTCACACACACACACACACACACAGAGCCACACACACACACACACACAGCCACACACACACAGAGCCACACACACTCACACAGCCACACACACACAGAGCCACACACACACACACACACACACACAGAGCCACACACACTCACACATACACACACACAGAGCCACACACACACACACACAGAGCCACACACACTCACACACACAGCCACACACACACAGAGCCACACACACACACTCACACACACAGCCACACACACACAGAGCCACACACACACTCACACACACAGCCACACACACTCACACACACACACACACAGAGCCACACACACACACACACACACACACACACAGAGCCACACACTCACACACACACACACACACACACAGAGCCACACACACACACACACACAGCCACACACACACAGAGCCACACACACTCACACAGCCACACACACACAGAGCCACACACACACACACACACACACACAGAGCCACACACACTCACACATACACACACACAGAGCCACACACACACACACACAGAGCCACACACACTCACACACACAGCCACACACACACAGAGCCACACACACACACTCACACACACAGCCACACACACACAGAGCCACACACACACTCACACACACAGCCACACACACTCACACACACACACACACAGAGCCACACACACACACACACACACACACACACACAGAGCCACACACACACACACACACACACACAGCCACACACACACACACACACATTAGTGCAGTGCATAAATAAAAATATAACTTACAGTAACTGCCTATTTCTTTTTGACCTGCGTGCCACTTCTCGGGTTCATGGCTACTGCATTTAACTCTTCTGCAACTTGATTCCAAAGTTTTGCTCATAGAGAGGGGCTCAGTATCTTTTGTCCCATTCTCCATTTGTTCTCCAGCACGTCCCATCGCCTCTCAGTGATGTCTACCAGGGGCTCAATTTCTTCTGCTAGAAATCTCTTGGTCCTTCCCCCTTCCTTCTCCTTCTCCCTTCCCCGATCCCCCTTATCCCTTCTCCCTTCTCCCTTCCCCTTCTCCCTTCCCCTTCTCCCTTCTCCTTCCCCCTTCTCCCTTTCCTTGGATCCATCTTTTGCAGCTGAAATGTAAATGTCCAGATCCAGCTCCAATCCCAGTGTGCTCTCACAAGCTGCTGATCCAGACCAGGAAGCTCACTGCCGTCACATGGAAAAGGTGATTTTTTTCCTCGATGCATGCTCACATATACTAGAAGCTCTGCCCCCGGACATAACTTCGGGTACCACAGCGCTAAAATTACATTTTACTTTGGTGAAAGTTGCACTTTTATTTTTTCGGGTACAAAACAATCGTCTGTTCATCCTCCTGGGCACCAAAAATCGTCAAAAAGGAAAATTGAGCCCTCAGAATCTGGTCATTATCACATTGCTGTGTGTGGGAGCTTGCTGTGCGCTAATTGGCTGCCGCGTTTCCCACATTACAACAGTGACCACACTCCAAAAGTACTTCACTGGCGGTAAAGTGATTTGAGACGTCATGAAAGGTTCTATATGTAATGTCTGTAAGCTTGTAATGTTTGTAGCTCCACACTGTGGATGTGGACATATTGTGTACTGCAAGTGCAGGGTTAATAATAAACAGAACCAGCAGATTCCGGAGATTTCCGAGAGAGCTGCCTGCCATGTTAGGAAGCTGTGTGTGCTGTGATCTGTGAAGATATCACATTTGGCGACGGAAGATGGGATTTTTTGGATGATTTAAAGCATAAATTTTGTTGGTGAAGGATTCAGCCAGCCGACAGAGGGACTTTGGAAGTTTCTGTCTTTGGAAAAAAGCTACAAAATCCGAGGTAAACTACAGCACACGGTGTGAACAGCTAGAGATTAAAATGGCAGGTGTATTGGGACATTTGGGGGAATATAGACACGACTGGGAACGGTTTAAAGCATATGTGGATTGGCAAGAAATGTATTTCATTGCAAATAACATAATCGAAGTTCCAGACAATGCAGTCCAGAACCAGGCTGTGTTGGAACGTAAGAAAGTGATCTTCTTATCGGAGGCGGGTCTGGCATTATACAAAACCCTTGTAAATCTGCTTGTGTCTGACGAGCCAAAGGACACAATGTTTAAAGAGATTTTAACGAAGCTGGAGCAGCACTATAATCCCAAACCGTTAGAAATTGCTGAAAGCTATCGTTTCGGGATTCGGAATCAAAAGGCTTATGAAAGTATCAGTGATTACATCATAGCATTAAAAAAGCTATCGATGCACTGTAATTTTGGAAACTTTCAAAACCGAGCATTACGGGATTGTTTTGTTTGTGGGGTGAAAAATGATGCGATCAGAAGGAAGTTATTGACGACGGATGACTTGACTTTTGAGATTGCTTGTCAGACAGCGAGGTCGATGGGCATGCCCGAACAATATTCCCGAGAATTAAATAATAATTACGGTCGTCAGTCAACCGAGGTAAATCACCTGCAGGTTCAAAGTAAAAGATGGTGGGGGCCCGAAGTCTCAGAAACTGGAAATTCTAACAGAGCGCCGAAGTCGTGCTATAGGTGCCTGGGACAACACATTGCTCAAAGTTGTCCATACATGAAGGCAGAGTGTTTCTTCTGTAGAAAGACTGGGCATCTTGCGAAGGCATGCCGACTGAAGGGTAAATCAGCGTTCAAAGCTACGAATCCAGCGTTCAAAGCTATGAGTAGAAATCCCAAGAGACTACATAGCATGGAAGAACAACAGCAGGACGAGAAGATGTTAGAGTTACACGTCATCAGGAGCACGAGGTTAACGGACAGTGATTCGGAAAGCATCAAAATCCAAATAGATGTTGCGGGATTCAAGATACCAATGGAAATTGACATAGGTGCATCCATGAGTGTAGTACCAGAGTCACTGTACTGCGACAAATTGCGTGATTTCCAACTGGAGAAATCCAAGATAGAGCTGCGAGGCTGCTCGGGAGAGAAAATTCCTGTGGTAGGTCGTATCACCGTACCGGTGAAATATAAAGATCAATTTCAGAACTTGCCTCTAATAGTAGTGAAAGGAGACAAGTCTGCCTTACTAGGAAGAAATTGGTTGAGCTCACTGAAGCTGGTTTGGAGTAAGATTTTCTGTGTGGAAGCGAGATTTTCATCAATGGTTGAGGTTATCAAGCAGTATCTGAAGGTGTTCTGTGAAACGGGCAGTCCGATCCAAGGCTTCAAGGCGAGTGTCAGGGTACAGAAGGACGCTAGATCGGTTTACTACAAGCCACGTTCCGTACCATATGCACTCAAGGAGAAAGTTGAGCAAGAACTCAAAAGACTAGAGACTGAGAACATTATTTGTAAGATAGATCGATGTAATTGGGCTACACCCATTGTTGTTGTACCTAAGTCCGATGGTAAGGTAAGATTGTGTGGTGATTATAAAGTAACCATAAACCAGGTTCTAGAGGGTAATGTTCCCAATACATTGCTGAATATAGAAGATTTGTTCACAACACTGACAGCTGGTCAGATCTTCTCAAAACTGGATCTTATGAATGCCTACTTACAGCTTGAACTGAGGAGTCCAAGTCATATTTGACTATAAATACTCATCTAGGCCTATATCAATTTAATAGGCTACTGTTTGGAGTGTCTTCTGCCCCTGTCATATTCCAAGGGGTGATGAACCAGATTTTGCAAGGTATTGAAGGGGTAGTATGTTATTTGGATGACATACTAATTTCAGCACCAAATAGGCAAATTCATAATAACATATTGAATGAAGTCCTCAAACGGCTAGAGAAGCACAGAGTACGAGTGTCTGCTCGTAAGTGTGAGTTACTTAAAAACTCAGCAGAGTACTTAGGGTACAGAGTAGACAAAGATAGTTTACATCTAACTATGGGAAAGCTGGATGCAATTACAAATGCACCCACTCCCAGGAATGTCACTGAACTTTGTTCATTCTTGGGTCTTTTGAACTATTATGGGAAGTTCCTACCAAATTTGGCTACAGTGTTACATCCACTGAATGAACTTTTGAAAAAACAGGTCCATTGGAAGTGGTCAAAAGAATGTGACACAGCATTCAAGGAGTGTAAAAGCAAATTGGTAGAGAGCACCATGTTAGTTCAATATGACATATCTAAGGAGATTAAGCTAGCATGTGATGCCTCTCCGTATGGAGTTGGGGCAGTGATCTCTCATGTATTAAGTAGTGGGGAGGAGAGACCAATTGCTTTTGCTTCACGCACTCTCAGTGCCAGTGAGTGAAATTATGCTCAAATTGAAAGGGAAGCTTTGGCATTAATTTTTGGGGTCAAAAAGTTTCACAAATACTTGTATGGTCGTAAGTTTACCATCGTTACGGACCATAACCCCTAACAGCAATCCTCCATCCAAAGTCCCCAGTTCTAACATTAGCTGCAGCCCGAATGCAGAGATGGGCTTTGATTTTGTCAGCATATACATATGATATTGAATACAGACGATCAGCTGATCACAGTAATGCTGATGCCTAGATTGCCTTCCCCATCACAGGTTACACCCGATAGGGAAGAAGTGTTTTATTTTTCATACATTGATGAACTGCCAGTCACAGCTGAAGAGATTGGTAGAGCAACCAAACGTGACCCAGTGATGTCAAAGGTGTATGAGTATATTGCAAATGGATGGCCAAACCAGGTAACAGACAAAGATACACATCCATTCTTCATTTGTAGGATAAAGATTGTATCATGTTGGGTGCAAGAGTGGTTATACTAAATAAATTCAGGTCCAAATTATTAGGAGACCTCCATGACCAGCACCTGGGAATGTGTTTGACCAAGAGTTTTGCACGCAGTTATTTATGGTGGCCAGGTCTTGATAAAGATATAGAGTACATCGTGAGGCAGTGTACGACATGTCAATCGGTAAGCAAGCAACCACCACCAGTACCATTACAGCCATGGAAATGGCCTTCCAGGGCAAAAGCTAGATATTGATTTTGTTGAGTTAGAAGGACAACAATTGTTCATTGTGATTGATAGCCATTCGAAGCTTGCCGGGAACATTAAGACGGACTGCAAAAGTTTCTATAGATATGTAAAGAGAAAAAGGTTAGTAAAGACAAACGTAGGTCCCCTGCAGTCAGAATCAGGGGAAGTCATAATGGGGAACAAAGAAATGGCAGACCAATTGAACAAGTACTTTGGTTCGGTATTCACTAAGGAGGACACAAACAACCTTCCGGATATAAAAGGGGTCAAAGGGTCGAGTAATGAGGAGAAACTGAGGGAAATCCTTATTAGTCGGGAAATTGTGTTGGGGAAATTGATGGGATTGAAGGCCGATAAATCCCCAGGGCCTGATGGACTGCATCCCAGAGTACTTAAGGAGGTGGCCTTGGAAATAGCGGATGCATTGACAGTCATTTTCCAACATTCCATTGACTCTGGATCAGTTCCTATCGAGTGGAGGGTAGCCAATGTAACCCCACTTTTTAAAAAAGGAGGGAGAGAGAAAACAGGGAATTATAGACCGGTCAGCCTGACATCAGTAGTGGGTAAAATGATGGAATCAATTATTAAGGATGTCATAGCAGCGCATTTGGAAAGAGGTGACATGATAGGTCCAAGTCAGCATGGATTTGTGAAAGGGAAATCATGCTTGACAAATCTTCTGGAATTTTTTGAGGATGTTTCCAGTAGAGTGGACAAGGGAGAACCAGTTGATGTGGATAATTTGGACTTTCAGAAGGCTTTCGACAAGGTCCCACACAAGAGATTAATGTGCAAAGTTAAAGCACATGGGATTGGGGGAAGTGTGCTGACATGGATTGAGAACTGGTTGTCAGACAGGAAGCAAAGAGTAGGAGTAAATGGGTACTTTTCAGAATGGCAGGCAGTGATAAGTGGGGTACCGCAAGGTTCTGTGCTGGGGCCCCAGTTGTTTACATTGTATATTAATGATTTGGATGAGGGGATTAAATGTAGTATCTCCAAATTTGCGGATGACACTAAGTTGGGTGGCAGTGTTAGCTGCGAGGAGGATGCTATGAGGCTGCAGAGTGACTTGGATAGGTTAGGTGAGTGGGCAAATACATGGCAGATGAAGTATAATGTGGATAAATGTGAGGTTATCCACTTTGATGGTAAAAACAGAGAGACAGACTATTATCTGAATGGTGACAGATTAGGAAAAGGGGAGGTGCAACGAGACCTGGGTGTCATGGTACATCAGTCATTGAAGGTTGGCATGCAGGTACAAAAGGCGGTTAAGAAAGCAAATGCCATGTTGGCCTTCATAGCGAGGGGATTTGAGTATAGGGGCAGGGAGGTATTGCTACAGTTGTACAGGAGCTTGGTGAGGCCACACCTGGAGTATTATGTACAGTTTTGGTCTCCTAACTTGAGGAAGGACATTCTTGCTATTGAGGGAGTGCAGCGAAGGTTCACCAGACTGATTCCCGGGATGGCAGGACTGACATATCAAGAAAGACTGGATCAACTGGGCTTGTATTCACTGGAGTTCAGAAGAATGAGAGGGGATCTCATAGAAACGTTTAAAATTCTGACGGGTTTAGACAGGTTAGATGCAGGAAGAATGTTCCCAATGTTGGGGAAGTCCAGAACCAGGGGTCACAGTCTAAGGATAAGGGGTAAGCCATTTAGGACTGAGATGAGGAGAAACTTCTTCACCCAGAGAGTGGTGAACCTGTGAAATTCTCTACCACAGAAAGTTGTTGAGGCCAATTCACTAAATATATTCAAAAAGGAGTTAGATATAGTTCTTACTACTAGGGGGATCAAGGGGTATGGCGAGAAAGCAGGAATGGGGTACTGAGGTTGCATGTTCAGCCATGAACTCATTGAATGGCGGTGCAGGCTCGAAGGACCGAATGGCCTACTCCTGCACCTATTTTCTATGTTTCTATGTAAGTGGGTTGATGTGTTTCCAATGTGGAAAATAACAACAAGTAATACACTGGACATTTTACGAAAATTATTTTCTTCATTTGGCCTCCCTGAAGAAATTGTTTCGGATAATGGACCACAATTTCGTTCAGAAGAATTTGCACAATTGACGAGCAAAAATGCTGTGAAACATACCAAGGTTCCACCATACCATCCTGCTTCGAATGGTGCAGCAGAGCGCACTGTACAAATTGTAAAACGTGCCCTCATAAAACAAATGTTAGATCCAAATCCAAGGAAACGACAGTTGTCATTGGATCACAAATTGGCTAATTTTTTGATTACATATCGAAATACTCCTCATACAACTACTGGTAGAATACCAGCAGAGTTGTTTCTCAAACGACAGCCACGAACCAGATTCGCGTTGTTAAAGCCAAATTTAGCACAGTCCGTCGCAGAGACACAATTAAGACAGAAAGAGAATCAGGATAGAGGTCGAGTAAAAGAGAGAAGTGTGAAATTAAACCAGAAGGTGAGAGTGAAGAACCATCAGCATAAATGGTTAAAGTGGTTACTAGGAAGAGTGGTGAAGATATGTGGTCCTCACACATATTTGGTAAAGATGTTTGATAATGGACAGGTTAGGTTTGTTCGTATTGATCATATTTTACCTACAGACATGGAAGGAGTTGAAGGTGGGAATGATTCAATTATTTCTGACTCATCAGATAGTTTTGATACACCAGTAGCAAATCCTAAATTCAATGTACTGGAAACAAATCCAGGAGAGAATCAGAATGAAAGTCTGAGTCCGAGTCAGGAAAACAAAGAGCTTGAAGTTAGAGTGAGTTCAAATGAAAATCAAGGAAATTCCGTGGAGGAAAACGTTCCTCAGGATGAGCCTCGAATGAGTTTAGATTCGACACCATGTTTGGAAGGTTCTGTTCGAGAGCGAAGGTATCCTCTTCGAAACAGAAAACTAGTGGTAAAGTTACATTTGTAAATATGGAAAAAAATAAGTTTATATCCTGTGTTATGTAGAAACATGAAAGTTATGTATGATGTTTGTTATGATGGCTTCTTCATTAAGGAGGGAGAAGTGTAATGTCTGTAAGCTTGTAATGTTTGTAGCTCCACACTGTGGATCTGGACGTATTGTGTACTGCAATTGCAGAGTTAATCATTAAACAGAACCAGCAGATTCCGGAGATTTCCGAGAGAGCTGCCTGCCATGTTAGGAAGCTGTGTATGCTGTGCTCTGTGAAGAAATCACACTATATAAATGCATGTCTTTCTTGGTTGAAGGATACATATTGGCCCAAGAACAATGGGGGATAATTTTACAGCTTTGCTTCAAACTAGCGGCCGTGGGATCTTTTACATTCAACTCGGTTGAACTGAAAAATGGGAAGAGGCACAATAGCTCTTTTTTGGCCGGCACAGACACGATGGGCCGAATGGCCTCCTTCTGTGCTGTAAATTCTATGGTCATCTCAAAGTGCTGCACCTCCAGTAATGCAGCACTCCCTCAGTACTGCCCCTCCGACAGTGCGGCACTGCCTCAGTACAGCCTCTCCGACAGTGCAGCGCTCCCTCAGTACTGCCCCTCCGACAATGCGGCACTCCCTCAGTACTGCCCCTCTGACAATGCAGCACTCCCTCAGTACTGCCCCTCCGACAGTGCGGCACTCCCTCAGTAATGCCCCTCCGACATTACGTCGCTCCCTCAGTACTGCCCCTCCGAGAGTGCGGCGCTCCCTCATAGAAACATAGAAACATAGAAAATAGGTGCAGGAGTAGTCCATTCGGCCCTTCGAGCCTGCACCACCATTCAATAAGATCATGGCTGATCATTCCCTCAGTACCCCTTTCCTGCTTTCTCTCCATACCCCTTGATCCCCTTAGCCATAACGGCCATATCTAACACCCTCTTGAATATACTCAATGAACTGGCATCAACAACTCTCTGCGGCAGGGAATTCCACAGGATAACAACTCTCTGAGTGAAGAAATTACTCCTCATCTCAGTCCTAAATGGCCTACCCCTTATCCTAAGACTCTGTCCCCCTGGTTCTGGACTTCCCCAATATCGGGAACATTCTTCCTGCATCTAACTTGTCCCGTCCCGTCAGAATCTTATATGTTTCCATGAGATAACAAAAGAACATAAGAACATAAGAATTAGGAACAGGAGTTGGCCATCTAGCCCCTCGAGCCTGCTCCGCCATTCAACAAGATCATGGCTGATCTGGCCGTGGACTCAGCTCCACTTACCCGCCCGCTCCCCGTAACCCTTAATTCCCTTATTGGTTAAAAATCTATCTATCTGTGATTTGAATACATTTAATGAGCTAGCCTCAACTGCTTCCTTGGGCAGAGAATTCCACAGATTCACAACCCTCTGGGAGAAGAAATTCCTTCTCAACTTGGTTTTAAATTGGCTCCCGCGTATTTTGAGGCTGTGCGCCCTAGTTCTAGTCTCCCCAACCAGTGGAAACAACCTCTCTGCCTCTATCTTGTCTATCCCTTTCATTATTTTAAATGTTTCTATAAGATCACCCCTCATCCTTCTGAACTCCAACGAGTAAAGACCCAGTCTACTCAATCTATCATCATAAGGTAACCCCCTCATCTCCGGAATCAACCTAGTGAATCGTCTCTGTACCCTCTCCAAAGCTAGTATATCCTTCCTTAAGTAAGGTGACCAAAACTGCATGCAGTACTCCAGGTGCGGCCTCACCAATACCCTGTACAATTGCAGCAGGACCTCCCTGCTTTTGTACTCCATCCCTCTCGCAATGAAGGCCAACATTCCATTCGCCTTCCTGATATATAAAATGGAAAAGAGTGACTAAAGTAAATGTTGGTCCCTTAGAAGATGAGAAGGGGCATTTAATAATGGGAAATGTGGAAATGGCTGAGACCTTAAATAATTATTTTGCTTCGGTCTTCACAGTGGAAGACACAAAAACCATGCCAAAAATTGCTGGTCACAGGAATGTGGGAAGGGAGGACCTTGAAATAATCATTATCACTGCAGACCCGTGAAGCTCGTGCCCAGGGACCCCCCCCCCCGCCCAATATGGAGCCCCGGTAACACACCCGGTAACGCAGGAAAGCAGAGCAGCGGCGACAGACCATTCGGCCCCTCGAGCCCGTTCCGCCGTTCAATCCGATGGTGGCTGATCCGTTTCCCCGACCCATTGCCCCACATCCTTGTCGCCTCTCACCAATGTTCCTGCTCGGCCACTTGCGGTCTCATGGTGATCGGAACGGTCCCACGCAGGCCACTCACTGACTTCCACGCTGTAAACACCGTGCATGTGCAGACATTTAAAGGGACCACGCGTTAACATAAACAGGCCACGCAGAGCAAAGCGCAGCTCGCAGGGAACCTTGGAGTGGGACCCATTGAATTACCACAATGTCAGCCGTGGCTCAGTGGGCAGCACTCTCTCTCTCTCACCTCTGAGTCAGAAGGTTGTGGGTTCAAGTCCCATCCCATGGACTCGAGCACAAAAGTCTAGGCTGACACTCCCAGTGCAGTACTGAGAGAGCGCAGCACTGTCGGAGGGGCAGTACTGAGGGAGTGCAGCACTGTAGGAGGGGCAGTACTGAGGGAGCACCGCGCTGTCAGAGGGGCTGTACTGAGGGAGCGCCGCACTGTCGGAGGGCAGTACTGAGGGAGCTCCGCACTGTCGGAGGGGCAGTACTGAGGGAGCTCCGCACTGTCGGAGGGGCAGTACTGAGGGAGCGTCGCACTGTCGGAGGGGCAGTACTGAGGGAGCGTCGCACTGTCGGAGGGGCAGTACTGAGGGAGCGTCGCACTGTCGGAGGGACAGTACTGAGGGAGCGCCGCACTGTCAGAGGGGCAGTTCTGAGGGAGTGCCGCACTGTCGGAAGTGCAGTACTGAGGGAGTGCCGCACTGTCAGAGGGGCTGTACTGAGGGAGCGCCGCACTGTCGGAGGGCAGTACTGAGGGAGCTCCGCACTGTCGGAGGGGCAGTACTGAGGGAGCTCCGCACTGTCGGAGGGGCAGTACTGAGGGAGCGTCGCACTGTCGGAGGGGCAGTACTGAGGGAGCGTCGCACTGTCGGAGGGGCAGTACTGAGGGAGCGTCGCACTGTCGGAGGGACAGTACTGAGGGAGCGTCGCACTGTCGGAGGGACAGTACTGAGGGAGCGCCGCACTGTCAGAGGGGCAGTTCTGAGGGAGTGCCGCACTGTCGGAAGTGCAGTACTGAGGGAGCGCCGCACTGTCGGAGGGGCAGTACTGAGGGAGTGCCGCACTGTCGGAGTGGCAGTACTGAGGGAGCGTTGCACTGTCGGAGGGGCCGTCTTTCGAATGAGATTGAACCGAGGCCCCGTCTGCGCTCTCGGGTGGATGTAAAAGATCCCATGGCACTATTTCGAAGAAGAGCAGGGGAGTTCTCCCCGGTGTCCTGGGCCAATATTGATCCCTCAATCAACATAGCTTAACAGATTCTCTGATCATTTATCACATTGCTGTTTGTGGGAGCTTGCTGTGTGCAAATTGGATGCTGCATTTCCCACATTACAACAGGGACTACTCTCCAAAAGTACTTCACGAGCTGTAAGGCACTTTTGTACATCCAGCATTCGTGAAAAGCGCTATAGAAATGCAGAGAATAGATTATCAACTATCACTGAAGTGTAGAACATTCTCCCACTGGGTAGTAACATCAAAATGTTTACATGTCCGAGGTTAAAATTCCAATTTGACTGAAGTTTCTTTCTTTATAAAACTGGATAGGATGCCTATGGTGACAAATGTTTTACGTGGCCCCAGACTTTGCTCTGCATGGGACGCATCACATCGCCCCACCATCGGCGGCCGTGCCTTCTGCTGCCTGGGCCCCAAGTTCTAGAACTCCCTCCCTAAACCTCTCTGCCTCTCTACCTCTCTCTCCTCCTTTAAGACGCTCCTTAAAACCTCCCCCTATGACCGAGCTTTTGGTCACCTGTCCCACTATCTCCCCGTGTGGCTCGATAATCGCTCCTGTGAAGCTCCTTGGGGCGTTTTACTATGTTAAAGGTGCTATATAAACGCAAATTGTTGTTGTTCACTATTCTCAGTGCATAAAATATTTCAGGTAAGACTCATTTTCTCTTTATGCACACATTTTAACACAACAACAACTTTATCCCCGGTATCCTGGGGCTAATATTTATCCCTCAAACATCATCACTAAAAACAGATTATCTGGTCATTTATCACATTGCTGTGTGTGGGAGCTTGCTGTGCGAAAATTGGCTGCCGCGTTTCCCACATTACAACAGTGACCACACTCCAAAAGTACTTCATTGGCTGTAAAGTGCTTTGAGACGTCCAGTGGGCGTGAAAGGTGCTATAGAAATGCAAGTCTTTTTTTCTTTCTTTAACGTAGTAAAATGTCTCAAGGATTTTCACTGGGGTATTGTGAAACAAAATTTGTCTTGAGGGGCTGAATGGCCTACTCCTGCTCCTATTTCTATTTTTTTATTCGTTCCAGGATGTGGGCTGGCATTTATTGCCCGTCCCTAATTGCCCCTTGAGAAGGTGGTGGTGAGCCGCCTTCTTGAACCGCTGCAGTCCGTGTGGTGAAGGTGCTCCCACAGTGCTGTTAGGGAGGGAGTTCCAGGATTGTGACCCAGCGACGATGAAGGAACGGCCGATATATTTCCCAGTCGGGATGGTGTGTGACTGGGAGGGGAACGTGGAGGTGGTGGTGTTCCCATGCCCCTGCTGCCCTTGTCCTTCTAGGTGGTAGAGGTCGCGGGTTTGGGAGGTGCTGCCGAAGAAGCCTTGGCGAGTTGCTGCAGTGCATCTTGTAGATGGTACACACTGCAGCCAGGGGGCGCCGGTGGTGGAGGGAGTGAGTGTTGAAGGTGGTGGATGGGGGGCCAATCAAGCGGCTGCTTTGTCCTGGATGGTGTCGAGTTCGAGTGTTGTTGGAGCTGTACTCATCCAGGCAAGTGGAGAGTGTTCCATCACACTCCTGACTTGTGTCTTGTAGATGGTGGAAAGGCTTTGGGGAGTCAGGAGGCGAGACACTCACCACAGAATACCCAGCCTCTGGACCTGCTCTTGTAGCCACAGTATTTATGTGGCTGGTCCAGTTAAGTTTCTGGTCACTGGTGATCCCCAGGATGTTGATGGTGGGGGATTCGGTGATGGTAATGCCGTTGAATGTCAGGGGCGGTGGTTAGACTCTCGCTTGTTGGAGATGGTCATCATCATCATCATAGTCACTCCCTCGGAATCGAGGAAGACTTGCTTCCATTCTTAAAATGAGTCTTTAGGTGGCTGAACAGTCCAATACGAGAACCACAGTCCCTGTCACAGATGGGGGAAGGGTGGGTGGGACAGGTTTGCTGCACGCTCCTTCTGCTGCCTGCGGACGAGACTTGAGGTGCTCATTGCCTGGCACTTGTGTGGCGCGAATGTTACTTGCCACTTATCAGCCCAAGCCTGAATGTTGTCCAGGTCTTGCTGCATGCGGGCACGGACTGCTCCATTATCTGAGGGGTTGTGAATGTTGAAGTGTAGTCACTCTTGTATTGCAAACATCACCTTTTGGGGTTATTCCTCAGTCACCGTGACATCATCAAATGACCACAAATGTAATACTCGTGGGGAACTCGGTGTAAGAGTTAAGGGGCTGAAATTCCCGTTATAATGCTGCCTGTGGGAGGCGGCTAACAGACGCCAAAGGCCTACTGTCCGTGGTAAGCGCCGTCTCCGCCCGGGCTGAAATTGGGTCGGCTCTTTGGCAGAGGCGCCAAGAGGTAATGCTGGGCCGGCTAACACCACCCACGTGGTGAGGTCATGCAGCATGTAACGCCTCTTTGACGCCTCTGTCGCGACATTCGCTTTGTGCGGTTGCCGTACCGACAGGCGACTGTACAGCCGGGAAACAGTGGTCGCAACAGAGCGGATCGCGGGCAGAATTGCCCAGCAAGGGAGGTAAGTTTTTCTCGTTATTTATTTCTGCGTGCTTTCATTCAGTTTAAGAGTGGGGGAAGTGTGTGTGTGGATCGGAGAAGTTTGTGTTTTTGTTTCTTCCCGTTTTTTTCCAGCACGTTGGCGGCTTCCCGATGGGGAGATTCAGTCAGCCTCCTGAGCTCCCGCCCGAGGGAGAGTGTGCAACGTCACCTTTTAGCGCTGCTCTCTCATCTTTGGGCGTAAAAACTGAATTTGGGACTTTGAGGCTGCAGCTAATGCCCGGCGTTAAAATCAGCACGCGGGCATGAACACCGCCTCAAATACGGCCATGACCAATTTCGAACCTGAAATATTCTCGTCAGTCCAGTGGACTGTCTCTTTAAATTTTACTTCTGCAAAGGCCAGCCTTGTCTGAAAGCTTTCTGCTGTTTGTTTTGCACAGTCCTTGTTTACAGACTGAAGTTGCTCGAAGCTGTTAACCCTTTGTCCTGTGCTTTTCACCTGTCTGGGACCACTTTACAGTCCAACTTTACAGTTTACCCTTTATCATCATCATAGGTAGTCCCTCGAAACGAGGATGACTTGCTTCCTCGCCGAAAAGGGATGAGACATATGAAGAAAAACTGGATCGACTAGGCTTATATTCACTGGAATTTAGAAGAATGAGACATAGAAACATATAAAATTCTGACGCGATTGGACAGGTTAGATGCAGGAAGAATGTTCCCGATGTTGGGAAAGTACAGAACCAGGGGTCACAGTCTAAGGATAAGGGGTAAGCCAGTTAGGACTGAGATGAGGAGAAACTTCTTCACTCAGAGAATTGTGAACCTGTGGAATTCTCGACCACAGAAAGTTGTTGAAGCCAGTTCGTTGGATATATTCAAAAGAGAGTTAGATGTGGCCCTTACGGCTAAAGGGATCAAGGGGTATGGAGAGAAAGCAGGAATGGGGTACTGAAGTTGCATGATCAGCCATGATCTTATTCAATGGCGGTGCAGGCTCAAAGGGCCGAATGGCCTACTCCTGCACCTATTTTCTATGTTTCTATGAGTTCACAGGTGTTTCAATGAAGGACCTAATATTCCAGATCCCGAACTACATGTTGAAGGGTGGAAGATGCCTGTGGGTGGATTTTTTTAACGTGGGGTGGCCGTTGCACACCAGCCACCACACGGGCTTGACAGAGCGAGGTCTTGGTCCAGTGGCAAGGGTTAACCAGGACGACTGGAGACCTGCTCTGCTGCACGGACCCAGTGTGCGCACACATATCGCAGTGTGGGCTGGTCTGTGCTGCCCCTGGGCCCTCGCCTCTTCTGGGCCCCGAACTCTCGCCTCTCCTGGGCCCCAGTCACATCCCTCTACAAACTCTCACCGCTCCTTCACTCCACCAGCTTCGTGGCCCCGTGGAGCGTTCGGAGAGTCTAATCCTGTCTTAACCAGCGGAGGATGGTGATTTCAAATGTATGCCTTCTAGTTACCGATTCGTCAGCCTGTGCAAGGGGGCCTTCCTAATTTACCGTACCAAAACCCCTCTTTGAATGCCTCTGTTTGATTTTCTCTGCACTGTCTCTGTTCCAGTGAAAAGAACCACATTTTCTTTTGCCTCACAATCAAGCCTCTGATCCCTGGCATCAACCTCGTGACCCAGAGGGCAGCTGGCCATTTGGAAATAAACGCCTTCAGCAGAGGAACGGAGAGAGTTGGAAGAAGTTTTCTGTTTTAAAAAGAGAGAGGGAGAGAGAGAGAGAGAGAGAGAAATCATATGCATAACATTTCAGGTAAAGACAGACCGAAGCTGGGCCTATAGTGAGTCAGCAACTTTGTGTCTCAGCTGAGATTCAGACAATGCAGTGACCCCCCGAGTCTCGAGTCCTCCCCTGATGGAGCCCTATCACATCATCCATTCCCAGAGAGCCACCATATCACCTGACACTGACTCACACAACCGTGTGACCAAGTACACATTTGGGTTAATTACCTCTGCCACATCATTTTCTGAGCTCTCACTGAAAACGTAGTTACGTAAAGAAAGTGATTCAGAAATGTCGGGAAAGTTCCAGAAAATGTCAACATCAACACCCATCTTTAAACCCAGGCCCCAGCCTGCTGCCTGCTCTCTCAGCTGGACCTAAATGATCCGGTGGTCACTATTACAGAGAGGTTCTCTCCGGTGTCCTGGGGCCAATTTTTATCCCTCAAACATCATCACTAAAAACAGATTATCTGGGTCATTTCCACATTGCTGTGTGTGGGAGCTTGCTGTGCGCAAATTGGCTGCCGCGTTTCCCACATTACATAATAAGAAATAAGAACTTAAGAAATAGGAGCAGGAGTCGGCCATTCGGCCCCTCAAGCCTGCTCCGCCATTCAATAAGATCATGGCTGATTACAACAGTGACTGCACTTCAGAAAGTGCTTCATTGGCTGTGAAGCGCTTTGGGATGTCCTGAGGTCGTAAAAGGCGCTATAGAAATGCAAGTCTTTTTTTATCAGGCCAAATCATCAGAGTGGGACATTCATTTAAATGTATTTAAGCGAAAATAGTTGAGAGTGTTGCTTCTTTTAAGCATTTGCAACATCTTTATTTGAACATTTTATTTCAGTTCCTGAAGTCCCCTGACTCTCGCTGGGTTACAGTTCCATAAATACAAGAACATAAGAAATAGGAGCAGGAGTCGGCCATTTGGCCCCTCGAGCCTGCTCCACCATTTAATAGGATCATGACTGATCCGATCATGGACTCAGCTCCCTGCCCGCTCCCCATAACCCCTTCTTCCCTTATCGGTTAAGAAATTGTCTATTTCTGCCTTAAATTTATTCAATGTCCCAGCTTCCACAGCTCTCTGAGGCAGCGAATTCCACAGATTTACAATCCTCTGAGAGAAGAAATTTCTCCTCAGTTCTGTTTTAAATGGGTGGCCCCTTATTCTAAGATCATGCCCCCTAGTTCTAGTCTCCCCCATCAGTGGAAACATCCTCTCTGCATCCACCTTGTCAAGCCCCCTCATAGTCTTATACATTTCAACATAGTCTTAACAGTCTAGCAGTATCTCACTCGAGGCTGTGTGTGAGTTAAGGATCTCGATGCTGGTTAGACCCTATTCCTGGAACATGATCTCCCGCACTGCAAACACCACACTCCCGTTATTGGTAGTCTGACCCCTCGGCGACAGGTCGATAACAACAACTTGTATTTATATAGCGCCTTTAACGTTGTAAAATATCCCAAGTCCCTTCACAGGAGTGTTACGTGACAAAACATTTGACACCGAGAAACATAATGAGCAATTAGAGCAGGTAGCCAAAAGCTGGGTCAAAGAGGTCGGTTTTAAGGAGCTTCTTAAATAAGGAAAGAGAGGTAGAGAGGCGGAGAGGTTTAGGGAGGGAGTTCCACAGCTTGGGGCCCAGGCAGCTGAAGGCATGGCAGCCAATGGTAGAACGATTAAAATCGGGGTTGTGCAAGAGGCCAAAATTGGAGGAACGCAGAAATCTCGGGGTTTCTGGACAGGAGGAGATTTGGCCGGAGCAAAACAGGTGTCAGCTGTGGCTCAGTGGGCAGCACTCTCACCTCTGAGTCAGAAGGTTGTGGGTTCAAGTCCCACTCTAGAGACCCGAGCACAAATATCTAGGCTGACACTCCCAGTGCAGTGCTGAGGGAGCTCTGTACTGTCGGAGGTGCTGACTTTCGGATGAGACGTTAAACCGAGGCCCGTCGCCCCCAAAGTGGATGTAAAATACCCGCCCTCCTGTATGGCTCACAGACATGGGTCATGTACAGTAGACACCTCAAGTTGCTGGAGAAATACCACCAACGATGTCTCCGCAGGATTCTACAAATCCCCTGGGAGGATAGACGCACCAACATTAGCGTCCTCGACCAGGCCAACATCCCCAGCATCGAAGCACTGACCACACTTGATCAGCTCCACTGGGCAGGCCACATTGTCCGCATGCCAGACACGAGGCTCCCAAAGCAAGCGCTCTACTCGGAACTCCTACACGGCAAACGAGCCAAAGGTGGGCAGAGGAAACGTTACAAGGGACCACCCTCAAAGCCTCCCTGATAAAGTGCAACATCCCCACCGACACCTGGGAGTCCCTGGCCAAAGACCGCCCTAAGTGGAGGAAGTGCATCCGGGAGGGCGCTGAGCACCTCGAGTCTCATCGCCGAGAGTGTGCAGAAACCAAGCGCAGGCAGCGGAAGGAGCGTGCGGCAAACCAGTCCCACCCTCCCCTTCCCTCAACCACTGTCTGTCCCACCTGTGACAGGGTCTGTGGCTCTCGTATTAGACTGTTCAGCCACCAAAGAACTCACTTCAGGAGTGGAAGCAAGTCTTCCTCGATTCTGAGGGACTGCCTATGATGATGATGATGATGATGATGATGTAAAATGAAGAACAGCAGGGGAGTTCTCCTCGGTGTCCTGGACCAATATTTATCCCTCAACCAAAATCACTAACAAAAGATTATCTCATTGCGGTTTGTGGGAGCTTGCTGTGCGCAGAATGGCTGCCGCGTTTTCCACATTACAACAGTGACTGCACTGGCTTCATTGGCTGTAAGGTGCTTTGGGCCATGCTGAGGTGGGGAAAGGCACTGTAGAGATACAAGTCTTTCTCAGCAGGATTGGGAGTGTGCTGTGTTGACTCTCTGGCCTAAGATTATGCGCTAATTAAGAATAAAGAACACTAGGAGTCGGCCATTCGGCCCTTGAGCCCGCTCCGCCATTCAATAAGATCACGGCTGATCTTCGACCTCAACTCCACTTTCCCGCCCGATCCCCATATCCCTCCATTTCCCCCAGAGTCCAAAAATCTATCGATCTCGGCCTTGAATATACTCAACGACTCAGCCTCCACAGCCCTCTGGGGCAGAGAATTCCAAAGATTCACCACCCTCTGAGTGAAGAAATTCCTCCTCATCTCAGTCCTAAATATCCTGAGACTGTGACCCCTGGTTCTAGACTCCCCAGCCCGGGGGAAACATCCTCCCTGCATCTACCCCGTCGAGCCCTCAAAAAAATGTGTTTGTTCCAATGAGACCATCTCTAATTCTTAGAAACTCCAGAGAGTATCGACCCAAACTACTCAATCTCTCCCAATGGGATAGCCCTCTCAACCCAGGAATCAGTCTGGTGAACCTTCGTTGCACTCCCTCAATGGCAAGTATATCCTTCCTTAGGTAAGGAGACCCAAACTGTGCACAATACTCCAGGTGTGGTCTCACCAGGGCCCGATATAATTGCAGTAAGACGTCTTTTATACTCAAATCCTCCTGTAATAAAGGCCAACATAGCATTTGATTTCCTAATTGCTTGCTGTACCTGCCTGTTAACTTTCAGTAATTGTGTACAAGGACACCCAGGTCCCTCTGGACACCAACATTTCACAATCTCTCACCATTTGAAAAATACTCTGCTTTACTATTTTTCCTACCGAAGTGGATAATTTTAAGTGCACAAGAACAAACAAAATGGCCTGGAAATTGCGGTCGGAGACTTCCCGCGGGGCAACTGCCTCCGACCTGAAACATTTCTCCCAACGTACCTGGTGGTCCCGGGAGGAGCGTGGGATTCCGGTGGGGAGACCTTCTCTTCCCGCACTGAGGAGCGCGCTCCCGTCCTCCAGGTTCCCACGGAGACGGTGCGGTCACGTGTGAGTGCTCAACCAATCAGGTACAGCATTCCACAGGTTCCCATTAATAGCAATAACTCCGTATCTACCCGTTCTCATTGCTATTAATGGGGAAAATAACAAACATACACTAATAAAAAATAAAAACAGACCTCATGTAATTAAAATTAATTGAAATTAAAGTTAATAAATTCCTCAGAAAAAAACAGTATTTTTCCAATTTTTCTTTAAGTTTTGTAATTCAGGTTAAAAATAAACTTACCTTAGTGGGCAGAGTTTTTAACAATAAAATGTGTTTATTTAATTTAATTTTATTGTGTTTATGTATGTTTTAAAACACTTGTGCCTGTAAAAGTAGGCTATGCTTTTATCAAGCACAAGAGTTTTGAGGACAGTTGCTGGGCAAGATATGTGCAAATATCACAATTTTGTCCGTGCAAGTGTCCTCGCTCCCGAGATACGGATGATCCGTCAAGCTCCATCTTGACAGATCGGAAAAGCCGGTTTTCAGCGCATGTGCATTGTGCATCGAAAATTGGCTTTTGCGATGCCTTCCCGGGTCCGCACACACCCGGTACATACTCCGTGCACACTCAGTACACACCCCGTACACACCCCATACACACGCCGTACACGCCCGGCACACGCCCCACACACGCCCCGTACACACCCCGTACACACCCAGTACACACTCAGTACACACTCCGCACACGCCCCGTACACACCCCGTACACACTCCGTACACACTCCGTACACACCCCGTACACACCCCGTACACGCCCGGCACGCCCCGTACACGCCCAGTACACACCCAGTACACACTCAGTACACACTCCGTACACACCCCGTACACACCCCATACACACTCCGTACACGCCCGGCACACACCCCGCACACGCCCCGTACACACCCCGTACACACCCAGTACACACTCAGTACACACTCAGTACACACTCCGTACACACCCCGTACACGCTCCGTACACGCTCCGTACACACCCCGTACACACCCCGTACACGCCCGGCACGCCCCGTACACGGCCAGTACACACTCAGTACACACTCCGTACACACCCCGTACTCACTCAGTACACACTCAGTACACACCCTGTACACACTCAGTACACACCCAGTACACACCCAGTACACACCCCGTACACACCCAGTACACACCCCGTACACACCCAGTACACACTCAGTACACACCCCGTACACACTCAGTACACACTCAGTACACACCCCGTACACACCCAGTACACACCCCGTACACACCCAGTACACACCCAGTACACACCCCGTACACACTCTGTATGGACCCGGGGAGGCAGAGATACACAGGCCATTGGTTTTAAAAAATAACTCTGCAGTAAACTTCATGATAGGTCCTTACTACACAGTATAAATGCACACGAGGCCATGCTTGAGAGAAGGTCAGTCTGTGACCTGTCCTTTATTCCTTAACACTCAAGTGATGAAGGTGGGTGGAGCTTCCCCTTTTATACCTGAAGGTCCAGGTTAGGAGTGTCTCCCACCTAGTGGTCAGTGTTCTCACAGTGTACAACTTAGGTCAGTTTATACATGGGTTACAATGCTGGTTGAATACATGACACTTCACTCTGCAGCACTGAGGTCTTTTGAAAGCTCCTGAAAGCACTCAGCGGAACGAACACATGTACAAGCCTATCCTGCTCAGCTTGCACACATCAAACAATGATGAAAGCGGGTGCAATAACTAGCAACTGCCCCATGTGACCAGCAGTCAGGAGATTCCTATCAGCCCAGAACCACAGGGGCGTGGGTACTCTGCGGAGACACAGAAGAGTTCTTAAAACCCTCTTGTGCCTCACATGCTGCATGGATAAAGGGCTAGTTTATCAAACTCGGGTCTCTGGTCTCCAAGGGTCATCTGACTGTCACCCGATTGCCGTCTTTTTCCATTTGTGTTTGTTGACTTGCAAACATCTTATTTCTGTGGCAGCACTAAAAGCACTGGCTTCCTCTAGGTGGCCAATACAATAACAAGAGCTTGCATTTATACAGCGCATTTAACGGCCCAAGGCGTTTCACAGAAGTATTATGAGATTTTAAAAATTTGAAACCGAGCCACATAAGGAGAACTTAGGGCAGCTTGGTCAAAGAGGTCAGTTTTAAGGAGCGTCTTGAAGGAGGAAAGAGAGGTGAAGAGGCGGAGAGGTTTAGGGAGGGAGTTCCAGAGCTTGGAGCCCGGGCAACAGAAGGCACGGCCACCAATGGTTGAGCGATTATAATCAGGGATGGTCAGGGGGGCAGCATTAGAGGAGCGCAGACATCTCGGGGGGTGGGGGGGGGAGGTTGGGGCTGGAGGAGATTACAGAGATAGGGAGGGGCGAGGGCCATGGAGGTATGTGAAAAGAAAAATGGGAATTTTGAAATCGAGTCGTTGTTTAACCGGGAGCCAATGTAGGTCAGCGAGCACAGGGGGTGATGGGTGAGCGGGACTTGGTGCGAGTTAGGACACGGGACAGTGAGTACAGGGGTTGATGGGTGAGCGGGACTCGGTGCGAGTTAGAACACGGGGCAGTGAGCACAGGGGGTGATGGGTGAGCGGGACACGGTGCGAGTTAGAACACGGGGCAGTGAGCACAGGGGCTGATGGGTGAGCGGGACTTGGTGCGAGTTAGGACACGGGTCAGCGAGCACAGGGGGCGATGAGTCAGTGGGACTCGGTGCGAGTTAGGACATGGGGCAGCCAAGTTTTGGATCATCTCTAGTTTACGTAGGGTAGAATGTGGGAGGCCAGCCAGGAGTGCGTTGGAATAGTCAAGTCTACAGGTAACAAAGGCACGGATGAGGGTTTCAGCAGCGGATGAGCTGAGGCAAGGGCGGAGATGGGCGATGTTATGGAGGTGGAAATAGGCGGTCTTAGTTATGCTGCGTGATAAGCTCATAACAAAGGATGAAACTGAGTACTGTGTACAATGAGCAAGTTTGACCTTAGCTCCTTTAATGAGACTCCAGAGTGCAGGTACCTCGTGGGTGGCCTGCTTATATACTGTGCTCCCAAGGGATGCTGGGATCCCTTGGGACTCCAACAGGTAGGCCCTCTGGTGGTCAGGTGTAATACAGGTTACAGAGGGGTTAAATACATAACATCAGTCCCCCGTGAAGTCAACAGTACACTTATTTACAAGGTGAGATGATCTGGGGCTTTACGCTCCCTTGTCGATCGTCTCGGTACAAATGCGGGTGTGGGTGAGTTGGTCAGTTCTTCACTGGGCTGTTGGGCAGCCGGCCTCGCCGGGCGGCTGGGGATTGTGAGTTCGGCATCGTGGTCAACCATGGTATCAGTTGCCACTTGTGTGTGTGTTGGAGGGTCAAAGTTGGTGATGCCTTGTACGTAGCTGTTGGTGAACCGCAATTTGATTTGGTCCAAGTGTTTTCTGTGCGTTTGTCCATTGGCCAATTTGACCTGAAACACCCTACTCCCCTCTTTGGCTGTGACCGTGCCAGCGAGCCATTTGGGATCATGTCCATAATTGAGCACAAACACAGGATCATTGATCTCAATATCGCGTGACAAATTTGCGCGATCATGGTACACACTTTGTTGATGCCGCCTGCCCCCCGGAGATCAGGGTGGACAAGAGAGAGCCTTGTTTTGAGCACCCTTTTCATGAACAGCTCGGCTGGGGGAATCCTGGTGAGTGAGTGGGGTCTGGTGCAGTAGCTGAGCAGCACTCGGGACAACCGGGTCTGCAGGGAGCCTTCCGACACACGTTTCATAAGAACATAAGAATTAGAAACAGGAGTTGGCCATCTAGCCCCTTGAGCCTGCTCCGCCATTCAACAAGATCATGGCTGATCTGGCCGTGGACTCAGCTCCACTTACCCGCCCACTCCCCATAACCCTTAATTCCCTTATTGGTTAAAAATCTATCTATCTGTGATTTGAATACATTCAATGAGCTAGCCTCAACTGCTTCCTTGGGCAGAGAATTCCACAGATTCACAACCCTCTGGGAGAAGAAATTCCTTCTCTATTCAATTTTAAATTGGCTCACCCGTATTTTGAGACTGTGCCCCCTAGTTCTAGTCTCCCCGACCAGTGGAAACAACCTCTCTGCCTCTATCTTGTCTATCCCTTTCATTATTTTAAATGTTTCTATAAGATCACCCCTCATCCTTCTGAACTCCAACGAGTAAAGACCCAGTCTACTCAATCTATCATCATAAGGTAACCCCCTCATCTCCGGAATCAGCCTAGTGAATCGTCTCTGTACCCTCTCCAAAGCCAGTATATCCTTCCTTAAGAAAGGTGACCAAAACTGCACGCAGTACTCCAGGTGCGGCCTCACCAATACCCTGTACAGTTGCAGCAGGACCTCCCTGCTTTTGTACTCCATCCCTCTCGCAATGAAGGCCAACATTCCATTCGCCTTCCTGATTACCTGCTGCACCTGCAAACTAACTTTTTGGGATTCATGCACCGCAGCATGTTGTAATTTCTCCCCATTCAAATAATATTCCCTTTTACTGTTTTTTTTCCCAAGGTGGATGACCTCTCATTTTCCGACATTGTATTCCATCTGCCAAACCTTAGCCCATTCGCTTAACCTATCTAAATCTCTTTGCAGCCTCTCTGTGTCCTCTACACAACCCGCTTTCCCACTAATCTTTGTGTCATCTGCAAATTTTGTTACACTACACTCTGTCCCCTCTTCCAGGTCATCTATGTATATTGTAAACAGTTGTGGTCCCAGCACCGATCCCTGTGGCACACCACTAACCACCGATTTCCAACCCGAAAAGGACGCATTTATCCCGACTCTCTGCTTTCTGTTAGCTAGCCAATTCTTATCCATGCTAATACATTTCCTTGATTTGCTTGATGGTCTGAACTGCCCGTTCTGCCTGGCTGTTGGATGCAGGCTTGAACGGGGCAGATGTAATGTGCTTGATCCCGTTGCGGGACATGAATTCCTTGAATTCAGCACTAGTGAAACATGGCCCATTGTCGCTCACCAGGACATCATTCAGGCCGTGCGTGGCAAACATGGCTCATAGGCTTTCTATAGTGGCCATGGACGTGCTTACAGACATTATCGCACATTCAATCTGATACACTCATAATAAAGGATGAAACTGAGTACTGTGTACAATGCGCAAGTGTGACCTTAGCTCCTTTAAAAAGATTCCAGAGTGCAGGTACCTTGTGGGAGGCCTGTTTATATACCGTGCTCCCAAGGGATGCTGAGATCTCTTGGGACTCCAACAGGTGGGCCCTCTGGTGGTCAGGTGTCATGCAGGTTACAGAGGGTTAAATACATAACATCACTCCCCCATGAAGTCAACAGTACACTTATTTACAAGGTGAGATGATCTGGGGCTTTACGCTCCCTTGTCGATCGTCTCGGTACAAATGCGGGTGTGTGTGGGTTGGTCAGTTCTTCACTGGGCTGTTGGGCAGCCGGCCTTGCTGGGCTGCTGGGGATGGTGAGTTCGGCATCGTGGTCAACCATGGTGTCAGTTGCCACTTGTGTGTGTTGGAGGGTCAAAGTTGGTGGTGACCTCTTCGGGTTGTTCGTAGCTGTTGGTGAACCGCAATTTGATTTGGTCCAAGTGTTTTCTGAGCGTTTGTCCATTGGCCAATTTGACCTGAAACACCCTACTCCTCTCTTTCCCTGTGACCGTGCCAGTCAGCCATTTGGGACCATGTCTGTAATTGAGCACAAACACAGGATCATTGATCTCAATACCGCATGACAAATGTGCGCGGTCATGGTACACACTTTGTTGATGCCGCTTACCCTCCACGTGATCATGGCGATCAGGGTGGACAAGAGAGAGCCTTGTTTTAAGTGCCCTTTTCATGAGCAGCTCGGCTGGGGGAATCCTGGTGAGTGAGTGGGGTCTGGTGCAGTAGCTGAGCAGCACTCGGGACAACCGGGTCTGCAGGGAGCCTTCCGACACACGTTTCAAGCTTTGCTTGATGGTCTGAACTGCCCGTTCTGCCTGGCTGTTGGATGCGGGCTTGAATGGGGCAGATGTGACATGCTTGATCCTGTTGCGGGTCATGAATTCCTTGAATTCAGTATCGGTGAAGCACGGCCCATTGTCACTGACTAGGACATCAGGCAAGCCGTGTGTGACAAACATGGCTCGTAGGCTTTCAATGGTGGCCGTGGATGTGCTTACAGACATTATTGCACATTCAATCCATTTTGAGAAAGTGTCCATGACAACCAAAAACATTTTGCCTAGAAATGGGCCCGCATAGTCTACATGGATCCTTGACCACGGTTTGGAGGGCCACGACCACAAACTTAGCGGTGCCTCTCTGGGTGTATTGCTCAGCTGAGAGCAAGTGTTGCACTGGCGCACGCATGACTCTAAATCTGAGTCGATGCCGGGCCACCACACATGGGATCTGGCGATGACTCTCATCATTACAATGGGTAGGTGCTGTGCAGTTCACAAATGAACGTATCTCTGCCTTTCTTGGGCAAGACCACGTGATTGCCTCACAACAGACGGTCCGCCTGCAGGGACAACTCGTCTTTGCTCCTGTGGAACGGCTTAATCACCACCTGCATCTCCACTGGGACACTAGGCCAGCTCCCATGGAGGACACAGTTTTTTATCAAGGACAGTAAAAGTGGACTTCTCGTTCTCGAATGCATCCATCACCATGAGCAAGTCTGCTGGCTGTGCTATTTCCACCCCGGTGGTGGGCAGTGGCAGCCGACTGAGAGCATCTGCGCAGTTCTCTGTGCCCAGTCTGTGGCGGATTACATAGTTGTATGCCGACAATGTGAGCGCCCATCTTTGGATGCGGGCAGAGACATTGGTATTAATCCCTTTGCTCTCAGAGAACAGCGATATGAGCGGCTTGAGGTCAGTTTCAAGCTCAAATTTGAGGCCAAATAAATACTGGTGCAATTTTTTTACCCTGTAAACGCATGCCAGAGCCTCTTTTCCAATCATGCTGTAGGCCCTTTCGGCCTTGGACAAACTCCTGGACGCATAAACAACCGGTTGCAAAATCCCTGATTCGTTAGCCTGTTGTAACACACACCCGACCCCGTATGACGACGCATCGCAAGCTAGCACTAATCTTTTACAGGGGTTATACAGGACAAGCAGTTTGTTTGAACACAACAGATTTCTGGCTTTCTTAAAGGCAGCCTCTTGTGACCTCCCCCATACCCAGTTGTCTCCCTTGCGCAGTAGCGCATGTAGGGGTTCTAGCAGGGTGCTTAACCCGGGTAGGAAATTATCGAAATAGTTAAGGAGTCCCAGGAACGACCGCAGCTCCGTCACATTCTGTGGTGGCGGTGGTTTCTTAATGGCCTCTGTCTTGGCGTCGGTGGGTCTGATGCCGTCTGCTGCGATTCTTCTTCCCAAGAACTCGACGTCCTGTGCCAGGAAAACACACTTCGAGCATTTCAACCTGAGCCCCACGTGATCCAACCGACTAAGAACCTCTTCCAGATTCTTCAAGTGCTCCATGGTGTCCCGACCTGTAACCAATATGTCGTCCTGGAAAACCACTGTACAAGGAACCGATTTTAGCAGGCTCTCCGCGGCCGACCGAATCCCGAACGGACGGCGGTTGTAGGTAAACAGACCTTTGTGCGTGTTGATGCAGGTGAGGCCTTTCGAAGACTCCTCCAGCTCCTGCGTCATGTAGGCCGAGGTCAGGTCCAGCTTGGTGAACGTCTTCCCTCCAGCCAGGGTCACAAATAGGTCGTCTGCCTTGGGTAGCGGGTACTGGTCCTGCAGCGAAAAACGATTAATCGTTACTTTATAGTCCCCACAAATTCTAACCGTGTCATCCTCCTTAAGTACCGGGACAATCGGACTGGCCCAGTCGTTGAATTCCACCGGCGCGATGATGCCTTCACGTTGCAGCCCGTCCAATTCAGTCTGATCCACAGTGGATCGATCTTCCTCTGCAATGTGGTGGTTTGCAGGGTTTGCAGGGTTTGCAGCTCGCCTGCACATTCGTTGGGGGTGTCCCATTGTTCTGCAACAATTACACCCATAGAGCTTGAAGCGACATTGATGGGGCCGATGATCACCTCCACAGCGCCAACAAGGTGTTAACTGCCTCACATTAACAATTGATGGTGGACTCTGGGTCATCTGAGGTTGGGCAGCAGCAGCCGGCGTGTTTGCTCTGCCATGTATATTTCTGATCGAAAACGACGTTACTTTGTGCACAGTACTGGCTGAAACTTCTTTACTCTGCGAAATCTGTTTGGTGTTATCGCTGGTGGACATAAATGCCTTGGCTATCGTTATGGCTTGACTTAGATTCGGAGTTTCTACAGTTAACAGTTTGCGAAGGATTGTCTCATGGCCAATGCCCAGTACAAAAAAGTCTCGAAGCATTTGTTCTAGGAATCCCTCAAATTCACAATGTCCTGCAAGGCCCCTTAGTTCGGCGACATAGTTCGCCACTTCCTGGCCCTTCGATCGTTGACACGTGCAGAACCGATATCTTGCCATCAAAACGCTTTCCTTAGGATTTAGGTGCTCCCGGACTAGTGTACACAATTCTTCATAGGATTTAGCTGCTGGTTTTGCCGGAGCTAGGAGATTCTTCATGAGGCCATAGGTTGTTGCCCCACAGACAGTTAGGAGGATCGCCCTTCGTTTGGCAGCGTTCTCGTCCCCTTCCAGCTCATGGGCCACAAAGTATTGGTCGAGTCTCTCCCCGAAGGTCTCCCAATCGTTCCGTTCTGAGAACTTCTCCAGGATACCAACTGTTCTTTGCATTTTTGTGCGGATGTACGTTATCTCGTTGCCATTTGATAAGCTCATAACAAAGGATGAAACTGAGTACTGTGGACAATGAGCAAGTGTGTCCTTAGCTCCTTTAGTGAGACTCCAGAGCGCAGGTACCTCGTGGGTGGCCTGCTTATATACCGTGCTCCCAAGGGAGGCGGCGATCCCTTGGGACTCCAACAGGTAGGCCCTCTGGTGGTAGTGTAATACAGATTGCAAGGGGTTAAATACATAACACTGCAGATATGTGGTTGATAGCTTGTTTCAGGGTCAAATGTGACACCCAGGTTGAGAACAGTCTGGTTCAGCCTCAGACAGAATTTGGGGAGAGGGATGGAGTCAGTGGCTCGGGAATGGAGTTTTTGGCGGGGACCGAAAACAATGGCTTCGGTCTTCCCAATATTTAATTGGGGAAAATTTCAGCTCATCCAGAACTGGATGTCGGATAAGCAGTCTTTCGGAGATTAGGATGGGGGAGTTCCAGGTCCCTCTGTACTGCTCCACACAGTTAGGTTTAAAAACCACCAGTATATGGCATGTAATTATGAATGAACCTATCTTTTTAGAAATAGGCAAAATACTAAACCCCACAGTGCAATCTCCAACTGGGAGGGACACACACTAACTCAAAACGTAGGATCTAGAGTCGGCCGTTCTGTCTGGACTCCAAGGGCTAAGTTGTGAGGAGAGATTACACAAATTAGGGTTGTATTCCCTAGAATTTAGAAGGTTAAGGGATGATTTGATCAAAGTTTTCAGGATATTAAGGGGACCAGATAGGACAGATAGAAACTATTACTGCTGGTTGGAGATTCTAGGACTAGGAGGCATAGTCTAAAAATTAGAGCCAGTCCTTTCAGGGTGGTAGAAATTTGAAACTCTCTTCTGCAAATGGCAATTAATGCTTGGCCAATTGTTAATTTTAAATCGGAGATTGATAGCTTTTTATTAACCAAAGTTTTTAAGGGCTACTGGGCAAAGTATATGAGTTAGGTCGCAAATTAGCCAGTACAGCGGGACCTGGAGGTCCTTGTGCATGAAACACAAAAGGATAGTATGCAGGTACAGCAAGTGATCAGGAAGCCCAATGGAATCTTGGCCTTTATTGCAAAGGGGATGGAGTATAAAAGCAGGGAAGTCTTGCTACAGTTATACAGGGTATTGGTGCAGTTTTGGTTTCCATATTTACAAAAGGATATACTTGCTTTGGAGGCAGTTCAGAGAAGGTTCACTCGGTTAATTCCGGAGATGAGGGGGTTGACTTATGAGGAAAGGTTGAGTAGGTTGGGCCTCTACTCATTGGAATTCAGAAGAATGAGAGGTGATCTTATCGAAACGTATAAAATTATGAGGGGGCTTGACAAGGTGGATGCAGAGAGAATGTTTCCACTGATAGGGGAGACTTGAACTAGAGGGCATAATCTTAGAATAAGGGGCCGCCCATTTAAAACTGAGATGAGGAGGAATTTCTTCTCTCAGAGAGTTGTAAATGTGTGGAATTCGCTGCCTCAGAGAGCTGTGGAAGCTGGGGCATTGACAAAATTTAAGACAAAAATAGACAGTTTCTTAACCGATAAGGGATAAGGGGTTATGGGGAGCGGGCAGGGAAGTGGAGCTGGGTCCATGATCAAATCAGCCATGATCATATTAAATGGTGGAGGAGGCTCGACGGGCCAAATGGTCTAATTCTGCTCCTATTTCTTACGTTCTTATGAATGGTGGAGCAGGCTTGAGGGGCTGTATGGCCTACTCCTGTTCCTTGGTTACTATGTTCCATTGAGTCTGCACCAAACTCTGTTCCCTAGTCGTCGACTCCATCCCCCACCCCGCCCACTTGTCTCCCTTTTGCAACCTTGCCGTCAACCAGAGATGAGCTTCCGACCCCATAGCCTCTCCATCACCAAGACCACCATCTTCCACTTCCGTAACATTGCCAGTTTGCCCCCTGTCTCAGCTCAGCTGCTGACGGTGAAGTGGGGGATATTAAAAAGAGTGTTATTTGCTCCTTCTCTCGTGAAGGTGCTGACTCACACTGGGATACAAAGCATCAAGATGATATGGCTGGAACCAAGTCAAAGAAAGAATTTGCATTTTTACAACGCCTCTCACGACCACAGTGAAGTGTAGTCACTGTTGCAATATGGGAAACACGGCAGCCAATTTGCGCACAGCAAGCTCCCACAAACAGCAATGTGATAATGACCAGATAATTTGTTTTTTTTCTTGTGAGGTTGGTTGAGGGATAAATATCAGCCAGGTCACCGGGGATAACCCCCCTGCTCTTCTTCGAAATAGTGGCCATGGGATCTTTTACGTCCAACTGAGAGGGCAGACAGGGCCTCAGTTTAACGTCTCATCTGACAGTGCGGCGCTCCCTCAGTACTGCACTGGGAGTGTCAGCCTAGATTTTTGTGCTCAAGTCCCTGGAGTAATGATTTGTGTCGTCAACTCATTTACTTTATTTCGAATGCTGCGTGCGTTTAGGTAGAGTGTTTTAATCCTAGTTTTTAAACCATGATTTTTAGTTTTGACCCCTCCTGCAGCCCCTTTATATTCAGTGGCCCTTTTTGTTTTTTGCCTTGGGTTTCTCTGCCCTCCACTTTTACTCATCTCTTTTCTGTCTTTTGCTTTTGTCTCCTTTTTGTTTCCCTCTGTCTCCCTGTATTGGTTCCCATCCCCCTGCCATATTAGTTTAACTCCTCCCCAACAGCACTAGCAAACACTCCCCCTAGGACATTGGTTTGTACTGGTCCCACCTCCCCTAGAACCTGTTCCAATGCCCCAGGAATTTGAATCCCTCCCTACTGCACCACTGCTCAAGCCACGTATTCATCTGTGCTATCCTGTGATTCCTACTCTGACTAGCACGTGGCACTGGTAGCAATCTCGAGATTACTACTTTTGAGGTCCTACTTTTTAATTTAGCTCCTAGCTCCTTAAATTCGTTTCGTAGGACCTCATCCCTTTTTTTACCTATGTTGTTGGTTTTTTAGAATGTCCTGCACCCGCTCCGAGACATCCTTGGCCCTTGTACCAGGGAGGCAACATACCATCCTGGAGTCTCGGTTGCGGCCGCAGAAACGCCTATCTATTCCTCTTACAATAGAATCCCCTATCACTATCGCTCTCCCACTCTTTTTCCTGACCTCCTGTGCAGCAGAGCCAGCCACGGTGCCATGAACTTGGCTGCTGCTGCCCTCCCCTGATGAGTCATCCCTCCCAACAGTACTCAAAACGGTGTATCTGTTTTGCAGGGGGATGACCGCAGGGGACCCCTGCACTACCTTCCTTGCACTGCTCTTCCTGTTGGTCTTCCATTCCCTAGTTGGCTGTGGACCCTTCACCTGCGGTACGACCAACTCGCTACACGTGATACATCGTGGATGCTCCAGAGTGAATCCACCCTCAGCTCCAATTCCGCAACGCGGACCGTCAGGAGCTGAAGGCGGATACACTTCCCGCACACGTAGTCGTCAGGGGCCATCTTTTCAGATGAGACGATAAACCGAGGCCCCATCTGCTCTCGCAGGTAGACGTAAAAGATCCCACGGCCATTATTTTGAAGAAGAGCAGGGGAGTTATCTCCGGTGTCCTGGGTCAATATTTATCCCTCAATCAACATAACAAAAACAGATTATCTGGGTCATTATCACATTGCTGTTTGTGGGAGCTTGCTGTGCGCAAATTGGTTGCCGCATTTCCCACATTACAACAGTGACCACACTCCAAAAGTAAAACACTTTGTGATGTCCTGTGGTTGTGAAAGATCCCCCAGTCATCAAGATTCATGGAACGGCCCTCCACAACGGGGACCATTTCCCATACCTCGGGATCCTCTTATCAACAAAGGCAGACATTGATGCAGAGATTCAACACTGCCGGCAGTGTGCCAGTGCAGCCTTTGGCCGCCTGAGGAAAAGAGTGTTCGAAGACCAGGCCCTCAAATCTACCACCAAGCTCCTGGTCTACAGGGCTGTAGTAATACCCGCCCTCCTGTATGGATCAGAGGCATGTACGATGTATAGAAGGCACCTCAAGTCGCTGGAGATATATCACCAACGATGTCTCCACAAGATCCTGCAAATCCCCTGGGAGGACAGGTGCACCAACATCAGTGTCCTCGACCAGGCTAACATTCCCAGCATTGAAGCACTGACCACACTCGATCAGCTTCGCTGGGCAGGCCACATAGTTCGCACGCCAGACATGAGACTCCCTACGTGGAGCTCCTTCATGGCAAACGTGCCAAAGGTGGGCAGCGGAAACGTTACAAGGACACCTTCAAAGCCTCCCTGGTAAAGTACGACATCAACACTGACACCTGGGAGTCCCTGGCCGCAGACCGCCCGAGGTGGAGAAAGTCCATCCATGAGGGCGTTGAGCTCTTCGAGACTCGACGCCGCGAACGTGAAGAGAGTAAGCACAGGCAGCGGAAGGAGTGTGCGGCAAATGAGTCCCACCCACTCCTTCCCTCGACGAATGTCTGTCCCACTTGTGACAGAGTCTGTGGCTCTCGTATTAGACTGTTCAGCCACCAAAGAACTCACTTCAGGAATGGAAGCAAGTCTTCCTCGATTCCGAGGGACGGCCTATGATGATGATGATATAAATGCAAGTCTTTCTTTTCCAGTATTTACCAATTCCCGTTTGAAAGTTACTATTGAATCTGCTCCCACCGCCCTTTCAGGCAGCGTGTTCCCGATCACAACAACTCGCTGCGTAAACAATGTTTCCTCATGTTGCCTCTGGTTCTGATGCTAATCATCTTCAATTTGCAATGGTCTGGAACTGGAAACAGTTTCTCCTTGTTTACTGCATCAAAACCAGTCATGATTTGAACAGCTCTATCAGGCCTGATGATAAATCACCGAATGGTCAACATAGGAAAATAGGAGCAGGAGTCGGCCATTCGGCCCCTCGAGCCTGCTCCACCATTTAATAGGATCATGGCTGATCTGCTACCTCAACTCCACTTTCCCGCCCGAAATCCATATCCCTTGATTCCCTTAGTATCCAAAAACCCTATTTATCTCAGCCTTGCATATACTCAACAACTGAATCTCCACAACCCTCTGGGGCAGAGAATTCCAAAGATTCACCACTCTCTGAGTGAAGACATTCCTCCTCATCTCAGTCCTAAATGGCCGACCCCTTATCCTGAGACTGTGACCCCTGGTTCTAGACTCCCCAGCCCGGGGGAAACATCCTCCCTGCATCTACCCTGTCAATCCCCCTCAGAATCTTGTATGTTTCAATGAGATCACCTCTCATTCTTCTAAACTCTAGCGAGTATACACCCATTCTAGTCAATCTCTCCTCATAGGTAGCCCTCTCATCCCAGGTTACCTTCCCTGAAGGACATTAGTGAACCAGATGGGTTTTATGACAATCCTCGTGGTCACCATTACTGATACTAGCTTTTTATTCCAGATTTATTTAATTAACTGAATTTAAATCCGTGCAGCTGCTGTGGTAGGATTTGAACTCCTGATTACTGGTCCAGTAACATTACTACTACCCTACCGTACCCTTAGATGTCCTTACTCTTACACCCTTGCAATAAAGACTAACATACTTTTTTGTTCCTACTTAGGAAAGACCAAATAAGGAGTGTGTGCCATACTGAGCAACCTTGATGTATTATAGGGAGGCCCTGGTGGAGTAGAGCACATAGAAATGTACGGCACAGAAGGAGGCCATTCGGCTCATCATGTCCGTGCCGGCCGACCAAGAGCTACCCAGCCTAATCCCACTTTCCAGCTCTTGGTCCATAGCCCTGTAGGTTACGGCACTTCAAATACACATCCAAGTACTTTTTAAATGTGGTGAGGGTTTCTGCCTCTACCACCCTTTCAGGCAGTGAGTTCCAGATCCCCACCACCCTCTGGGTGAAGACATTTCCCCTCAAATCCCCTCGAAACCTTCCCCCAATTAATTTAAATCTATGCTCCCCGGTTATTGACCTCTCTGCTGGGGGAAATAGGTCCTTCCTATCCATTCTATCTCGGCCCTTCATAATTTTATACACCTCATATACCCCTCAGCCTCCTCTGTTCCAAAGAAAACAACTCCAGTTTCCCACATTACAACAGTGACTACACTCCAAAAGTACTTCATTGGCTGTAAAGTGCTTTGAGATGTCCGGTGGTCGTGAAAGGCGCTATAAAAATTCAAGTCTTTCTTTCACTCTATCCAATCTTTCCTCATAACTCTGGGTAAAGACGTTTCTCTGAATTCCCTAATTGATTTATTAGTGACTATTTTATATTGATGGCCCTAGTTCTGGTCTCCCCCATAAGCAGAAACATCTTCCTTTTTGAGCGATAAGGGAATAAAGGGAATAAAGAGTTATGGGGAGTGGGCAGGGAAGTGGAACTGTCAGATCAGCCATAAGAACATAAGAAATAGAAGCAGGTGTAGGCCATACGGCCCCTCGAGCCTGCTCCGCCATTTAATACGATCATGGCTGATCCGATCAGGGACTCAGGTCCACTTCCCTGCCCGCTCCCTTATCGTTTAAGAAACTGTCTATTTCTGTCTTAAATTTATTCAATGTCCCAGCTTCCACAGCTCTCTGAGGCAGCGAATTCCACAGATTTACAACCCTCTGAGAGAAGAAATTTCTCCTCGTCTCTGTTTTAAATGGGCGGCCCCTTATTCTAAAATCATGCCCCCTAGTTCTAGTCTCCCCCATCAGTGGAAACATCCTCTCTGCATCCACCTTGTCAAGCCCCCTCATAATCTTATACGTTTCGATAAGATTACCTCTCATTCATGATCTTATTGAATGGCGGAGCAGGCCGACTCCTGCTCCTATTTCTTATGTTCATAATTTTAATGAATTTCTACCAAATGTCCTCTCTTTGGATACTTTTTTAAAAAAGGATTACATTCTGGAAAGTAAGGTAATAGCTAGCGTGTGGAAACACATGAGTGTTATTGTGCTTGAAAGAGATCTCCAGGGGTGACGGAAATAAATAGCCTGCAGGAAGGATCGAACCCGACTGCGCCCATTCCCCGTCGCTGGTCGCGGTCCCCCCCCGGTGGGGTGGCAGAGTGAAGCTCGGAGCTAGGGGGAGGGACAGAGGGCTGGAGCTTTGTGCTGAGTAACACTGCCGGATGCAGTGGAGGGGCGGGGAGAGCGAGCTTGTGTGTGTATAAAGCCGGCGTGCGGCTGCCCGCCCACACTCCGTCCGGAATTGCCAGAGGAGCAAAGTCTCGCCAGTGCGCGTCAATTTCTTGCTGCGCAATTGACGCGAGCGGACACAAAGTAGCGAATTTGTCGGCCCTGCCACAGTGTAACCAATTCTCTGCCACAGTGTAGCCAGTTTGCGCCACAGTGTAACCAATTCTCCGTCACAGTACAGTACAGTAGAGAATTTTCGCCACACACACACACCGAACCATGGCGTTCAACGCCAAGGTTTACCTGCTGGGCAAAGACGAGATCAACCGGGAGATCCGCCGCTTCACCGTCGACCACGGCGTCTCCACCAGCTTCGACCACCTCTACAAGAAGGTGGCTTCCGTCTTCCAGAGCCTCCGCTCCGAGAACTTCCAGATGTATTACAAAGGTACAAAGGAAAGTGCTTGTGACTCCTTCCCGGGGGGGGGGGTGTGGGGAAGAGCTGCTGTAAACCTTTGGGGGGGAGGGGAGAGCGGGGGCATTGAGACAAACGCAAGTTGACCCACAAAGGGGGTTAAAGTATTTATTTTTTGATTATGATGGATGATTTGGGGGCGAAAATCGAGCGCAAACAAAGGTGACCCCCCGGAAATTTGCGCTCGATTTTTGCCTTTTAAACTCCCCCCCCCCCCCCCCCTTTTGTGGGTCACCTGTGTTTTGTCTCCATGCACTTTAAATATATATATATTTGCAACCAGGAAATTCGGTGACAAATCATTTTGAATTGGTAAATAGCGACTGTTGTATGGCCCTGGGACCGCCCGCTCTGATCTGCACTCCCCCTCTGCTGGGAATTGGAGTGAGGTGACTGGGATGATCTGGGATTCCAGACCAGGTTCCCCCTCCACAACCTGTGGCTTGTTTTGAAGCCACACCTTGTCCTGCTGGCTCCTCGGGGAATGAACCTGTACAGACTCTTCCCCCAACATCAGCATTGCCACTCCTGCCAATCCACCCTGCTCACATACTTGCTCTCAGACTAATCCGTCAATAAGTGCTAGGGTGGGTTTTTTTGCATCCAAAAAACCTCTGGTACACTTGACTTATTCCAGAGAATGTGGAAATGCACTCTCTCTGCTGACTGGGACTCTCTAAAGGTATTTTAATGTGGGTTCCCCTTGGGGTCATAGGAACTGGAGGAGGCCTTTCAGCCCCTCGAACCTGTTCTGCCATTCAGTGAGCTGATCGGTATCTCGACTCCCTTACACACCTTCAAACCTACCTCTTTGACCAAGTTCTTGACCACCTGCCCTTGTTTCTCCTTATATGGCTCTGTGTCAACACTTTGTGAAGCCTGTAGCTCCATATCCTTTGGCAACAACAATCTGTATTTATATAGCTTCTGTAACATAGTGAAATGGCCCAAAGTGCTTCACAGGAGCGCTCTAAAACAACAAAACTAACACCGAGCCACAAAAGGAGAAATTAGGGCAGATGGCCAAAAGCTTGGTCAAAGAGGTCAGTTTTAAGGAGCGCTTTAAAGAAGGAGAGAGAGAGAGGCGGAGAGGTTTAGGGAGGGAGTTCCAGAACTTGGGGCTCAGGCAGCTGAAGGCACGGCCACCAATGGTGGAGCGATTAAAATCGCGGATGCTCAAGAGGCCAGAACTATCGATCTTTGGTCCCCCAGCCTTTTGGTGTGTAGAATGTACTAGATTTCCATTACATTTTGAGGGAGGGGGAAAGTGCTTCCCGATTTCCCTCCTGAACGGCCTGGCTCCAATTTTAAGATTGTGTCCCCTTGTTGATTTTCACCGCCAGAGGCAATAGTTTCTAATATAGTGGTGTTGTGTTGGGCTTGTGAGGCGAGTGGATAGTAGTAATTGAAAAAGCATGACCGATTTGTGTTATGAGCACGACTAGAGTGTAACTTGCGATGCACACAAGATGTGATTTAAAAAAAAAATTCACAGTTTCAAAATTGGAATTTTACTCTAAAGTTCGTCTACCTCCATCACAGCAGCTGGTAGTCTGTCAGGTTGAGAGGGTATGGATTTCCACGTATAACTAAACTTCCAACAGTCAGTCAGGGCTGCTGTCCAAAATGTTGTTTTTTTAATTATGAAATGGGAAAAACCCAAATATTTCTCTTGTACAGAATCCTCTCAGCAGCTGACATTTTGTGTGTTTGTGTCCAAAACTGAGTTCCCAAGTAGTGTACAGCCACTTAGTTGTCTTGTGAAACTTGCATTTCCAAAGTGCTTGCAACATAGTAAGACGCTTCATCAAACAAAATTTGACACAGATCCACATTAAGGGGATATCAGGGCAGATGACCAAAAGTTTGGTCAAAGTGATAGTTTTTAAGGAGTGTCTTCAAGGAGGAGTTGGAGGTGGAGAGGTTTAGGGAGGGAGTTCCAGAGCTTGGGGCCCAGGCAGCTGAAGGCACAGCCACCGATGGAGCGATTTTAAAAGGGGCCAGAATTGGAGGAGCGCAGAGATCTTGGAGGGTTGTGGGGCTGGAGGGAATTAGAGATAGGGAGGCGTTTGAAGACCGGGAGCCACTGTAGGTCAGCGAGCATAGTGGGTGATGGGTGAACGGGACTTGATGTGAGTTGGGAGCTGGCCTTTAACTCCTGGAATCCACCTCCAAAACAGAAGTTAGTTAATTAGCATTACTGCACTGGGGGACATGAGTCACTCGTCCCATCGAACATCATTTAGGAACAACTGACTTGTGGTCAGCTACAGCTTGGGTTGATTACTTTTTATTTCCCCCCCACCCCCACACCTCCCAGTCAAGTGCAGTGAGTAGTTGCCTATACACGGAGCTAAGGATTAATCTTCAATGTGTAGGAGCAGGAGTAGGCCATTCAGCCCTTCTAGCCTGCATCGCCATTCAATGAGATCATGGCTGATCTTTGACCTCAACTGCACTTTCCTGTCCCTTTCCTTGATTCTCATCATGACCAAAAATCTTAAGATCGCCATCTTGGATATATTCAACGATGGGGCAGTCACAGCAATCTGGGGTCGAGAATTCGAAAGAATCACAACCCTTATGAGTGAAGAGATTTCTCCTCATCTCAGTCCCGTCTGTTCTCTCTGGTGGATGTAAAAGATCCCACGGCAATATTTCAAAGACGAGCAGGGTGTTCTCCCCGGTGTCCTGGGGCCAATATTTATCCCTCAATCAACATCACCAAAAAACAGATGATCGGGTCATGATCACATTGCTGTGTGTGGGAGCTTGCTGTGTGCAAATTGGCTGCCGCGTTTCCTACATTACAACAGTGACTACATTTCAAAATTTCTTCAATGGATGTAAAGTGCTTTGGGATGTCTAGTGGTTGTGAAAGGCGCTATACAAATGCAAGTCTTTTTTCCTAAATGGCTGACCCCTTATCCTGAGACTATGCCCACTAATTCTAGACAATTCTGCCAGGAGAAACAGCCTCTCAGCATCTACCCTGTCAATCCCCCTCAGAATCGTATATGTTTCAAGGAGATCACTCCTCGTTCTTCTTAACTCTAGAGAGTATAGGCCCAAACTACGCAATCTCTCCTCCATAGGACAATCCTCTCCTCCCAGGAATCAGTCTGGTGAACCTTCGTTGCACCCCTCTAGGGCAATTGTATCTTTCCCTAGGTAAGGAGACCAGAACAGTGCACAGTGCTCCAGGTGTGGTCTCACCAGGGCCATGTACAATTGTAGCCAGACTTCCATAATCTTGTCCTCCAACTCCCTTGCAATAACATACCATTTGCTTTCCTAATTGCTTGCTGTACCTGCATGCTAACTTTAAGGTCCGAATTGAATTTGTAAGCTGATTTCTGTCCTCTGTTTTTCAGATGAGGAAGGGGATCTGATTGCGTTCTCCACTGATGACGAGCTGGTGATGGCCCTGTCGTTCCTCCAGGAGGGAACCTTTCGCGTCTACATCAGAGGTAAGAATCCCTGTCACACTTTGGTTGCACGCCACATTGTCATTGGGATCTCCATGGGTGCAAATGAATACAGGTTGGACCTCTCTGGTTCGGGACCTGACCGGTGCCGGAACAGAGAATTTTCTGAATCACGGGAGGTCACACTTACTCATGCCTGTCGACAGCCCCCGGGCGTGTGCTGGCAGTCTGTGGGTGGCTCACTTAGCATCTGCGCACACACTGACTGTCTGACAGCAGCTCCAGCCAATCGCTGCACACACTGACTGTCTGACAGCAGCTCCAGCCAATCGCTGCACACACTGACTGTCTGACAGCAGCACCAGCCAATCGCTGCGCACACACTGACTGTCTGACAGCAGCTCCAGCCAATCGCTGCACACACTGACTGTCTGACAGCAGCTCCAGCCAATCGCTGCACACACTGACTGTCTGACAGCAGCTCCAGCCAATCGCTGCACACACTGACTGTCTGACAGCAGCTCCAGCCAATCGCTGCACACACTGACTGTCTGACAGCAGCTCCAGCCAATCGCTGCGCACACTGACTGTCTGACAGCAGCTCCAGCCAATCGCTGCACACACTGACTGTCTGACAGCAGCTCCAGCCAATCGCTGCACACACTGACTGTCTGACAGCAGCTCCAGCCAATCGCTGCACACACTGACTGACTGACAGCCGCTCCAGCCAATCGCCGAACACGCACTCTCACTGACTGACAGCACTCTGGCCAATCGCCGAACACACTCACTGACAGCCACTCCAGCCAATCGCTGAACACACTCACTGACAGCCACTCCAGCCAATCAAAACTTTTTTAATAGACTCTCCCTCAGGCCCAACTATTCCGAACCAGAGAGGTCCAACCTGTAGTTTAACCCCCCGCCCCCCCCACCCCACTTTTTGTCACAAAAAAAAGTATTCAAACACGAGCAGAACCTGGAGTCCCCTGAGGGCTGAATAACGCACAGCGCTGGAAGTTTATCTTTCCTAAAACTTTTGTGTATATTAGTGACAGTGACTAATGAACCTGGTGACAACAAAGTTACTGTTAATTGGATACAACTATGCTTCATTGGCTTTAAAACTCATTGTGACTCGAGGTTGTGCAAGGTGCTATATAAATGCAGATCCTTGCGGCAACGGTTGTTAATATTGGAGACCACTCTGATCTGCATGTCGCAAAATTCTGTTGACTTAAATGTCCTTACACTTTGGGGGAACAGGACATTTATTTATGACCTCTGAGCTGGGTATAATCCAATTTTCTAGCACATCATCCCTCCCAAAATCACTTGTCTGTGCTGGCAGTAATCTGTTTGCATTTAATTCTTGACCTGGAGTAAGAACCCTCAGTGAATACTGCTCTTGTTTGGTGTCTGCCGAATGGTTTTTGCCACATTTTTCCACCTTGCCTGAGTCAGAAGGTTGTGGGTTCGAGTCCCACTCCAGGGACTTGAGCACAAAAATCCAAGCTGACGCTCCCAGTGCAATGCTGAGCTCTGCCGCACTGTTGGAGGGGCAGTCTGTTAAGATGAGACGTTAAACCGCTGAGATGTCTACTCTCTCGGGTGGATGTAAAAGATCCCGCGGCACTATTTCGAAGAAGAGCAGTGGGTGTTCTCCCCAGTGTCCCAGGGCCAATACTTGTTCCTCAATCAACATAATTAAAACCAATTATCTGGTCATTATCACATCGTTGTTTGTGGGAGCTTGCTGTGCGCAAATTGGCTGCCGCATTTCCCACATTACAACAGTGACTACACTCCAAAAGTACTTCATTGGCTGTAAAGCGCTTTGAGACATCCGGTGGTCGAGAAAGGCGCTATATAAATGCAAGTCTGTCTTTCTTTCTCTCTTTCTCTCTTTCACACTCTCGTGCTCATTTTCCAAATCTAGAAAAGAAGGAGTGCAAACATGCTCAGGACAAGGCCACTGGGCCCATCCACCCAAACGTTGTCTGTGACGTCTGCAACAGCCCCGTGGTGGGTCCTCGCTACAAGTGTTCGGTGTGCCCCGACTACGATCTGTGTGGCACCTGCAAGGGGAAAGGATTCCACAAGGAGCACGAGATGATACTCATGCAGACCCCTCTGCTCTTCCATCCATTCGAGGTGAGGCTCGCCCTCTTTAACAAACCGATCTGGCTCTTTCCTGAGGCCAGAGCAGTGATTTCCCCCACCCCGTTGGGCCGTTCCATGGAGTTGCGGGCACCTCCCTCAACGATTCAGTTGGGATCCATGAGTCTGTTCAAAAAAATCTATAACCACCTGTGTGCCCTATTGGCCCAGCGAGTAAATGCAGGAACTGAACCAGACCACCGAAAGGTCACCAGTTCAGACCCTGGGTTAAGCTAGCTCCGTTTTCTGTAATAAAAACAAAAAAAACACTAGTTTGGCCCCAGCCGGAGTATTGTGGCCAATTCTGGGCACCGCACTTTCGGAAGAATGCCAAGGCCTTGGAGAGGGTGCAGAGGGAGATTGACCAGACTGGTTGCAGGGCTGTTCAGAGAAGGTTCACTAGGCTGATTTCAGAGATGAGGGGGTTGACTTATGAGAACAGGTTGGGCCACTACTCATTGGAGTTCAGAAGAATGATCTTATTGAAACATATGAGATAATGAGGGGGTTCGACAAGGTGGATGCAGAGGATAATTCCACTGATAGGGGAAACTAAAACTAGGGGACATAGTCTCAGGATAAAACTGAGATGAGGAGGAATTTCTTCTGAGGGTTGTAAATCCCTGGAATTCTCTGCCCCAGAGAGCTGTGGAGGCTGCGTCATTGAATATATTTAAGACAGAGACAGATTTTTGAGCAATTTTTAAAGAGAGTAAAGGATTATGAGGAGAGGGCAGGGAAGTGGAGTTGAGTCCATGATCAGATCAGCCATGATCTTCTTGAATGGCGGAGCAGGCTTGAGGGGCCGAATGGCCGACTCCTGCTCCTATTTCTTATGAGGAACTTCAGTTATGTGGCGAGACTGGAGAAGCTAGGGTTGTTTGCCTGGGAGCAGAGAAGGTTGAGAAGAGATTTCATAGAGGTGTTCAAAATCAGGAAGGATTTTGATAGAGTAAATAAGTAGAAATAGTTTCTAGTGGCAGGAGGCTCAGTAACCAGAGGGACACAGATTGAAGGCGATTGACAAAAGAACCAGAGGGGGAGATGAGGAGAATGTGTTTACGCAGCGAGTTGTTGTGATCGGGAACGCGCTGCCTGAAAGGGCGGTGGGAGCAGATTCAATAGTAACTTTCAAACCGGGAATTGGATAAATATCTCCCAAGTGGGGAACAATTTGAGGGGTTGTGGGGAAAGAGCGGGGGAAGTGGGACTGATTGGATCGCTCTGTCACAGAGCCGGAATGATGGGCCCAATGGCTGCCTTTTGTGCTGTAAGATTCGATGGCGGATGGGGAATGGAGGTCTCCTAATGTTTGGGCTAAGGAAGGGGGGAAAAAATGGGCTTGGATCGTATTCCGCCAGGAACCCCTGTTTGGTATACACAGACGGGATACTGGGTGAGAATAAGGTTGGTTCAGACCCCCGAGGATTGCAGTGGTATTCTCTGCCCAAACGTCCACAGAAATGACCACTTCCGCAAGGCCGGAACCACCTGTGGAAGCGGACCCCAGTTGGAGTTGCCACGGTAAAATGTACCTGGAAGTCTACTTCTCATTGGCTAATTACAGAACAGCCTTGTTGCTGAGTAATAATGGTTTGGATCATCTTATGCCTGTGGGGGGGGAGGGGTGAAAGTGAATCATAGAATGATACCATGCACAGGGAGGTCGTTTGGCCCATCATCCCTGTGTCGGTGTTTTGATAGCGCTATCCAATTAGTCTCATTTCTTCCCCCCCCCCCCCCCTTTGCCGGCCCCCTGCTCTTTCCCCATAACCCTACAAACCTTTTCCTCACCCTATCCCCTCCTCTCCCTTCTGATTATTGCAAGTCCTGCTACAACTGTACAGAGTATTGATGAGGCCACACCTGGAGTACTGCGTACAGTTTTGGCTTCCGTATTTAAGGAGGGATATACTTGCATTGGAGGCAGTTTAGAGAAGGGTTCACGAGGTTGATTCCTGAGATGAAATGGGTTGTCTTGTGAAGATAGCTTGGGCCTGTACATATTGGAGTTCAGAAGAATGAGGTGTGATCTTCTTGAAACGTCCAAGATAATGAGGGGGCTCGACAAGGTGGATGCAGAGAGGATGTTTCCACTCATAGGGGAAACTAAAACTAGGGGACATGGTCTCAGAATAAGGGGCCGCCCATTTAAAACTGAGATGAGGAGGAATTTCTTCTCTCTGAGGGTTGTGAATCTGTGGAATTCTCTGTCCCAGAGTGCTGTGGAGGCTGGGTCATTGAATATATTGAAGGTGGAGATAGACAGATTTTTGAACGATGAGGGAGTAAAGGGTTATGGGGAGCGGGCGGGGAAGTGGAGCTGAGCCCAAGATCAGATCAGCCACGATCTTATTGAATGGCGGAGCAGGAGTAGGCCATTTGGTGGCTCGAGGGGCCAAATGGCCTACTCCTGCTCCTGTTTCTTATGTTATATTAAATTTGTGTCACCAACAGATCCATTGAACGGCCCAAGAAGGGCTGTCTGTGATAAGTAATTCACGTGCTGCTGTTCACCATTTATCTACAAGTATCGAAATCAGAAAATTGGGTCACACAACAATTGGCCTGTGGGTTTGTTTACATCTCGTCGTGTCCCATCGGATGATGCACAAGTTTATATATAATGTATATAAAATAATTTTTTTTTAAAACTCAGTTTAACTTTCTCTTCCTCTTGCCCGGAGCAGCGGTTTCCCCGAGGGATGTGGTTCCACAAGAAGCGAAATGCCGGCCTGTGCCATTGGGCCATGGCACAACAGGAGTCCTTTGCGCAGGCTGCGGGCTGCACTGGGAGACAGCAGCCCCCAGCTGCCGAGCCCAGTCGGGCCGAGCAAGGTACGCTAGTTAACGGGCGTCGCTGCCAGTGAGCGCTACGGTGGGGAATGTTGAGACCGAGGGAATTCATCGCTTCGGCGCTCCCGGGGTGAGGGGTAGATTAACGAGGAAGGATTGCCGCTGGGTGGTACTCTGGGTGGTACTCTGGCAGTACTCGCTGGATGGTATTCTGGGTGGTATTCTGGCAGTACTCGCTGGGTGGCATTCTGGCAGTACTCGCTGGGTGGCATTCTGGCAGTACTCGCTGGGTGGTATTCTGGCAGTACTCGCTGGGTGGTATTCTGGCAGTACTTGCTGGGTGGTACTCGCTGGGTGGCATTCTGGCAGTACTCGCTGGGTGGCATTCTGGCAGTACTCGCTGGGTGGTATTCTGGCAGTACTCGCTGGGTGGTACTCCCTCCAATATCTCTGGGGCCCGTTCCGACCCATCAACGGGCTGCCTGGGCCATTCAATATTCCGCCCATGCGCAGTCTATCTATTTAAACCCCGGCTCACGGGATCAGCCTACTGCTGTGTGGCCATGCTGCTTAAAGGGAGTATCATGCTCATAATGAAGGATGAGACTGAGTACTGTATGCAATGAGTAAGTGTGACCGTAGCTCCTTTTTTAATGAGACTCCAGAGTGCTGGTACAGCGCGGGAGGCCTGCTTATATACAGTGCTCCCAAGGGATGCTGGGATCCCTTAGGCCTCCAACAAGTAGGTCCTCTGGTGGTGGTGTGATACAGGTTGCCAAAGGTGACATACATAACTGGGAGCATTGGAGCTAGATTAACCGGCCTGCTACCAGGGATGAGCGATGTTTTAAAACATTTTTTTGTTGTTGTTCATTCCTGGGATGTGGGTGTCGCTGGCAAGGCCGGCATTTATTGCCCATCCCTAATTGCCCCTTGAGAAGGTGGTGGTGAGCTGCCTCCTTGAACCGCTGCAGTCCGTGTGGTGAAGGTGCTCCCACAGTGCTGTTAGGGAGGGAGTTCCAGGATGGCAGGACTGACATATGAGGTGAGACTGGATCGACTGGGCCTGTATTCACTGGAGTTTAGAAGGATGAGAGGGGATCTCATAGAAACATATAAAATTCTGATGGGACTGGACAGGTTAGATGCAGGAAGAATGTTCCCGATGTTGGGGAAGTCCAGAACCAGGGGACACAGTCTAAGGATAAGGGGTAAGCTATTGTGTCCCTAACACGGATGAGGCTGCACACAGGGAGGTTAAAGTAACAGTGACCTCAGTCTTTAATAAGACACTCCAGAGTGAGTATAAGGCCTTAGGGGCTGGCTTATATACAGTGCTCCCAAGGGATGCTGGGATCCCTTGGGACTTCAGGGGATGAGCTCCCTGGTGGCAGAACATGCTTTACAGATACACAACATTAGCCATTTAGGACTGAGATGAGGAGAAACTTCTTTGAATTGTTAACCTGTGGAATTCCCTACCGCAGAGAGTTGATGCCAGTTTGTTAGATATATTCAAGAGGGAGTTAGATATGGCCCTTACTGCTAAAGGGATCAAGGGGTATGGAGAGAAAGCAGGAAAGGGGTACTGAGGGAATGATCAGCCATGATCATATTGAATGGTGGTGCAGGCTCGAAGGGCCGAATGGCCTACTCCTGCACCTATTTTCTATGTATTTTGACCCAGCGACGATGAAGGAACGGCCGATATATTTCCCAGTCAGGATGGTGTGTGACTGGGAGGGGAACGTGGAGGTGGTGGTGTTCCCATGCGCCTACTGCCCTTGTCCTTCTAGGTGGTAGAGGTCGCGGGTTTGAGAGGTGCTGCCATTTGTTATGTGCATAGACCTGGAGAAGCTGGGATTGTTCTCCTTGAAGCAGGGAAGGTTAAGGGGTGACTTAATAGCGTTGTTCCACATTATGAATGGTTTTGATCGAATAAATAAAGAGAAATATAAGAAATGGGAGTCGGCCCCTGGAGCCTGCTCTGCCATTCAATGACATCACGGCTGATCGTCTACATTGCCTGCACTATTCCCAATATCCCTTGATTCCCATAATATCCAAAAATCTATCGATCTCTGTCTGCCAAATGCATTACTCCTGCTCCTATTTCTTATGTTTCGCCTTATTTACTCTTATCAAAACTATTCAAACTGTTTCCACTGGCAGGGGGCTGGTAACCAGAGGAGACAGATTTAAGGTAATTGGCAAAGGAGGGAAGTTGAGGACATTTTTTTTAATGCAGAGATGGCCCATTAAACCCACTCGCTGTTACAAATGGGATTCCTGCCTGGATTAGGGGACTGAATTGTTCGGAAAGATTTGTCGTGTCTGTTGTGTACGCATAAATAACTGAAACTGAGCCAGGAGTAATGTTACTTAACTTAACTGTGCTTCTATACAACCCAAAATGGAGCCCCTAAACCAGCATGACTACAGCAACTGTGAATGGCTCCCGCAAGGTCCTAATGCCCGTCCAGTGAGCTGTAACAAATAAAAAATAAATAAATGGAGTATGAACACAAGTGTTTTTTTTTTTTAAAAAAGAGCGGTGGGAAGAGAAACCAAAGTAAATATTTAGCAGCGAAATATTTGAAGTATGTAAAATGGAGCGGGAGGAGAGACTATTGCTTGAAGTGTACGATGATGAACCTCTCCTGTGTTTGCACCTTCACAGCCGCAGGTTCTGGGAACCAGAAGCAGGACTCGAGTGTGAATTATCTGAAGAACGTGGGTCGTAACGTGGCTGCGATGCTCAGCCCACTGGGTGAGTTTGGGAGCTTCTGGACCCTGGGGTTTCTCGGGTCGTGACCCTGGTGGGCTGTGTGGCCATTGCACCCTCCAGGGCTGACCCTGCTCTTGCCCCCCCCCCCCCCCCCCCTCCCCACCATCAAACTGGAGAGGTGGGGTGCAGGTGTGTGTCCCCGCCTAAGATGTGTGTGCCTCCACTCACCGTGTGCCAGTTACCACGGCGACAACGGGTCCCCCTATCACATTCTGGGAGCAAGAACTCCCAGCTTGGGGAGTCCCGTCCCCGTCCCGTTTCCGCCTCCCCCTTATCGCCATCTCCCGTCCATCCATTCTCCTCCTTTCTTCCCCCCCCCCCCCCCCACACACCTGCACCATCTTCCCTGTTTCCCCATTGTCCCCTTGTCCACCCCCACCCCAACTACTGACCTTCATCACTCAACCCAAGGAAAAACACTGGTTTTCGCGGAAGAGTGGGAAAATCTCCCTGGGAATCCCCCCCCCCGTGGAACTCTAGGGGTTTGTCTGCAGGTGCTGTGCGTGCTCGGGTGTTACATCGAGTGTACAGCCCATTGGGCCCACCGCTCCGTGCTGGGGTTTATGCTCCACACCAGCCCCCTCCCACCCCTCTCCATCGCCCCCCATCACCATATCCTTCTATTCCTTTCTCCCTCATGTGTTTATCCAGCTTCCCCTTAAATACATCGATACTATTCACCTCAACCCCTCCCTGTGGCAGCGAGTTTCACATTCTCACCGCTCTCTGGGTAACGAGGTTTCTCCTGAATTCCCCATTGGATTTATTACTGACTGTCTGATATTGATGGCCCCTAGTTTTGGATTCCCACACAAGTGGAAACATATAAGAACATAAGAAATAGGAGCAGGAGTAGGCCATACGGCCCCTCGAGCCTGCTCCGCCATTTAATACGATCATGGCTGATCTGATCACTGACTCTGGTCCACTTCCCTGCCTGCTTCCCATAACCCCTTATCGTTTAATAAACTATCTATCTCTGTCTTAAATATAGTCAATGTCCCAGCCTCCACAGCTCTGAGGCAGCGAATTCCACAGATTTACAACCCTCAGAGAAGAAATTCCTCCTTAACTCTGTTTTAAATGGGTGGCCCCATATTCTAAGATCATGCCCCCTAGTTCTAGTCTCCCCCATCAGTGGAAACATCCTCTCTGCATCCACCTTGTCCAGCCCCCTCATAATCTTATACGTTTCGATAAGATCACTTCTCATTCTTCTGAATTCCAATGAGTAGAGGCCCAACCTCCAACCTTTCCTCGTAAGTTAACCCCCTCATCTCCGGAATCAACCGAGTGAACCTTCTCTGAACTGCTTCCAAAGCAAGTATATCCTTTCGTAAATATGGAAACCAAAACTGCGCGCAGTATTCCAGGTGTGGCCTCACCAATACCCATAATAACTGTAGCAAGACTTCCCTGCTTTTATACTCCATCCCCTTTGCAATAAAGGCCAAGATTCCATTGGCCTTCCTGATCACTTGCTGTACCTGCATACTATCCTTTTGTGTTTCATGCACAAGTACCCCCAGGTCCCGCTGTACTGCGGCACTTTGTAATCTTTCTCCATTTAAATAATAACTTGCTTTTTGATTTTTTTTTTGCCAAAATGCATGACCTCATATCGATGGCCCCTAGTTTTGGATTCCCACACAAGTGGAAACATCTTCTCTGCGTCTACTCTTAATTTTAAAGACTTCTATCAGGTCATTCCTTGGCCTATCTCTGGCCCCAGTCTGATTAATCTTTCCTGATGGGTATAACCCCTCAGTTCTGGTATTATTCTAGTGAATCATTTCTGCACCACCTCCGGTGTCTCTCGTCCTTTTATTTTATTTGTTACGGAGACCAGAAGTTCTCGCTTTGCGTTGCAGGTATTGATGTTGACATTGACGTCGAGCACGGGGGCCAGCGTTTTAAAGCGACCGAGTGCCCCTCGGATGGCCAGCACCAGCCCAGCTCTGCCGGCAGCGACGCACATCCCGGTCCATCATCTGCCGAGCCCAGCGAGCCGGGAGCAGACTCTGGCTCCAACCAGGAGCGGAGAGAGGCAGTACTCATGGACGTGGAACAGCCGGCCACAAACCAGAATCCCTTCGTGTCTGACAGCTCCGTCAATGCGGGGTCCAAGGTAAATGACTTCACTCTGCCACAGAGCAGACAGCAAAATATTCACCCTGTCTCAGAACATAAGAAATAAGAGCAGGAGTAGGCCATTTGGCCCCTCGAGCCTGCTCCGCCCTTTAATACGATCATGGCTGATCCAATCATTGCCCGCTCCTTATAACCCCTTATCCTCATTCTTCTGAATTCCAATGAGTAGAGGCCCAACCTCCTCAACCTTTCCTCATAAGTCAACCCCCGATTGAATTTTTTGAGGAGGTAACCGGGGGGAGGGGGGGGGGGGTCGATGAGGGCAGTGCATATGATGTAGTGTATATGGACTTTAGCAAAGCTTTTGATAAGGTCCAAATTGGCAGAGTGGTCACGAAGGTCAAAGCCCACGGGATCTAGGGCAAAGTGGCAAGTTAGATCCAAAATTGCTTCGAGGTAGGAAGCAAAGGGTAATGGTTGATGGATGTTTTTGTGACTGGAAGGATGTTTCCTCAGGGCTCAGTACTCGGTCCCTTGCTTTTTGTGGATATACATCAAGTGATCTAGATTTGAATATGGGGGTATGATTCAGAAGTTTGCAGATGACACTATGGGCCCAAGTTTCCACATGATTTGCGCCTGATTTTTAGGAGCAACTGGTAGAGAACGGACTATCTTAGAAATCGCAATTCTCCACATTTTGTTTTCTGCAGTTCTAGTCAGGTAGAACAGTTCTACTTTGGAACAGAATTTTTTCTTCAAAAGGGGGCGTGTCCGGCCACTGACGCCTGATTTCAAAGTTTCCACAGTGAAAACGTACTCCAAATTAAAGTAGAAGATTTTTGTAGAACTGAAAAAACCTGTTCTACACATTAAAAAATCAGGCGCAGGTTACAAATTAGGCGTCCAGAACGAGGTGGAGGTGGAGGTGGAGGTGGAGGTGGAGGTGGAGGTGGAGGTGGAGGTGGAGGGAAGTCATTAAATTCTATAATAAATCCTTAGTTATACTTATACAAATATTATACAAATAAATCCAACCTGAATAAACATTTATAAGCAAAGAAAAGATTAAATAAACCATCTTCCTACCTGTGTGAAAGTGCTTCAGGCAGGCCTTTCGGGACCGAAGGCTGAATGGGCCGGCCCGAGACTTCGGGCAGGGCCCGGCCCCAGCACCAGATTTACAGGTAGGTGGGGTCGGGTCGACAGAGAGACTGAGTCCAGTCTGGGGTGGGGGGGAAGCGGGAACAGGAGCGTGGGTCGGGTCGGGTCCGGAGGCAGGGGGGAGCGGGGGTCTGGTCGGGGGGAGGGGGAAAGCAGGAGCTGGCCGTGGGAGGAGCCTTATGCACGCAGCCCCAGTGAGGCCATTCGGCCAGGGCTAGGGGCTGCGTGCTTCAGGCCCCTCCCACACAGTTCGGCGCCTGGAGCTACTGCACATGCGTGCCCACTGTAACGTGCATGTGCAGAGGTCCTGGCACTGTTTTCAGCGCAGGGACCTGGCTCCGCCCCCCCACAGCTCATGCTGCGCTGCGCCGAGGGCCAGAGGACCTGCAGGTAGGTGGAGAATACGGAGGATTTTTTTTTAGGTGCACTTTGTGGCGCGAAAAACGGTCGTCCAGGTCGGGACTGCGCCGTTCTAGGCGCGTGTGGAAACTTGGGCCCTAACATTGGCTGTGTGGTTGATAATGGAGGAAAGTCATGGACTGCAGGAGGATATCAATCTACTGGTCAGGTGGGCAGAGCAGTGGCAAGTGGAATTTAATTTGGAGAAGTGTGAGGTAATGTACTTGGGGAGAGTTAATAAGGAAAGGGTATACACATTAAGCAGTAGGCCACTTAGAAGTGCAGATGAACAAAGGGACCTTGGAGTGCTTGTCCACTGATCCCTGAATGTAGCAGGCCAAGTGGATAAGAAGGCAAACGGAATGCTTGCCTTTATTGGCCGAGGCATAGAATACAAGAGCAGGGCGGTTATGATTAAATTTTATAATATACAGGTTAGGCCACAGCTGGAATACTGTGTGCAGTTCTGGTCGCCGTATTATAGGAAGGATGTGATTGCAGAGGAGATTTATGAGGATGCTGCCTGGAATGGAGAATCTCAGCTATGAGGACAGATTGAATAGGCTGGGCTTGTTCGCATTGGAACAGAGGAGGCTGAGAGGAGACCTCATTTGAGGTGAATAAAATTGAGGCCTGGATAGCAAAGGCCTATTTCCCTTGATGGGGGCATAGGTTTAAGGTGATTGGTGGAAGGTTGAGGGGATTTGAGGGGCAGTTTCTTCACCCAGAGGGTAGTGGGGGGGCCTGGAACTCACTGCCTGGAAAAGTGGTACAGGCAGAAACCCTCACCACATTTAAAAGGTGCTTGGATGGGCACTTGAAACCTAGAGCTTGTAAGTGGGATTAGATTGGTGCAGATACGATAGTAAGTATTTCAGGGAATCTAATATGGCCAGTGATCTCCTGGACTAGTTTCAATCGCCTGGATGGGTTGGAGAGCAATATTGGCCCCAGGACACTGGGAGAACTCCCCTGCTCTCCTTTGGAATAGTGGCATGGGATATCTTGCATCCACCTGAGAGGGCAGACAGCCCCTCCGGCGGTGCGGCGCTCCCTCAGTATTGCCCCTCCGGCAGTGCGGCGCTCCCTCAGTATTGCCCCTCCGGCAGTGCGGCGCTCCCTCAGTGCGAGTTTCGGCCTAGATTTATGTGGCAAGTCGTGAGAGGCTCTATATAAATGCAAGTCTTTTTTTTAAAAAAAAACAAGAACATCCCAAAGGGTGATATTAACCAAGCCCAATATTTATCCCTCAACCAACCATTGCTTTATTTATATATTTACAAAACAACTTATTGGCCACTATCACATTGCTGTTTGTGAGATCGTGCTCTGGGTACAAATTGGCTGCTGCATTTCCTACAACAATGACTACACTTCCAAAGCACTTTGGAGTGTCCTAAGGTCGTGTTCTTTTTTTAATGAGTAAGAGTTAGTAAGTTAATTTGCAAAATTCAGTTAAGAGCAGAGAACTATTATCTTAGTAACCTCCCCCATGTTTGATTGTACAATGTTACCTTTTTTTAAAGTGCCTTTACATCCCCTTTTCCTGACAGACACCCAGTGTTGACAGTAATGGTGAAGAGGAATGGACTCACCTTTCTCCAAAAGGGGTTGATCCATCCACCGGTGAACTGCAGTCAATGCAGCAACTTCACTTGCAGGAGCTCGAGGAGCTGCAGTCCTTGAACCAGCAACAAGGCTCCGTCCCCTATGAACTGCGCCCCTCTGGACTGCGAGAAGCCGCTCTGTACCCCCACCTTCCACAGGGTAAGTGGGGGGGGGTTAGTAACCGGGTAATTCTTTGAAATAATATTGGTTACATTTAATCTTCAGCTGTGCCAAACACCTGTCTGATTAACTGAAGCACCTTGGCGACCTTTCCCTACCTTACAGGTGCTATATAAATGCAAGTTGTTGATCGAGCCACCCCGATCTGGAAGGTCATAGCTTTCAGCCCTGGTCTGCATGGAGTTAGTTGATCTCAATCGAAGTGAAGTATGGAATAACTTCAAACTTTGACCTCTGGGGCCTGGCGATCAGTGCTGTTTGCACAACGGGAGCTTGTCCTTGTTGGCTGCAAGGGTCATGTGATTGGGATGTGGTGCGAAGGCTTTACTTACTTGCCTTGGAAATGTGGCCGGGGGGGGGATGGGGCCTCAGCCCAACTCCTCGTGAAGAAAGACCCAATGCCTCCCACCTCAACAGAAACAGGAGGCCATTTAGCCCCTCGAGTCTGTTACACGGGAACAGGAGGAGGCCATTCAGCCCCTCACATAGGAACAGGAGGAGGCCATTCAGCCCCTCGAACCCATGACATAGGAACAGGAGGCAATTCAGCCCGTCGAGTCTGTTGCACAGGAACAGAAGGGAGCCATTCAGCTCCTTATGCCTGTTAAGACAGGAACAAGAGGCCATACAGCTCCCTGAGCCTGTTCTGCCACTCAGTGAGATTATGGCTGATCTGTATCTTAACTGCATTCCCCTGCCTTGGTTCCATTTCTGTTTATACCCTTAAGACCATGAGGAGAACATAAGAAATAGGAGCAGGATTAGGCCATTTGGCCAATGGCTGATCTAATCAGTTCCACTTCCCAGCCTGCTCCCCATAACCCTTTACTCCCTTATCACTCAAAAATCTGTATCTCCACCTTAGCAAAAATCTCCAGTCACAAGGTGGCTATTGTGGGGGAAATGGCAGGAGATTCACCTTGAGGACATGTTGGGTCTGAGTAACAGGAGCCAAGGCCAATCTGTCCTCCTGACCTGCAACTTCGAACTGGGTCGTGTTGGACAGTGAGCAAGAATGGGAACTCTTCCTTTGCTCGCCATTGGAGACATTTTGAGTCCAGTTATTCCACACTTCACTTTGGTTGAGATCAACTACTGTACACAGACCAGGGTTGAAACTGCGGACAGATCTGGTCTCTGGCTCAACTTTATTAAAGCAAATGAGGACAGACAACAACTTGCGCCTTTTTTAATGTAGGAAAATGTCCCATGGTGCTTCACGGGAGCATTGTCTAAACATGCACCAACAAACTTTCTTCCCAAACTATTGGCTGCCATTTAGTGATGAACTCGTTGCTGGTGTTTTTATGGATTTCCTTACTGCTTATCCAGAACAGGGTTATTTAAACATCCCTGCTGGTGGCCTATAATCACACTGCACATTTGGCATATAAATGTTTACATTCTTGGGTTGTGTCACTGAAGTCAGCATTTATTGGCCATCCCTAGTCGCCCCTTGGGACGGTGGTGGTGAGCTGTCTGTGGTGAAGGTACTCCTGGGTTGGGAGATTCAGTCAATTTGACTCTGATGTGGTTGTTTTCTGAGGGAGACCTCATTGAGGTGTACAAAATTATGAGGGGCCCAGATAAAGTGGATAGGAAGGAATTTTTTCCCTTAGCAGAGGGGTCAACAACCAGGGGGCATATATTTAAAGTAACTGGAGGGAGGTTTAGCAGGCATTTGAGGGAAATGTTTTCACCAGAGGGTGGTGGGGGTCTGGAACTCACGGCCTGAAAGGGTGGTAGAGGCAGAAACCCTCAGCACATTTTTTTTAAGAAGTACTTGGATGTGCACCTGAAGTGTCGTAACCTACAGGGTTACGGACCGAGAGCTATAAAGTGGGATTAGGCTGGGTAGCTCTTTGTCGGCCGGCGTGGACACGATGGGCCGAATGGCCCCCTTCCCTGCTGTAAATTTCTGATTGTGAATGGACAACTAATACATGTCCAAGTAGGTATGGTGTGTGCCTTGGAGGGCAACTTGGAGGTGTGGTATTTCCATGTACCTGCTGTCCTTGTCCTTCTAGGGTGATGGAGGTTATGGGTCTGGAAGGTGCATTTGAATAGTTTACCAGTTTTATTTTACCACGCATGCGCGTTTTTTCGAATTGAAAACTGGCTGAGCAGGACCTCCTGCGTGTTCACACAGCTTAAAGGGAAGATTGGGTGCTGAGAGGCTTGTGTGGAGCATAAATGCCAGCATAGACCAGTTGGGCAAATTCTAGCAATAGCCAGCCACACTGGACTAAATTAATTGATGGGATCTTGCCTCAAGATTCCTTTGTTAACTTAAGTGGTGTTAACCCATTTAAAATACCCCCCCCCCCCCCAAAAAAAAATTACAGGGAACATTGCTCTTCTCTTTCTTCCCCCCCCCCCCCCCCCCCCCATATCCTTCTATTAATTTCTCCTACGTGTGCACGTGCTACCTATGCCATTTGCCTCAACTACGCCTCGAGTTCCGCTCGCGGGGTAAAGTTTACTCTGTTGAGATGAGGACCTCGTGGTAACGCTTGTTTTGTCCTCCAGATGCAGAGCCCCACCTGATCGAAGCCCTGTCCCAGATGCTGTCGATGGGATTCCACGATGAAGGAGGGTGGCTGACCCGGCTCTTGCAGACCAAGCAGGGCGACATCGGGTTGGCACTCGATGCCATGCAGCCGGCGAAGGGGCCCCCTCGCCGATAGATCACTTCGAAGGAGGACAGATCCACCAGCAGCAACACCTAATTCTTCTAATTATTATTTTGCAACATTATCGGGCTGCTACACTTTTCTGTTAATGGATTGTAACCGTCTCATGTAACCAAACTCGTGCTTATAGAATTCTACTTTTTACGAGAGCTGCATCAGGGCTGAGCAGGTTCTGTGCCCCCATTTTAATTAGTGGCTGTATTTTTCCCCAGGTGAAGTCTTGGTCTGAGTATTCTGGGCAGAGGCAGGGGCAGTGTCCACAAGTCTGATTTGGTTTTCCTAGTTGTAAAAATTACTTTGTCACTTCAATCCCCTTTCTTGGTCGTAAAACACACCCACTACACGCGAGGAATTGAACTAGTTTTAGGTTTATGTCCCAGCTCACAGTGGGAGATGGGTTGTGGTGATTATTTCACTCCATCAGTGCACCCTGTAAAATACTGGTCGATTGGCCAGTCTGTCCGTCCACCGCTCCAGCCCCGGTGAGAACTGGGGCATGTGTACAATGCAAGTAACACAATTCACAACTGGGTAATCGCTGGCAGTTACTGTTTGCCATATTTACGGTGTTTCAGTGGCATTGTCTGTTGTTCATCAACCTACTGCTTCGAGTTCCAGTAGACACAGGCTGTCTTATAGCACGAGAGGGTATCCCTGCACCCAGCAACTTTTATTTAAAAACAAATCCATTTGAAGGAGGACCAGTATCTCTTTACACTAAACAAGGGACCAAAAATGTTTGGGTGTAGGGGAAGAGGTGGGAGACCAAGCGAGCGACCGATTTCAGTGAGGCCCCGGCCTCATTTGTATCGTGTCGGTAAGGCTGGGGATGGGGGACAGTAGTGGCCGAGATTATTTGGCTCCAACTTCAAATTCCAATGGGGAGGGTCATTGTACCATTTAGTGGTGGTAAGGCCAGGCACAAGTTAAAGGGACGGTGGGGGAGGATAAAGGGGTGTGGCAAGCAAGGGGGTAGGGGAGTTGTGAGCAGGGGAGGGAGGCTAGAGGATAGGGTAAAGGGGAGTGAGTGGTGTGGAGAATGATAAAGGGGGGGTTTAAAGGAGTGGGGAGGTTAAAGGTGAGCAGGGGATTGGTTAAAGCATAGTGTGGGGTGGGGGAGGATAAAGTGGAGTGGCGATACCATTGGCACCAAATAAAGAAGCTGCTGACCTCTGACCTGCTGTAGTGGGTGACGTGAAGATGCCTCGAATTTGAACTTCCGGCCATTACTTTCTCCCCAGCCATTCTCCGCGCTGTTCCCCAGTGTTGTGCAAGCAAATGTTTAGCCCCCAGGACTGCACAGCCCTCATGTAGAATGCACTTTAAAATATTATAATTAATTATTTAGAACTTGTCTGTACTTTTCACTTTATTCCCTGCAATAAAAGATACATTTTAACAAGCACAATGATGGAGAATTAAAGTTACTTGCCTTTTGATGGAGGTTTACTAGATTGATTCCTGGGATGAGGGCTGGCTTATGCAACGAGATTGTGTAGAATGGGCTTGTACTCGCTAGAGTTTAGAAGAATGAGAGGTGATCTCATTGAGACATGTAAGATTCTGAGGGGGATTGACAGGGTAGATGCAGGGAGGATGTTTCCCCCCGGGCTGGGGAGTCTAGAACCAGGGGTCACAGTCTCAGGATAAGGGGTCGGCCATTTAGGACTGAGATGAGGAGGAATTTCTTCACTCAGAGGGTGGTGAATCTTTGGAATTCTCTGCCCCAGAGGGCTGTGGGGCCACGGCTTAGTCGTTGAGTATATTCAAGGCTGAGATCGATTAAGATTTTTGGAGTAGATCAAGGGCTATGGCGATCGGGTGGGAAAGCGGAATTGAGGTCGAAGATCAGCCATGATCTTACTGAATGGTGGAGCAGGCTCGAGGGGCCGAATCCTGCTGTTTCAGTAATATAATTAGGAACACTGGGACATGAGGTGAATTGAAGTCAGTTCTACTCCTGCACACAGGAGAGCTTTAAATAGGCAATAAAGCAGCTAATGCAAGAACCATGCAACGTTTGAGCCAGCAAGCACGTGCTAATGATGACCCAGTGTGTGCGTGGGGTTTTCATACATGTGGGGCAAGAACGAGAGAGTGGGACTAACTGGACTGCTCTTTGAAAGATTACTTGCTGAATGGCCTCCATCTGTGCTGGAACGATTCAACAATTCTCAGGCTCTGCTTACAACTGTCTCTCTGGCTGTGTGGGCCAGTTCCTGCCCGAGAATCCTGCACCAATTCCCAGCTCCGTGCCCGTCAAGGGGGCCTTGGGCTCGATAATAGACTTGCCAGCCACTCTAACAGGCGATCCACCTCGGTGACATCAAATAGGGCCGCTGAATACAAAATAGGGAAGTCCTGCTTTACAAATCTCTGGGTTAGGCCCCAGCTGGGAGTATTGTGTCCAATTCTGGGCACTGCACTTTACAAAGGATGTCAAGGTCTCTGAGCAGAGAGGTTTACCAGAGATGAGGGAGTTCAGTTATGTGGAGAAGCTGGGCTTGTTCTCAGAGCAGAGAAGGTTAAGGGGAGATTTAATAGAGGGGTTTTGATAGAGCTAGTAGAGAGAATCTCATTTCTTTAGAAAGTGGGTCAGTAAGCAAAGGTCATAGATTTAAAATAATTGGTTAAGAACTAGAGTGGAAATGAGGGCTGTTGTGATCTGGAACACACTGGCTGAAAGGCCACTGGAATCCCATTCCACAAGAACTCTCAAAAGGCAACTGGACATATACCTTGTAGAGAATGAATTAGCAGGATTATGGGGACAATGCTGGGGAGTGGGAGGAAAGGGACAGTTCGTTCAAAGAGCCAGGACAGGTTCAATGGTCTCCTCATGGGCTGCAAGATTCTGTCTGTCCTCCCAGCTCTGTTTTCTCACCTCGATTTCAAGGTGAATTACACTGTGCTCAGACAGCAGGAGAACTGGCCATACTTTGAACGATTTAAAACATTTAGTTTACAGATTGATTTAATTCACTCAAACCCCCCACCCACTCCCAAATAAAAACATCACTTGACATCAGTATTACAGGACCATGTTTCTATGACCAAAACCCCAAAGACAGTATCTTTCACAACCTCAGGACAACTGAAAATGCTTTACAGCCAATGAATGACCTTTTATTGAAGCATAGTCTCTGGTGTAATGCAGGAAACGCAGTCCCTCCAGCAGTGCAGCACTCCCTCAGTACATCCCATCCAGCAGTGCAGCACTCCCTCAGTACTGTCCCTCCGACAGTGCAGCACTCCCTCAGTACTGCCCCTCCGACAGTGCAGCACTCACTCAGTACTACTGCCCCTCAGACAGTGCAACACTCCCTCAGTACTGCCCCTCCGACAGTGCAGCACTCACTCAGTACTACTGCCCCTCAGACAGTGCGGCGCTCCCTCAGTACTGCCCCTCCGACAGTGCGGCGCTCCCTCAGTAGTTTTCCGACAGTGCAGCTCTCCCTCAGTACTGCCCCTCCGACAGTGCAGCACTCACTCAGTACTGCCCCTCCGACAGTGCAGCGTTCCCTCAGTAGTTTTCCGACAGTGCAGCACTCCCTCAGTACTGCCCCTCCGACAGTGCAGCACTCACTCAGTACTGCCCCTCCCTCAGCACTGCACCGGGAGTATCAGTCTGGATTTTTGTACTCGTGTCTCTGGAGGAGATTTGAACCCACAACTTCCTGACTTCAAGGTGAGAGCACTACCCACTTTGCCACGACTTGACACCCAAACCCAACAATCCATTGCCAGCAACCAGTCATGCTCTTGAACCAACCTGCCCGTTACCCAGAGCCTGCCCTGCGGCTCACTCCCCGGTTCGTCTGTTTCAGCTCTCGCTCTGCTCCTTTCGCTTGACAAAGCAGTGAGTCAGGACTGAATTTCAAGGCAGGGTACGATGCGATATGATGCCTTTGACTCTCAAACCATACGCTGTAACACCCAAAGTAGTGGCTTGGTCAAGAATGATACTTAAAAGAATGTACCAAACCAGGAAGGTGGCAGACCTGACCCCTGCCCTCGCCCAGTTTGTTCAGAGATGCCATCAATGAGCTACACCCTGGAGCAACTCGAATCTCCGTCGCTATGCCTGTAATTCTATCGCAGTGAGCGTACCTTGAAGAGCTGGGGGGTAGTGGGGGGGAAGGTGATCCTATTGAAACATGTAAGATTCTGAGGTCGACAGGGTAGATGCAGAGAGGATGTTCCCCCTCGTGGGGGAATCTAGAACTAGGGGGCATAGTCTCAGAATAAGGGGTCGCTCATTTAAGATGGAAATGAGGAGGAATTTTTTCTCTCAGAGGGTTGTGAATCTTTAGAATTCTCTGCCCCAGAGAGCTGTGGAGGCTGGGTCATTGAATATATTTAAGGCGGAGATAGACAGATTTTTGAACGATAACGGAGTCGAGGGTTATGGGGAGCGGGCGGGGAAGTGGAGTTGAGGCTACAATCAGATCAGCCACGATCTTATTGAATGGTGGAGCAGGCTCGAGGGACTGAATGGCCGACTCCTGCTCCTATTTCTTATGTTCCCAACTGCTGCTGATCCCACAAACACTGCCTGAAATAATCTCTCCTTTCATTTAAAGGACTAATTTTAGATTGAGGCTGGCATTAAACGACGCCGGGTTTAGCTGAGTTTGTGAGACAAAGGCACAGGAACAAAGTGGGATAGCACTGAAGAGAAGATCAATCACCAGGGCTTTCCTTTGTTACTTGCCACGAAACCCTGGAAAGAAATAATCACAGATCTTCGAAATCCTCGTCTGTCTGAAAGAGCGACAGAAAGGAGCTGGGACATTTGGTGTGGAATGTGGGAGCTTTGCTGGGCGGCCCACCGGCTGAGCGCTGAAGGGATGGTGGAATGGGCGGGGGTCCCGGCGTGGGGGTGCGCGAGTCTCCGGCAGCACCGCGCACGGGCACAAGAGGAGGCTCGCCCGCCGGGACATCCTTCACAGCTCCGCGCGCACCGCTGCTCGGGCCCCGAGCGACACTGGCACGTGCGGCCGAGCCCAGCACCAGAGCGGCTCCTTCAATGTGCTCTGGGGAATCGGCAGCGCATGGCCCAGCCACGATCCCCGGCGGAAAGCTTCCAGCGTTGGGGGGCGCACTCGGCCAACAATCAGCGGCCGGCGCCAAACCGGCAGACCCACGCGCACAGTGGCCTCGACCTTCGAGTACAGAGCGTGCGGAGGGCTGCTCGGCGGGAGGGGAATCGCCCCCGCGGGTTGGATGGCCCTCGGGCCCACAGCTGACACGGTCTTGATCGAAGAACTCGTGGTGTTCTGGGCTGCCACGGGGTAGGAATCGAGCCCACCGTGAGGCTCGTGCCCCCAGGTCCTTGGCAGGGAAGGTAGTCTTGCTGCGCTGCTTCCCCTCCCCCGGCCCTGCCGCCGGGGCGGATTCTAATCGTGACTGGTTCAAAACATCACTCCGTGGTGTATCTCCAATCTCTGGGTTACCACCGCGGCCCTCACTTGGTGTGGTGTTCACGGACTTCTGCAACACAGATTAATACCTGCATAAACGTACTCAAAGATTTTTTAAAGTAAGAGAAATAAAGGACAAGAAAGGTCCATATGGGTGATTGAAGCCCATCCCTCTGGTACCCTCACTCCCCCATCGAAGCCCATCGCTCTGGTACCCTAACTCTCCCATCGAAGCCCATCCCTCCAGTACCTTAACTCTCCCATCGAAGCCCATCGCTCTGGTACCCTCACTCCCCCATCGAAGCCCATCCCTCCAGTACCCTAACTCTCCCATCGAAGCCCATCCCTCTGGTACCCTCACTCCCCATCGAAGCCCATCCCTCCAGTACCCTAACTCTCCCATCGAAGCCCATCCCTCTGGTACCCTAACTCTCCCATCGAAGCCCATCCCTCCAGTACCCTAACTCTCCCATCGAAGCCCATCCCTCCAGTCCCCTAACTCTCCCATCGAAGCCCATCCCTCCAGTACCCTAACTCTCCCATCGAAGCCCATCCCTCCAGTACCCTAACCCTCCCATTGAAGCCCATCCCTCCAGTACCCTAACTCTCCCATCGAAGCCCATCCCTCCAGTACCCTAACTCTCCCATCGAAGCCCATCCCTCCAGTACCCTAACTCTCCCATCGAAGCCCATCCCTCCAGTCCCCTAACTCCCCCATCGAAGCCCATCCCTCCAGTACCCTAACTCCCCCATCGAAGCCCATCCCTCTGGTACCCTAACTCCCCCATCGAAGCCCATCCCTCCAGTACCCTAACTCCCCCATCAAAGCCCATCCCTCTGGTACCCTAACTCTCCCATTGAAGCCCATCACTCCAGTCCCCTAACTCTCCCATCGAAGCCCATCACTCCAGTCCCCTAACTCTCCCATCGAAGCCCATCCCTCCAGTCCCGTAACTCTCCCATCGAAGCCCATCCCTCTGGTACCCTAACTCCCCCATCGAAGCCCATCCCTCTGGTACCCTAACTCCCCCATCGAAGCCCATCCCTCTGGTACCCTAACTCCCCCATCGAAGCCCATCCCTCTGGTACCCTAATTCAACCACCATAGCAGCCAGCTATGAACATCTCTCCTCATGTCTGTTTACTAATCCGGGGAGCAGATTATTCCAAACATTCATCAGTTTTTGAGTAAATCAGATTTTCCCAACTACTGGTTTTCAATGAACCTTTCATGGATTTAAATGGATACTCTCCGGATCTACCCTGACTTATTTGGAATATTTTGGGTTTGACAGTGAGGTCCTCTGGTTGGAGAGCCGGGGATGTGGGTCATCAATATAAAATTGTTATCGGAGAGACGGTCGGAGGAATCTCTTTTACACAGCGGATTGTTAAGAGCCTGCGCTTTGTTACAGAGAGTGGTTGAGGCAGAGACCATTGCAGCTTTTAGGGGAAAAGTGGCTAAATATTTGAAGCAGAGGAAGAACGAAGACCACGAGGAGAGCATGGAACAATGGGATTAGTTTTAGATCATTCTAGCAAAGGGCCAGCACAGACACGATGAGCGAAATGGACTTCTCCCCACACTGTAAACTCCCCTGGTTCTAGTCTACCAGAACTTAGGGCTGTGGTCACGCTGGATCAGTACATGGCTCTGATGAGCTGTGACTGAAGAGAGCTTTTAAAACAACGCTGAAGAGTTAACAAGCCCAGCTTTCTTTTAATACATTCTCAGGATGTGGACATCGCTGGCAAGGCCGGCATTTATTGCCTGTCCCTAACTGCCCCTTGAGAAGGTGGTGGTGAGCCGTCTTCTTGAACCGCTGCAGTCCGTGTGGTGAAGGTGCTCCCACAGTACTGTTAGGGAGGGAGTTCCAGGATTGTGACCCAGCGACGATGAAGGAACGACCGATATATTTCCAAGTCAGGATGGTGTGTGACTGGGATGGGAACGTGGAGGTGGTGGTGTTCCCATGCGCCTGCTTCCCTTGTCCTTCTAGATGGTAGAGGTCGCGGGTTTGGGAGGTGCTGCTGAAGAAGCCTTGGCGAGTTGCTGCAGTGCATCTTGTGGATGGTACACACTGCAGCCAGGGGGCGCCGGTGGTGGAGGGAGTGAGTGTTGAAGGTGGTGGATGGGGGGGCCAATCAAGTGGGCTGCTTTGTCCTGGATGGTGTCGAGCTTCTTGAGTGTTGTTGGAGCTGCACTCATCCAGGCAAGTGGAGAGTATTCCATCACACTCCTGACTTGTGCCTTGTAGATGGTGGAAAGGCTTTGGGGAGTCAGGAGGCGAGACCCTCACCTCACAGTGACAGAGCACATTGTTGCACCACAGAATGTCGGGACACAAGTTCACCCACATGGTTTCTCCTGACCTCATCCAGGCTGTTGTGCAGTGAAGGCAAATCACTAACAGCTGGGTCCAAGTGATGCCGACCCTGTGGCCCATCGGATCTCCATCCTGAACAGCAATTTTCTTTTGCAGCATCCAGACGTGGAGTTCTGCCTCAGCACAGTTCCTGCGGGAGGGTTTAGGTCTATTCCTCCGTGGAGATGCAATGTCTGGCTGCTCTAGAACCACAGAAATTTACAGCGCGGAAGGAGGTCATTTCGGCCCATCGTATCCGTGCCGACCGACCAAGAGCTACCCAGCCTAATCCCACTCTCCAGCTCTCGGTCCGTAGCCCTGTAGGTTACGGCACTTCAGGTGCACATCCAGCTACTTTTTAAAATGTGGTGAGGGTTTCTGCCTCTACCACCCTTTCAGGCCGTGAGTTCCAGACCCCCACCACCCTCTGGGTGAAAACATTTCTCCTAAAATCTAGGCCCCTCATAATTTTATGCACCTCAATAAGGTCTCCCCTCAGCCTCTGTTCCAAAGAAAACAACCCCAGCCTATCCAATCTTTCCTCATAGCTAAAATTCCCAGCAACATCCTCGTAAATCTCCTCTGTACACATCTATCCTGTAATGCGGTGACCAGAACTGCATTACTCTAGCTGTGACCTAACTAGTGTTTTATACAGCTCAAGCATAACCCCCCTGCTCTTATATTCTCTGCCATAGATAATAAAGGCAAGTATTCCATATGCCTTCTTAACCACCTTATCTACCTGGCCTGCTACCTTCAGGGATCTGTGAACCTGCACTCCAAGGTCCCCCTGTTACTCTACACTTCTCAGTATCCTACCATTTAATGTGCATTCCCATGCCTTTTTAGCCCTCCTCAAGTGCATTACCTCACACTTCTCTGGATTGAAGATCATTTGCCACTGTTCTGCCCACCTGACCGGTACATTGCTATCTTCCTGCAGTCTACAGCTTTCTTTTTCATTATCAACCACACGGACAATTTTTGTATCATCTGCAAACTTCTGAATCATACTCCCTACATTCAAGTCTAAATCCTTGATATAGACCACAAAAAGCAAGGGACCCAGCACTGAGCCCTGCGGAACCCCACTGGAAACATCCTTCCAGTCACAAAAACATCCATCAACCCTTTGCTTCCTGCCTCTGAGACAATTTTGGATCCAACTTGCCACTTTGCCCTGGATCCCATGGGCGTTAACTTTCGTGACCAGTCTGCCATGTGGGACCTTATCAAAAGCCTTGCTAAAATCCACATATAGTAAATCAAACGCACCACCCCCATCGACCATCCTGGTTACCTCCTCAAAAGATTCAACCAGACACAACGTTCCCTTAATAAATCTGTGCTGACTGTCTTTGATTATTCCATGTCTTTCTAAATGAAGATTTATCCTGTCCCTCAGAACTTTTCCCAATAATTGTCTGGTGCTCCATCTAGTGGAATAGCTGAGCAATGACAGCACTTGGAGCAGGCGGAGGCCATTCTGGCCCTCGAGCCTGTTCCACCATTCAATGAGATCAGGGCTTGTTTCTTGGCTTAGACTGACACCTGGATCAACTGGAATGGGGGGGGGGAGGGGCGGTGCGCAAGAGAGAGGACCCAACTTCTATAAACAAATATATATCAGATTCATCCTGGCGACAGTCATGTGGCTTCCCACATGTCACAAACAGCTGAATTCTCACCCGATAACTTTTCATTTTCTTCTGAGCAGACACCTCCCCATCGCTATCAGTGCAGTGCCCATATGCATCCAGGAGCCTGGACTTGTTCTGTAATCCTCTTTTATGTTTACTAGGAACAATAAGAGAAAGTATTCCAATACAAAGGTACTTTTCATTTTCCTCACTTGATACATATAAAATTCTTACAGGGATTGACAGGGTAGATGCAGGGAGGATGTTTTCCCCCGGGCTGGGGAGTCTAGAACCAGGGGTCACAGTCTCAGGATAAGGGGTCGGCCATTTAGGACTGAGATGAGGAGGAATTGCTTCACTCAGAGGGTGGTGAATCTTTGGAATTCTCTGCCCCAGAGGGCTGTGGAGGCTCAGTCTCTCAATATATTCAAGGCTGAGATCGATAGATTTTTGGGCACTAAAGGAATCAAGGGTTATGGGGATCGGGCGGGAGAGTGGAGTTGAGGTGGAAGATCAGCCATGATCTCATTGAATGGCGGAGCAGGCTCGAGGGGCCGAATCCTATTTCTTATGTTGAGTCTTCGAACTGAGCGGCTCTTGATCCTCGGTGACTGCAACATAACCTCGCTCCGCCCCTCCGATCCTCTGAGTTGCCCGTCCTCCCGTTTTCATTCAGTGTCTTCCCACACACCAGCAAGTCCTCAGTATTGGGGCATCATAACAGTCAGCTCCCAGCCCCAGAGGCAGGTAGGGCTCGTTGCATAGCTCCCCAGGGAGCAGGAATCTCGGCCGATTCACCCCCCCAAGGACTGTTAGTGTCACCACCCTTGCTCCCCGCTCCACCCAATCCCTTCCCACCCCTCTCCACTCCACCCCTCCTCACCTCCCCCCACTTCACCCTGCTCCCTCCCCACCTCACCCCACCCCATCCCTCCCTCTACCCCTCCCCTCCCCTCCCCCTCCATGGGGCCGACCTGACCGGCACAGTCGAGCCCTCACAGACCCACCGGGACTGCTGCGCACCCTGCCACCTCTGACCTTCCATCCTGGCTGCTATTCCTTCTGTCTGCCTGGAACTGCTGCCTGTCCGTGTACACAATCTCTCTGTCTCCGCCCTGCTCCTCCGATGCTTCTTCGACGGGTCTCTGGTCCAGATAAACACTCCAGCGACTGCTCGCTGGCCTCTCAGCCTGGGCCACAAAACAAGTTGCAAAAAAACTAAATTAGAAAAGCGCCACTGAACCACTGCTGCATTTCCAAATTAAAACACTCTCACTTTATAATGGAATTTGTAAAACACCTTCGTGTGCGTCAAAAATAGCTCCAGACTTGGTTTTCAGAGTGCGCTGTGACTGACCTTTTAAAAATCTGTTCCTGGGATGTGAGTGTCGCTGGCAAGGCCGGCATTTATTGCCCATCCCTAATTGCCCCTTGAGAAGGTGGTGGTGAGCCGCCTTCTTGAACCGTTGCAGTCCGTGTGGTGAAGGTGCTCCCACAGTGCCGTTAGGGAGGGAGTTCCAGGATTGTGACCCAGCGACGATGAAGGAACGGCCGATATATTCCCAAGTCGGGATGGTGTGTGACTGGGAGGGGAACGTGGAGGTGGTGGTGTTCCCATGCGCCTGCTGCCCTTGTCCTTCTAGGTGGTAGAGGTGGCGGGTTTGGGAGGTGCTGCCGAAGAAGCCTTGGCGAGTTGCTGCAGTGCATCTTGTAGATGGTACACACTGCAGCCAGGGGGCGCCGGTGGTGGAGGGAGTGAGTGTTGAGGGTGGTGGATGGGGGGGCCAATCAAGCGGCTGCTTTGTCCTGGATGGTGTCGAGCTTCTCGAGTGTTGTTGGAGCTGCACCATCCAGGCAAGTGGAGAGTGTTCCATCACAATCCTGACTTGTGCTTTGTAGATGGTGGAGAGGCTTTGGGGACTAAAAACAGCAGCCACTTTGTTTGCAGCACAGTGTCCCACAAACAGCAATGGCCAGGGTACGGCAGCCTAGTGGCTACCCCATCTCCAATCTCCCTTTCCTGTCCAAAGTATTTGAACATGTTGTCACCTCCCAAATCTGAGCCTATCTTTCCCACAATTCAATGTTTGAATCCCTTCAATCTGGTTTCTGCCCCTGCCACAGTCCCGAAACAGCTCCCAAAGTCACAAATGAATCCTTTGTGAGTGTGACAAAGGTAAACTATCTCTCCTCGTCCTCCTCGACCTGTCTGCAGCCTTTGACACGGCTGACCACTCCATCCTCCTCCAGCACCTCTCCACCATGGTCCAGCTGAGTGGGACTGCACTCGCCTGGTTCCATTCTTATCCATCTCATCGTAGTCAGAGAATCACCTGCAACGGCTACTCTTCCCACCCCCACATCGTTACCTCTGGTGTTCCCCAAGGATCTATCCTTGGCCCCTCCTATTTCTCATCTATACGCTGCCCCTCGGCGACATCATCCGGAAACACAGCGTCAGTTTCCACATGTACGCTGACACCCAGCTCTACCTCACCCCCACTTCTCTCAACCCCTCCTCGCTCTCTAAATTGTCAGATTGTTGTCCCACATCCAGTTCTGGATGAGCAGAAATTTTCTCCAATTAAATATTGGGAAGACCGAAGCCATTATCTTTGGTTCCCGCCACAAACTGCGTTCCCTAACCACTGACTCCATCCCTCTCCCTAGCATCAATCTGAGGGTGAACATATCCAAGGCATAACTAAAACTGCCTTTTCCCACCTCCGCCCCTGCCTCAGCTCTTCTGCTGCTGAAACCCTCATTCGTGCCTTTCGTTACCTCCAGACTTGACCACTCCAACTCACTCCTGGCCGGCCTCCCACATTCTACACTACGTAAACTTGAAGTCATCCAAAACTCAGCAGCCCGTGTCCTAACTTGTACCCAGTCACGATCACCCATCACCCCCTGTGCTTTCTCCCGGTTAAACAACGCCTTAATTTCAAAATTCCCATCCTTGTTTACAAATCACTCCATGGCCTTGCCCCTCCCTATCTTTGCAATCTTTTCAATCTTTTTCAGCCTCACAACGCCCCCCCCCCCTGCCTCCGAGATGTCTGCGCTCCTCAAATTCTTCCCTCTTGAACATTCCTCATTATAATCACTCTTGAACATTCTTCATTATAATCACTCTTGAACATTCCTCATTATAATCACTCAGCCATCAGCCATCGGTGGCCGTGCCTTCTGCTGCCGGGGCCCTAATCTCTGGAACTCCCTGCCTAAACCTCTCCGCCTCTCTTTCTTACTTTAAAACACTCCTTAAAACCTACCTCTTTGACCAAACTTTTGGTTATCTGCCTTAATTTCTTCTTTTGTGGCTCAGTGTCAAATTTCTCTGTTTTGTCTTGTAACACTGTTGTGAAGCACCTTGGGACATTTTACCAAGTTAAAGGCGCTATATAAATACAAGTTATTATTCATATGCTACTGGACTAGGTCACGAGTTCAAAGCCCCCCGTGGCAAGTTGTGAAATTAAATTCAATGAATCTGAGAATTTAAGGATGGATTGTCATTAAAAACCCAACTGGATCGTCAGGGGAGGAGCTCTGACTCCTTAGCTGGTCCGGCCTCCACGTGACTCCAGTCCCACATTCTGTTGTCGACGCTCGGTACAGCTCAGTTATCATTTTATCATCCGAGACATCGAGGGAAGGTACCTCCCGCTGATATTCAAAGTGAAGGACATCCAACACTAATTAAAAGGAGACCGGCAATGTTCCCCGCGAAGGAGCTTGGCCGCATATCATCGGGATGTCCCGCGCAGGCCGCTTGCTGGCCGCTGGAAACGGCACTGCACAGCACATTAATGGGACCACGAGCGAAAGTTTTTTTTAGAAGGAACACTGATGACTGGGTGTGGGTTTTGTGAGGCTCCACTGCCGCCTTCGGCTCAAATAGGTATATGTGTTAACATAATTAGGAGCAGCAGCATGTGGCCCCGTGATCCTGCTCCGCCATTCAATAAGATCGTGGCTGATCTACGACCTCAACTCCACCTTCCCGCCCGATCCCCAAATCCCTCGATTCCCCGAGAGTCCAAAAATCTACTGATCTCAGCCTTGAATATACTCAGAGACTGAGCCTCCACAGCCCTCTGGGGCAGAGAATTCCAAAGATTCACCACCCTCTGAGTGAAGAAATTCCTCCTCACCTCAGTCCTAAATGGCCGACCCCTTATCCTGAGACTGTGACCCCTGGTTCTAGACTCCCCAGCCCGGGGGAAACAACCTCTCAGCATCTATACCCTATCAATCCCCCTCAGAATCTTGTATGTTTCAATGAGATCACCTCTCATTCTTCTAAACTCCAGACAGTATAGGCCCAATCTACACAATCTCTCATCATAAGACAACCCTCTCATTCCAGGAATCGATCTAGTGAACCTTTTTTTGCACTGCCTCCAACTCAAGTATATCCTTCCTTAGATAAGAACATAAGAAATAGGAGCAGGAGTAGGCCATACGGCCCCTCAAGCCTGCTCCGCCATTTAATACAATCATGGCTGATCCGATCATGGACTCAGCTCCACTTCCCCGGCTGAGACCTTAAACAATTATTTTGCTTCGGTCTTCACAGTGGAAGACACAAAAACCATGCCAAAAATTGCTGGTCACGGGAATGTGGGAAGGGAGGACCTTGAGACAATCACTATCACTAGGGGGGTTAGTTTAACATCTGTAGTGGGGAAAATGCTTGAAACTATCATTAAGGAAGAAATAGCAGGACATCTAGATAGGAATAGTGCAATCAAGCAGACGCAACATGGATTCATGAAGGGGAAATCATGTTTAACTAATTTACTGGAATCTTTGAGGATATAACGAGCATGGTGGATAGAGGTGTACCGATGGATGTGGTGTATTTAGATTTCCAAAAGGCATTCGATAAGGTGCCACACAAAAGGTTACTGCAGAAGATAAAGGTATGCGGAGTCAGAGGAAATGTATTAGCATGGATAGAGAATTGGCTGGCTAACAGAAAGCAGAGAGTCGGGATAAATGGGTCCTTTTCGGGTTGGAAATCAGTAGTTAGTGGTGTGCCACAGGGATCGGTGCTGGGACCACAACTGTTTACAATATACATAGATGACCTGGAAGAGGGGACAGAGTGCAGTGTTACAAAATTTGCATCTGGCACAAAGATTAGTGGGAAAGCGGGTTGTGTAGAGGACACAGAGAGACTGCAAAGAGATTTAGATAGGTTAAGCGAATGGGCTAAGGTTTGGCAGATGGAATACAATGTCGGAAAATGTGAGGTCATCCACCTTGGGAAAAAAAAACAGTAAAAGAAAATATTATTTGAATGGGGAGAAATTACAACATGCTGCGGTGCAGAGGGACCTGGGGGTCCTTGTGCATGAATCCCAAAAAGTTAGTTTGCAGGTGCAGCAGGTAATCAGGAAGGCGAATGGAATGTTGGCCTTCATTGCGAGAGGGATGGAGTACAAAAGCAGGGAGGTCCTGCTGCAACTGTATAGGGTATTGGTGAGGCTGCACCTGGAGTACTGCATGTAGTTTTGGTCACCTTACTTAAGGAAGGATATACTAGCTTTGGAGGGGGTACAGAGGCGATTCACTAGGCTGATTCCGGAGATGAGGGGGTTACCTTATGATGATAGATTGAGTAGACTGGGTCTTTACTCGTTGGGAGTTCAGAAGAAGGAGGGGTGATCTTATAGAAACATTTAAAGTAATGAAAGGGATAGACAAGATAGAGGCAGAGAGGTTGTTTCCACTGGTCGGGGAGACTAGAACTGGGGGGCACAGCCTCAAAATACGGGGGAGCCAATTTAAAACCGAGTTACATAAGAACATAACATAAGAACATAAGAATTAGGAACAGGAGTAGGCCATATAGCCCCTTGAGCCTGCTCCGGGGGGGCTAGATGGCCTACTCCTGTTCCTAATTCTTATGTTCACTCCCCATAACCCCTTAATCCCTTATCGGTTAAGAAACTGTCTAATTCCGCCTTAAATTTAGTCAATGTCCCAGCTTCCGCAGCTCTCTGGGGCAGCGAATTCCAGAGATTTACAACCCTCACAGAAGAAATTCCTCCTCATCTCAGTTTTAAATGGGCGGCCCCTTATTCTAAGACCGTGCCCTCTAGTTCTAGTCTCCCCCATCAGTGGAAACATCCTCTCTACATCCACCCTGTCAAGCCCCCTCATAATCTTATACGTTTCAATAAGATCACCTCTCATTCTTCTGGACTCCAATGAGTAGAGGCCCAACCTACTCAACCTTTCCTCATAAGTCAACCCCCTCATCTCCGGAATCAACCTAGTGAACCTTCTCTGAACTGCCTCCAAAGCAAGTGTAGCCTTTTGTAAATATGGAAACCAAAACTGCACGCAGTACTCCAGGTGTGGCCTCACCAATACCCTGTACAGTTGTAACAAGACTTCCTTACTCTTATACTCCAACTCCCTTGCAATAAAGGCCAAGATACCATTTGCCTTCCTTATTCTTGCTGTACCTGCTTGCTTGCTTTCTGCGTTTCTTGCACAAGTACACTCAAATCTTTCCGAACACCAACATTTAAAAGTTTCTCACCATTTAAACAAGATATTGTGTTTTTCAACTGTTAATGAGAAAAAGTCCCACCATTTTGATCTCTCTCACCTGCTCACTTGTCGCACTAACTCCTCGGGCATCGCTGCCATCATTGGAACATGTCGACTCCTCAATGGACCTGCCCAAAACAAAGTGTAAAGCAAATCTGCACTACACACGAAAGGTACAGATGAGATGGAAGTACAGAAGAGGGCTGGACGAGGAACCCAGAGGTCATGAGTACAAATCCCACCAGTGCAAGGTGTGAAAATAACTTCACAAACTCTGATGCTACGTGTGATAGCCACCAGATAAAAAGACCATGAAAGCTGCCAAGTTGTTTGAAAAATCCAACTCATGTCCTTGAGGGAAAAGAAAGATTTGGATTTATATAGCGCCTTTCACGACCACCGGATGTCCCAAAGCTCTTTCTAGCCAATGAAGTATTTTTGGAGTGCAGTCACTGTTGTAATGTGGGAAACGCGGCAGCCAATTTGCGCACAGCAAGCTCCCAAACACAGCAATGTGATAATGCTCAGATAATCTGTTTTCTTATTATGTTGATTGAGGGATAAATACTGGCCAGGACACCGGGGATAACCCCCCTGCTCTTCTTCAAAATAGTGACCATGGGATCTTTTCCGTCCACCTGAGGGGGCAGACGGGGCCTCGGGTTAACGTCTCATCTGAAAGATGGCACCTCCAGCAGTGCAGTGCTCCCTCAGTACTGCCCCTCCGACAGTGCAGCACTCCCTCAGTACTGCCCCTCTGACAGTGCAGCACTCCCTCAGTACTGCCCCTCCGACAGTGCGGCGCTCCCTCAGTACTGCCCCTCCGACAGTGCAGCACTCCCTCAGTACTGCCCCTCCGACAGTGCAGCACTCCCTCAGTACTGCCCCTCCGACAGTGCAGCACTCCCTCAGCACTGCACTGGAATGTTAGCCTATATTTTATTTGCGCTCAAGTCTCTGGAGTGGGACTTGAACCCACAACCTTCTGCCTCAGAGATGAGAGAGCTACCCACTGAGCCACAGTGACCAGGGAACCTGCCATCCTTACCCGGTCTGGCCTACACATAAGCTCACTGGATTGATCCCTGGGATGAGAGGGTTGTCCTATGAGGAAAGATTGATTAGATTGTGCCTATACTCTCTGGAGTTTAGAAGAATGAGAGGTGATCGCATTGAAACATATAAGATTCTGAGGGCGATTGGCAGGGTAGATGCAGGGAGGATGTTTCCCCCGGGCTGGGGAGTCTAGAACCAGGGGTCACAGTCTCAGGATAAGGGGTCGGCCATTTAGGACTGAGATGGGGAGGAATTTCTTCACTCAGAGGGTGGTGAAACTTTGGAATTCTCTGCCCCAGAGGGCTGTGGAGGCTGAGTCGTAGATTTTGGAGTCGAGGGGAATCAAGGGATATGGGGATCGGGAGGGAAAGTGGAGTTGAGGGCAGAGATTAGTCATAATATTATTGAATGGTGTAGCAACAACAACTTGCATTTATGTAGCGCCTTTAACGTTAGTGAAACGTCCCAAAGCGCTTCACAGGGGTATTACAAGATAAAACAATTTGACACCGAGCCACATAAGTAGAAATTAGTGCAGGTGACAAAAGCTTGGTCAAAGAGATAGATTTTAAGGAGGAAAGAAGGGTAAGGAGGCAGGGAGGAAGTTCCAGAGCTTGGGGCCCAATCAACAGAAGGCACAGCCACCAATGGTTGAGCGATTATAATCAGGGATGCTCAGTAGGGCAGAATTTGAGGAGCACAGACATCTCGGGGGGGGTGTGGGGCTGGAGGAGATTATAGCGATAGGGAGGGTGCGAGGGCCATGGAGGGATTTGAAAATAAGGATGAGAATTTTGAAATCGAGGCGTTGCTTAACCGGGAGTCAATGTAGGTCAGCGAGCACAGGGGATGATGGGTGAGCAGGACTCGGTGCGAGTTAGGACACGGGGCAGCGAGCACAGGGGGTGATGGGTGAGCGGGACTCGGTACGAGTTAGGACACGGGGCAGCGAGCACAGGGGGTGATGGGTGAATGGGACTCGGTGCGAGTTAGGACACGGGGCAGCGAGCACAGGGGGTGATGGGTGAGCGGGACTCGGTGCGAGTTAGGAAACGGGGCAGTGAGCACAGGGGGTGATGGGTGAGCAGGACTTGGTGCGAGTTAGGACACGGGGCAGTGAGCACAGGCGGTGATGGGTGAGCAGGACTCGGTGCGAGTTAGGAAACGGGGCAGCCAAGTTTTGTAACACCTCAAGTTTACGTAGGGTAGAATGTGCGAGGCCAGCCAGGAGCGCGTTGGAATAGTCAAGTCTCGAGGTAACAAAAGCATGGATGAGAGTTTCAGCAGCGGATGAGCTGAGGCAAGGGCGGAGACGGGCGATGTTACGGAGCTGGAAATAGGCCTTCTTAGTTATGCCGGGGATATGTGGTTAAAAGCTCATTTCAGAGTCAAATATGACGCCTAGGTTGTGAACAGTCTGGTTCAGCCTCAGACAGAAGTTGGAGAGAGGGATGGAGTCAGTGACTGGGGAACTGAGTTTGTGGCGGGGACCGAAAACAATGGCTTCGGTCTTCCCAATATTCAACCGGAGAAAAGTTCTGCTCATCCAGAACTGGGTGTGGGACAAGCAGTCGGACAATTTGGAGACCGTGGAGGGGTCGAGAGAAGTGGTGGTGAGGTAGAGCTGGGGATCATCATCATGTGGAAACTGTGTTTTCAGTAGATGTCGCCAAGGGGCGACATGTAGATGAGAAATAGGAGGGGACACCAGAGGTAACGATGCGGGAGTGGGAAGAGAAGCCATTGCAGGTGATTCTCTGACTACGATTAGATGGATAAGAATGGAATCAGGCGAGTGCAGTCCCACCCAGCTGGACGATGGTGGAGAGGCGTTGGAGGAGGATAGAGTGGTCAACTGTGTCAAAAGCTGCAGACAAGTCAAGAATGACGAGGAAAAATAGTCTGCTTTTGTCACAGTCACAAACTCAAGTGGCCTTATGGCCTATCCCTGCTCCTAATTGTTATGTTCTTACACATGATTCTAGTTCACGCTATAAGCAGTCAGGGTTCCTGGTCCCAAATGCCGTTCACTGACCTTTGCTGGAATCCAGCCAGGTGTGTGGTTATTTGGCGAGGACAGAGGGTGGCTCTGCTGTCCACAGTCAAACAAACTCACCCGCGGCAATAGGGGTGTAGTGGGAAGGTTGCTAATGCCCATGGAATCAGACCCGAGCACGTCTGGGAGAGATTGATAATGAAAAAGGTTATTTCTGTGCCCCCTGGTTACCGACAGAAGTTTCAAAGTACATGACTGCCCCACGTACTGCGGGGTTACAAATTGGAAATAAGTTTGCTGCTCATGATTCCGTATTCTTTTACAGCTGGGTGCGTAAGTATCTGCCTACACAGCCAGCAATACATTGCGTGTCAGAAATCTTTCAGCCCAAAGAAATTGCGAATTATAATAGAAATAATGATTTTATAAAATAAATACTTGTGGCAGCTCAGCAGACACAGAGAGCTAAGGTCACAGCAAGACAAGACAGAATAACAGGCCTTCAAGGTCTGGCTATGGCGATAAGGGATTTAGCAAGGAGCTTTAAAGATAAACAAGCTGTCTCTTGAAAGGGCAACAAGACATTCAGACAGGGATAAGGGAAAAAAATGACCTTGTATGTACACTTTCTCCTGTGATTGGACAATTGAATGGGTAAAAAATGATTGATGGACAGTTGTGAGGTAATGCATTTGGACAGGGCTAACAAGGCAAGGGAATACACATTAAATGGTAGGACACTGAGAAGTGTAGAGGAACAGAGGGACCTTGGAGTGCAGGTCCACAGATCCCTGAAGGTAGCAGGCCAGGTGGATAAGGTGGTTAAGAAGGCATACGGAATACTTGCCTTTATTAGTCGAGGCATAGAATACAAGAGCAGGGAGGTTATGCTTAAATTGTATAATACTCTGGTTAGGCCACAGCTGGAGTAGTGTGTGCAGTTCTGGTCGCCGTATTATAGGAAGGGTGCACTAGGGAGGTGCAGAGGAGATTTATAAGGATGCTGCCTGGAATAGAGAATCTTAGTTATGAGGATAGACTGGGTTTGTTCTCATTGGAACACAAGAGGCTGAGAGGAGACCTCATTGTGGTGCACAAAATTTTGAAGGGCCTCTTCCATGGCTCCGGTTGGGATGAAATGTAGAATGTTTCAGTATAAGAGGTGTCACAGTTGTGTGGGGCGAACTGGTTGGGCTGGGTGCTCTTTACCTTTCCGCCATTGTTCATAGGTTTATATGTAACCTCCGGGGCTGCTGACCGAGGGCCGTGCGGCTCTTTGTCGGCCGGCGCGGACACGGTGGGCCGGAATGGCCTCCTTCTGCGCTGTAAATTTCTATGTTTCTAAGAGCAGGGAGGTTATACTTGAACTGTGTAAAACACTGGTCACCACATTACAGGAAAGATGTGACTGGACTGGAGAGGGTGCAGAGGAGATTTACAAGAATGTTGCCTGGACTGGAGAATTTTGGCTATGAGGAAAGATTGGATAGGCTGGGTCTGTTTTCTCTGGAAAAGAGGAGGCTGAGGGGAGACCTGATTGAGGTGTATAAAATTATGAGGGGTCTGGATAGAGTGGATAGGAAGGACTGTTTCCCTTAGCACAGGGGTCAACAACCAGGGGACATAGAAACATAGAAAATAGGTGCAGGAGTAGGCCATTCGGCCCTTCGAGCCTGCACCGCCATTCAATGAGTTCATGGCTGAACATGCAACCTCAGTACCCCATTCCTGCTTTCTCGCCATACCCATTGATCCCCCTAGTAGTAAGGACTATATCTAACTCCGTTTTGAATATATTTAGTGAATTGGCCTCAACAACTTTCTGTGGCAGAGAATTCCACAGGTTCACCACTGTCTGGGTGAAGAAGTTTCTCCTCATCTCGGTCCTAAATGGCTTACCCCTTATCCTTAGACTTAAAATAATTGGAGGGGGGTTTAGAGGAGATATGAGGGGAAATCTCTTCACCCAGAGGGTGGTGGGGGTCTGGAACTCACTGCCTGAAAGTGGTAGAGGCAGAAACCCTCACATTTAAAAAAATACTTGGATATGCGCTTAAAGTGCCGTAACCTGCAGGGCTACGGACCAAGAGCTGGAAAGTGGGATTAGGCTGGGTAGCTCTTGGTCGGCCGGCGTAGACACGATGGGCCGAAATGGCCTCCTTCCGTGCTGTAAATTTCTGTAATTCTACCGTCCCACGGAAATGAGGTATAAAAACGGGCAACCGAGAGAAACAGGCAGGCTGAGGAGAAAGTTTCCTCAAGGTGGACCTCATGCAGCCTGCGGCCTAACACCTTGGTCAAGCTCAAACCTCTGAAGTGGACCCCCCAGACTGGCTTCAGCCTAAAACCTCCACCAGCTCGCGATCTGTTCAGAGACCACCTTTCTGCCTCACCGTCTGTCCGTTCTGTTCCTGGGCCGTAAATCATTCTCATCGGTCACGGGTTGTATGTTTACTATGTCTATCCTGATTGTGTGTTGTGTTTGACTATATTTGAACTGCCACTCCCTTAATAGAATGTCTTATGACTCCCAAGACCCTTTGGCTAACCTGCGTTCCTGTGATCCTAATCTTACATTACAACAGGAAGTTGGGATGTCCCACAGGCCGTGCCATGTTAGCAAAGGGCGCGAATCGGTCCCGATATACTTGGCTTACTATAAAACAGCGACCTTTTACACATCTGAAAGGTACATAGGAACAGGAGGAGGCCATTTAGCCCTTTGAGCTATTTCCGCCAGTCAATGAGATCATGACTGATCTGCGACCTAACTCCATATACCCACCATTGGCCCCATCCCTAAATACCTTTGGTTAACAGAAAGCTATCAATCTCAGATTTAAAATGAACAATTAATTGGCATTTGTGAAAAAGAATTTCAAATCCCTTTGTGTGTAGAAGTGTTACCTAATTTCATTCCTGAAAGGCCTGGCTCTAATTTTTACACTATGCCTCCTAGTCCTAAACTCCCCAACCAGGGGAAATATTATCTGAGAGGGGATCTCATAGAAACATATAAGATTCTGACGGGACGGGACAGGTCAGATGCAGGTAGAATGTTCCCAATGTTGGGGAAGTCCAGAACCAGGGGACACAGTCTTAGGATAAGGGGTAAGCCATTTAGGACTGAGATGAGGAGAAACTTCTTCACTCAGAGAGTTGTTAACCTGTGGAATTCCCTGCCGCAGAGTGTTGTTGATGCCAGTTCATTGGATATATTCAAGAGGGAGTTAGATATGGGCCTTATGGCTAAAGGGATCAAGGAGTATGGAGAGAAAGCAGGAAAGGGGTACTGAGGGAGTGATCAGTCATGATCTTATTGAATGGTGGTACAGGCTCGAAGGGCCAAATGGCCTACTCCTGCACCTATTTTCTATGTTTCTATCAGTTTCCCTTACTATCTTGAAAACTTTGATCAAAATCACCCCTTAAATTCCAGGGAATAGGTCTTAGAAAGGGTGCAGAGGAGATTTACCAGAATGGTACCAGGGATGAGGAACTTCAGTCATGTGGAGACTGGAGAAGTTGGATTTGTTCTCCTTACAGCAGAGAAGGTTTCGAGGAGACTTAATAGAAGTGTTCAAAATCATGAAGAGTTTTGATAGAGTCGATCAGGAGAAACTGTTTCCGGGGGCAGGAGGCTCGGTAACCAGAGGGACACAGATTTAAGGCGATTGACAAAAGAACCAGAGGGGGAGATGAGGAGAATTATTTTTACGCAGCAAGTTGTTGTGATCGGGAACGCGCTGCCTGAAAGGGCGGTGGGAGTAGATTCGATAGTAACTTTCAAACCGGGAATTGGACAAATACGAACAATGACGGACAGGTAAAGACCCTCTGGTCCATCGAGCCTTGTGTATCACAACATATACACTCCACCCCATCCCAAACCATGTGATCTCCTGGGAGTGGCAAAAACAGGTAAAAAACCCAGGCCAATTTGGGGGAAAAAAATCTGGAAAATTTCTCTCCGACCCATCTAAGCGATCGAAACTACTCCAGGAGATCACTCAGGCTATTAAATACTTGAAAAGAAAACATGCAGGGCTATGGGGGAAGAGCAGGGTGGAGTGGGACTAATATGAATCGCTCTTTCAGAGCCGGCATAGGCACGATGGGCGGAATGGCCTCTGTCTACGTGGCATCATTCTATGAATGATGTAATTAGCCCAGAGACAGACGGAAATGAAGGAGAGGTTACCACACAGCTGCTTCCATCGCCTGCATCCTCTCGCACTGCACCATGTTCAGCTTCTGTACATGTTGTCGACAGTCGGCCCCCGAGCCCTGGCCATATACCTGGGGAGATTGTCACATCAAATCATTCATCATGGGTGTGATATCTTCTTCACGACATCACAAACACACACGTACACAAGATGACGCTACAGGAACTTGACATGTGACCTGGTCACAAGATCTTTTTATTGTATACATCAGGAGTTGCATTACGACAGCAGCCCAATCAGGGGTGCTCTACATTACAGTGGGGAAAAATCAGAGAAAAACTGAATTTATATAGTGCCTTTCACAACTTCAACATATCCCAAAGCATTTTACAGCCAATGAAATACTACTGAAGTGTAGTCACTGTTGTAATGTAGGAAATGTAGCAGCCAATTTGAACACAGCAAGCTCCCACAAACAGCAATGTGATAATGACCAGATAATCTGTTTTAGTGATGTTGATTGAGGGATAAATACTGGCCCCAGGACACCGGGGATAACTCTTCTTCAAAAACTGCAATGGGATCTTTAACATCAACCTGAGAGGGCAGACGGGGCCTCGTTCAACATCTCATCTGAAAGATGGCACCTCTGACAGTGCGGCACTCCCTCAGTACTGCCCCTCTGACAATGCAGCGCTCCCTCAGTACTACCCCTCTGACAGTGCAGCGCTCCCTCAGTACTACCCCTCCGACAGTGCGGCGCTCCCTCAGTACTGCCCCTCCGACAGTGCAGCGCTCCCTCAGTACTACCCCTCCAACAGTGCAGCACTCCCTCAGTACTGCCCCTCCGACAGTACAGCACTCCCTCAGTACTGTCCCTCCGACAGTGCAGCGCTCCCTCAGTACTACCCCTCCAACAGTGCAGCACTCCCTCAGTACTGTCCCTCCGACAGTACAGCACTCCCTCAGTACTGGCCCTCCGACAGTGACGCGCTCCCTCAGTACTACCCCTCCAACAGTGCAGCACTCCCTCAGTACTGTCCCTCCGACAGTACAGCACTCCCTCAGTACTGCCCCTCCGACAGTGCAGCACTCCCTCAGTACTGCCCCTCCGACAGTGCGGCACTCCCTCAGTACTGTCCCTCCGACAGTGCAGCACTCCCTCAGTACTGTCCCTCCGACAGTGCAGCACTCCCTCAGTACTGTCCCTCCGACAGTGCAGCACTCCCTCAGTACTGCCCCTCCGACAGTGCAGCACTCCCTCAGTACTGCCCCTCCGACAGTGCGGCACTCCCTCAGTACTGCCCCTCCGACAGTGCAGCACTCCCTCAGTACTGCCCCTCCGACAGTGTGGCACTCCCTCAGTACTGTCCCTCCGACAGTACAGCACTCCCTCAGTACTGCCCCTTCGACAGTGCAGCACTCCCTCAGTACTGCCCCTTCGACAGTGCGGCACTCCCTCAGTACTGCCCCTCCGACAGTGCAGCGCTCCCTCAGTATTGTCCCTCCGACAGTACAGCACTCCCTCAGTACTGCCCCTTCGACAGTGCAGCACTCCCTCAGTACTGTCCCTCCGACAGTACAGCACTCCCTCAGTACTGCCCCTTCGACAGTACAGCACTCCCTCAGTACTGCCCCTTCGACAGTGCAGCACTCCCTCAGTACTGCCCCTTCGACAGTGCGGCACTCCCCCAGTACTGCACTGGGAGTGTCAGCCAGGATAATATTCTCGCGTGTCTGTAGTGGGTCTTGAAGCTGCAACCTGCTGACTCAGAAGCGAGAGGGCTACCCACTGAGGCACGGTTGACATGGAAGTCAGGCACTCTGTAAACTATGTTCCCATTTGCTGTCTCTGGATCCCATTCGTGACAAAGGCATTCGGAATAACGGGCTAGCGCACCGTTCAGAGACTCACAAATGTCTGCACTTCCCGTCAGGATTATGGAATGTTTTCATCATTGTCACATGTTAACAGGCTCGTTAGCTGTTTGAGGATCATTATTCCCAATGTGTATCTGTGTTTTTACCCCCTCAGTCCCGCTAGTGATAACATGATGAGGGACTTCAATTGTGTGGAGAGACTGGAGAAGCTGGGGTTGTTCTCCTTAGAGCAGAGAAGGTTAAGGGGAGATTTAATAAAGTGTTCAAAATTATGAAGGGTTTTGATAGGGTAAATAAGGAGAAACTGCAGGAGGCTCGGTAACCAGGGGAACACAGATTTAAAGCGATTGGCAAAAGGACCCGAGGGGGAGATGAGGAGAATGTGTTAACGCAGCGAGTTGTTGTGATCGGGAACGCGCTGCCTGAAAGGGCGGTGGGAGCAGATTCAATAGTAACTTTCAAAAGGGAATGGGATAAATATTTGAAAATAAAAATGTGCAGGATATATAGGGAAAGAGCAGGGAGGCGGGGGGGGGGGGGGGGGGGGAGTCGGACTAATCGGATCGCTCTTTCACGTAGCGGACACAGGCACGATGGGCCGAATGGCCTCCTTTTATCATTCAATATTAGGCATTCCTGCCATTTTGATAGTGGACCTCTCCTCTCCCCCAGCCAATAAAAGCAGATTCCGCAACCTCTTTGGTACAAAGGAGGTTTTTTCTTCAATCTGCGCCTCAGTGCTATGACGTCAGCAATCTCACCTTCAGCACTGACTGCTTTTCTCCACATAATTTGCAGTTCCACTTCTTGCTCTTTTTAACCTAAAACAGACAATACTAATTAAACGCCTGGAAGGGCGGTGGGAGCAGATTCAAAAATAACTTTCAGAAAGAAATTGGATCTCTACTTAAAAAGGAAATAATTTGCGGGGCTATGGGTATGGGGGCAGGGCTGTACGAAACAGGAACGCTTTGGCAACAATCATTCACTATTAAAAGGGGTTTAAAAAAAGCTTACAGGATCCTAGGCTTCATGGAGGGATAGAGTACAAAAGCAAGGAAGTTATGATGAACCTTTATAAAACACTGGTTCGGCCTCAACTGGAGTATTGTGTCCAATTCTGGGCACCGCACTTTAGGAAGGATGTGAGAGGGAGCAGAAAAGATTTACGAGAATGGTTCCAGGGATGAGGGACTTCAGTGACGTGGATAGACTGGAGAAGCTGGGGTTGTTCTCCTTGGAGCAGAGAAGGTTGAGAGGAGATTTGATCGAGGTGTTCAAAATCATGAGGGGTCTGGACAGAGTAAATAGAGAGAGACTGTTCCCATTGGTGGAAGGGTCAGGAACCAGAGGACACAGATTTAAGGTGATTGGCAGAAGAACCAAAGGTGACATGAGGGGAAACCTTTTTACGCGAGTGGATTGCGCTGCCTGAAAGAAGGCAGACTCAATCGTGATTTTCAAAAGGGATTGGATAAATACCTAAAGTAAAAAATATTTGCAGGGCTATGGAGAAAGGGCAGGGAGTGGGATTAGCTGAGGTGCTCTTGCAGAGAGCCGGCACGGGCTCAACGGGCCGAATGGCCTTGCTCTACCCTGTAACCGTTCTGTGAAAGAGCAGGGGGGAGTGGGACTAATTGGATCACTCTTTCAAAGAACAGGCACAGGCACAATGGGCCCAATGGCCTCCTTCCCAGAGAACTTCTTCACCCAGAGAGTGATGACAATGTGGATCTTGCTACCACAGGGGCAAATAAGAACATAAGAATTAGGAACAGGAGTAGGCCATCTAGCCCCTCGAGCCTGCTCCACCATTCAACAAGATCATGGCTGATCTGGCCGTGGACTCAGCTCCACTTACCCGCCCGCTCCCCGTAACCCTTAATTCCCTTATTGGTTAAAAATCTATCTCTCTGTGATTTGAATACATTCAATGAGCTAGCCTCAACTGCTTCCTTGGGCAGAGAATTCCACAGATTCACAACCCTCTGGGAGAAGAAATTCCTTCTCAACTCGGTTTTAAATTGGCTCCCCCGTATTTTGAGGCTGTGCCCCCTAGTTCTAGTCTCCCCGACCAGTGGAAACAACCTCTCTGCCTCTATCTTGTCTATCCCTTTCATTATTTTAAATGTTTCTATAAGATCACCCCTCATCCTTCTGAACTCCAACGAATAAAGACCCAGTCTACTCAATCTATCATCATAAGGTAACCCCCTCATCTCCGGAATCAGCCGAGTGAATCGTCTCTGTACCCCCTCCAAAGCTAGTATATCATTCCTTAAGTAAGATGACCAAAACTGCACGCAGTACTCCAGGTGCGGCCTCACCAATACCCTATACAGTTGCAGCAAGACCTCCCTGCTTTTGTACTCCATCCCTCTCGCAATGAAGGCCAACATTCCATTCGCCTTCCTGATTACCTGCTGCACCTGCAAACTAACTTTTTGGGATTCATGCACAAGGACTCCAAAAAGAGTTTCATGCACAAGGAGGGGCCGGCGCCTCACAACTTGAGCCGCCTCAGGAAAATCCCCTCCGTGCCTTTCAGTTCCGCGCGGAGGGGTTTCTTGTACGGGCTGCTCCTGCACACTCTCAACTTTGCCATCCTCGCCTGCCGTCTGGACACGCCATGGCGTACCATCTTGCCGTCCGGAGGAGGCGGGGGTCCCCGATGGAGGGCACTCTACGCAGGGGTCCTCCCACTATTCGTCGGGGACTTGGCCTGGAGGGTGGTGCACGGAGCAGTGCCGTGCAATAAATTTTTTAAGCCGGTTCACGGACTCCCAGGCCGCCTGCAATTTCTGCGGTCTGGAGGAGTCTGTGTTCCATGTTTTTATTGAGTGCACGAGGTTGCAGCCCCTGTTCCATTATTTGAAGGGGCTGCTCCTGAAATTCTGGCTGCACTTCAGTCCCACTCTCCTGATCTTTGGGCACCCTGTGCGGAGGGGAGCGGGTAGGTCCGAAGGCCTCCTCGTAGGACTGCTCCTGGGCACGGCCAAGGGTGCCATCAGCCGGTCCAGGCGGTCGAGGGGGTCGTTCAACCTGACTGCCTGCCTCTCTTCCGCTCTTACATCCGGTCCAGGGTGTCCTTGGAGATGGAGCACGCGGTGTCCACCGGTACGCTCGCGGCCTTCCGCGAGAGGTGGGCACCGGAGGGACTGGAGTGCATCATCACGCCCGGCAACCAAATTTTAATTTGATTTTACGTTTTAAAGTTTAATTTGTTTTAATTGCCGGTGTTTTTAGTGTCCCCTTCCCTTTTATAGGGGGCACTGTGGAAAAATTGTGATTTTAGTGCCCCAAAAAAAAAACAAAAAAAAGAAAAGAAAAAAAAAACAAATAAAAACCAAAAAAAGGAAAAAAAGGGCCTTGTAAATGTCTGGTGTGTCACCCAGGTCGGGTGGCACGGTTTAATGTTTTATGTTTTGCAGATAAACTCCAAAAAGAGTTTCATGCACAAGGACCCCAGGTCCCTCTGCACCGCAGCATGTTGTAATTTCTCCCCATTCAAATAATATTCCCTTTTACTGTTTTTTTTCCCAAGGTGGATGACCTCACACTTTCCAACATTGTATTCCATCTGCCAAACCTTAGCCCATTCGCTTAACCTATCTAAATCTCTTTGCAGCCTCTCTGTGTCCTCTACACAACCCGCTTTCCCACTAATCATTGTGTCATCTGCAAATTTTGTTACACTACACTCTGTCACCTCTTCCAGGTCATCTATGTATATTTAAAAGCAGAGATGTGTTTAAGGGGAAGCTAAATGAGGGAGAAAGGAAAGGAAGGATAGGCTGATGGGGTGAGATGGAGAGGGGTGGGTGGGCTAGTGTGGAGCATAAACACCGGCACAGAGCCGATGGGCCGAATGGCCAGTTTCTGTGCTGTACATTCTACCGAATATTTAGAGAACAATGTCGGTATTTTCCTGATACCAATGCCCATTGCTCACAGGAATAGACCATTCACTTCGATGTGTAAGTCCCATCAATTTGCCCACCTTTAATCCCGATCTCGATATTCTTATCGAATAAAAATGTGTCAATCTCAAGCAGAATGGTAACGGGGGTCGGGGGTGGGGGGAGGGGGAGGGGGTGTAGCCCTGATAATAATGGATGAGAAAGGACAGTAGAGAAAGGATCTCGGCTTGGAGGGTCCATCCATTGCCCCCTCTGTCTCCGTCCACTGACCCCTCTCTCTCTCCGTCCACTGACCCCTCTCTCTCTCCGTCCACTGACCCCTCTCTCTCTCCGTCCACTGACCCCTCTCTCTCTCTCCGTCCATTGACCCCTCTCTCTCTCTCCGTCCATTGACCCCTCTCTCTCTCCGTCCATTGACCCCTCTCTCTCTCCGTCCATTGACCCTTCTCTCTCTCTCCGTCCATTGACCCCTCTCTCTCTCCGACCATTGCCCCCTCTCTCTCTCCGTCCATTGACCTCTCTCTCTCTCCGTCCATTGACCACTCTCTCTCCGTCCATTGCCCTCTCTCTCTCTCCGTCCATTGCCCCCCCCTCTCTCTCTCTCTCTCTCCGTCCATTGACCCCTCTCTCTCTCCGTCCATTGCCCTCTCTCTCTCCGTCCATTGCCCCCCCCCACTCTCTCTCCGACCACTGCCCCCTCTCTCTCTCCGTCCATTGCCCTCTCTCTCTCTCTCTCTCTCCGTCCGTTGACCCCTCTCTCTCCATCCATTGCCCCCCCCCTCTCTCTCCGTCCATTGCCCCCCCTCTCTCTCTCTCTCTCTCTCTCTCTCTCTCTCTCTCCGACCATTGCCCCCTCTCTCTCTCCGTCCATTGCCCCCTCTCTCTCTCCGTCCATTGCCCCCTCTCTCTCTCCGTCCATTGCCCCCTCTCTCTCTCTCCATCCATTGCCCCCTCTCTCTCCCCGTACATTGACCCCTCTCTCTCTCCCCGTCCATTGACCCCTCTCTCTCTCCGTCCATTGCCCCCCCCCTCTCTCTCTCCATCCATTGCCCCCCCTCTCTCTCTCTCTCTCTCCGACCATTGACCCCTCCCTCTCTCCGTCCATTGCCCCCTCTCTCTCCGTCCATTGCCCCTTCTCTCTCTCCGTCCATTGACCCGCCTCTCTCTTTCCGTCCATTGCCCCCCCTCTCTCTCTCCGTCCATTGCCCCCCCTCTCTCTTTCCGTCCATTGCCCCCCCTCTCTCTCTCCGTCCATTGCCCCCTATCTCCCTCCGTCCATTGCCCCCTCCCTCGCCATCCACTGACCCCTCCCTCGCCATCCACTGACCCCTCCCTCGCCATCCACTGACCCCTCTCTCCGTCCATTGACCCCCCCCCTCTCTCTCTCCATCCACTGACCATTCTCTCCGTCCATTGCCCCCTCTCTCTCTCCGTCCATTGCCACCTCCCTCTCTCCGTCCATTGCCCCCTCCCTCTCTCCGTCCATTGCCCCCTCCCTCTCTCCGTCCATTGACCCCCCTCTCTCTTTCCGTCCATTGACCCCCCTCTCTCTTTCCGTCCATTGCCCCCCCCCCTCTCTCCGTCCATTGCCCCCCTCTCTCTCCATCCATTACCCTCTCTCTCTCTCTCTCTCCGTCCATTGCCCCCTCTCTCTCCATCCATTGCCCCCCCCTCTCTCTCTCCATCCATTACCCTCTCTCTCTCTCTCCATCCATTACCCCCTCTCTCTCTCTCCGTCCATTGCCCTCTCTCTCTCTCTCTCTCTCTCTCCGTCCATTACCCTCTCTCTCTCTCTCTCTCTCTCTCCATTACTCTCTCTCTCTCTCTCCATCCATTACCCCCTCTATCTTCCGTCCATTACCCTCTCTCTCTCTCTCTCTCTCTCTCTCCGTCCATTGCCCCCTCTCTCTCTCTCTCTCCGTCCATTGCCCCCCCCTCTCTCTCTCTGTCCATTGCCCCCCTCTCTCTCCGTCCATTACCCTCTCTCTCTCTCCATCCATTACTCTCTCTCTCTCTCTCCATCCATTACTCTCTCTCTCTCTGTCCATTACCCCCTCTCTCTCTCCGTCCATTACCCCCTCTCTCGTCCGTCCATTACTCTCTCTCTCTCTCTCCCTCTCTCTCCGTCCATTGCCCCCTCTCTCTCTCTCTCTCTCTCTCCGTCCATTGCCCCCCTCTCTCTCCGTCCATTACCCTCTCTCTCTCCATCCATAACCCCCTCTCTCTCTCTGTCCATAACCCCCTCTCTCTCTCCGTCCATAACCCACTCTCTCTCTCCGTCCATAACCCACTCTCTCTCTCCGTCCATTACCCCCTCTCTCTTTCTCCGTCCATTGCCCCCTCTCTCTCTCCGTCCATTGCCCCCTCTCTCTCTCCGTCCATTGCCCCCCTCTCCATCCATTGCCCCCCTCTCTCTCCATCCATTGCCCCCCTCTCTCTCCATCCATTGCCCCCCTCTCTCTCCATCCATTACCCTCTCTCTCTCTCTCTCTCTGTCCATTACCCCCTCTCTCTCTCTCCGTCCATTACCCCCTCTCTCTCTCCGTCCATTACACCCTCTCTTTCCGTCCATTGCCCCCCCCTCTCTCTCTCCGTTCATTGCCCCCCTCTCTCTCCATCCATTACCCTCTCTCTCTCTCTCTCTCTGTCCATTGCCCCCTCTCTCTCCGTCCATTGCCCCCCCCCTCTCTCTCTCCATCCATTACCCTCTCTCTCTCCATCCATTACCCCCTCTCTCTCTCTCCGTCCATTGCCCCCTCTCTCTCCCTCTCTCTCTGTCCATTACCCTCTCTCTCTCTCTCTCCATTACCCTCTCTCTCTCTCTCTCTCCATCCATTACCCCCTCTATCTTCCGTCCATTACCCCCTCTCTCTCTCCGTCCATTGGCCCCTCTCTCTCTCTCTCTCTCTCCGTCCATTGCCCCCCCTCTCTCTCTCTGTCCATTGCCCCCCTCTCTCTCCGTCCATTACCCTCTCTCTCTCTCCATCCATTACCCTCTCTCTCTCTCTCTCCATCCATTACTCTCTCTCTCTCTCCATCCATTACTCTCTCTCTCTCTCCATCCATTACCCCCTCTCTCTTCCGTCCATTACTCTCTCTCTCTCTCTCTCTCCGTCCATTGCCCCCTCTCTCTCTCTCTCCGTCCATTGCCCCCCTCTCTCTCCGTCCATTACCCTCTCTCTCCATCCATAACCCCCTCTCTCTCTCTCCGTCCATAACCCCCTCTCTCTCTCTCTCTCCGTCCATAACCCCCTCTCTCTCTCTCCGTCCATTACCCTCTCTCTCTCCATCCATAACCCCCTCTCTCTCTCTCCGTCCATTGCCCCCTCTCTCGCTCTCTGTCCATTGACCCCTCCCTCTCCGTCCATTGACCCCCCCCTCTCTTTCCGTCCATTGCCCCCCCCTCTCTCTCTTCGTCCATTGCCCCCCTTTCTCTCCATCCATTGCCCCCACTCTCTGTCCATTGCCCCCTCTCTCTCTGTCCATTGCCCCCCTCTCTCTCCGTCCATTACCCTCTCTCTCTCTGTCCATTACCCCCTCTCTCTCTCTCCGTCCATTACCACCTCTCTCTTTCCGTCCATTGCCCCCCTCTCTCTCCGTCCATTGCCCCCCTCTCTCTCCGTCCATTACCATCTCTCTCCCCGTCCATTGACCCCTCTCTCTCTCTCTCTCTCTCCGTCCATTGATCCCTCTCTCTCTCCGTACATTGATCCCTCCCTCTCCGTCCATTGCCCCCCCCTCTCTCTCCGTCCATTGCCCCCCCTCTCTCTCTCCGACCATTGACCCCTCCCGCTCTCCGTCCATTGCCCCCTCTCTCTCTCCGTCCATTGCCCCTTCTTTCTCTCCGTCCATTGACCCCCCCTCTCTCTTTCCGTCCATTGACCCCCCTCTCTCTTTCCGTCCATTGACCCCCCTCTCTCTCTCCGTCCATTGCCCCCCCTCTCTCTTTCCGTCCATTGCCCCCCCCTCTCTCTGCGTCCATTGCCCCCTATCTCCCTCCGTCCATTGCCCCCTCCCTCGCCATCCACTGACCCCTCCCTCGCCATCCACTGACCCCTCCCTCGCCATCCACTGTCCCCTCTCTCCGTCCATTGACCCCTCTCTCCGTCCATTGACCTCCTCTCTCCGTCCATTGATCCCCCCCTCTCTCTCTCTCCGTCCACTGACCATTCTCTCCGTCCATTGTCCCCTCTCTCTATCCGTCCATTGCCCCCTCCCTTTCTCCGTCCATTGCCCCCTCCCTCACCGTCCATTGACCCCCCTCTCTCCGTCCATTGACCCCCCTCTCTCTTTCCGTCCATTGCCCCCCCCTCTCTCTCCGTCCATTGCCCCCCTCTCTCTCTCTCCGTCCATTACCCTCTCTCTCTCTCTCTCTCTCTCTCTCCGTCCATTGCCCCACCTCTCTCCGTCCATTGCCCCCCCTCTCTCTCTCTCCATCCATTACCCTCTCTCTCTCTCCGTCCATTGCCCCTCTCTCTCTCTCTCTCTCTCCGTCCATTGCCCCCCCTCTCTCTCTCTCTCTCTCTCTCCGTCCATTACCCTCTCTCTCTCTCTCTCTCCATTACCCTCTCTCTCCATCCATTACCCCCTCTCTCTTCCGTCCATTACCCCCTCTCTCTCTCTCTCTCTCTCTCTGTCCATTGCCCCCTCTCTCTCTCCGTCCATTACCCTCTCTCTCTCCATCCATAACCCCCTCTCTCTCTCTCCGTCCATTGCCCCCTCTCTCGCTCTCTGTCCATTGACCCCTCCCTCTCCGTCCATTGACCCCCCCCTCTCTTTCCGTCCATTGCCCCCCCTCTCTCTCTTCGTCCATTGCCCCCCTTTCTCTCCATCCATTGCCCCCACTCTCTGTCCATTGCCCCCTCTCTCTCTGTCCATTGCCCCCCTCTCTCTCCGTCCATTACCCTCTCTCTCTCTGTCCATTACCCCCTCTCTCTCTCTCCGTCCATTACCACCTCTCTCTTTCCGTCCATTGCCCCCCTCTCTCTCCGTCCATTGCCCCCCTCTCTCTCCGTCCATTACCATCTCTCTCCCCGTCCATTGACCCCTCTCTCTCTCTCTCTCTCTCCGTCCATTGATCCCTCTCTCTCTCCGTACATTGATCCCTCCCTCTCCGTCCATTGCCCCCCCCTCTCTCTCCGTCCATTGCCCCCCCTCTCTCTCTCCGACCATTGACCCCTCCCGCTCTCCGTCCATTGCCCCCTCTCTCTCTCCGTCCATTGCCCCTTCTTTCTCTCCGTCCATTGACCCCCCTCTCTCTTTCCGTCCATTGACCCCCCTCTCTCTTTCCGTCCATTGACCCCCCTCTCTCTCTCCGTCCATTGCCCCCCCTCTCTCTTTCCGTCCATTGCCCCCCCCTCTCTCTGCGTCCATTGCCCCCTATCTCCCTCCGTCCATTGCCCCCTCCCTCGCCATCCACTGACCCCTCCCTCGCCATCCACTGACCCCTCCCTCGCCATCCACTGTCCCCTCTCTCCGTCCATTGACCCCTCTCTCCGTCCATTGACCTCCTCTCTCCGTCCATTGATCCCCCCCTCTCTCTCTCTCCGTCCACTGACCATTCTCTCCGTCCATTGTCCCCTCTCTCTATCCGTCCATTGCCCCCTCCCTTTCTCCGTCCATTGCCCCCTCCCTCACCGTCCATTGACCCCCCTCTCTCCGTCCATTGACCCCCCTCTCTCTTTCCGTCCATTGCCCCCCCCTCTCTCTCCGTCCATTGCCCCCCTCTCTCTCTCTCCGTCCATTACCCTCTCTCTCTCTCTCTCTCTCTCTCTCCGTCCATTGCCCCACCTCTCTCCGTCCATTGCCCCCCCTCTCTCTCTCTCCATCCATTACCCTCTCTCTCTCTCCGTCCATTGCCCCCTCTCTCTCTCTCTCTCTCTCCGTCCATTGCCCCCCCTCTCTCTCTCTCTCTCTCTCTCTCTCTCTCCGTCCATTACCCTCTCTCTCTCTCTCTCTCCATTACCCTCTCTCTCCATCCATTACCCCCTCTCTCTTCCGTCCATTACCCCCTCTCTCTCTCTCTCTCTCTCTCTGTCCATTGCCCCCTCTCTCTCTCCGTCCATTGCCCCCTCTCTCTCCGTCCATTGCCCTCTCTCTCTCCATCCATTACTCTCACTCTCTCTCCGTCCATTGCCCTCTCTCTCCATCCATTACCCCCTCTCTCTCCATCCATTACCCCCTATCTCTCTCTCTCTCCGTCCATTGCCCCCTCTCTCTCTCTGTCCATTGCCTCCTCTCTCTCTCTCTCCGTCCATTACCCTCTCTCTCTCTCTCTCCGTCCATTGCCCCCTCTCTCTCTCTCTCCGTCCATTGCCCCCTCTCTCTCCGTCCATTACCCCCCCTCTCTCTCTCTCTCCGTCCATTGCCCCCTCTCTCTCTCCGTCCATTGCCCCCTCTCTCTCCGTCCATTGCCCTCTCTCTCTCCATCCATTACTCTCACTCTCTCTCCGTCCATTGCCCTCTCTCTCCATCCATTACCCCCTCTCTCTCTCTCCATCCATTACCCCCTATCTCTCTCTCTCTCTCTCCGTCCATTGCCCCCTCTCTCTCTCTTTGTCCATTGCCTCCTCTCTCTCTCTCTCCGTCCATTACCCTCTCTCCGTCCATTGCCCCCTCTCTCTCTCTCTCCGTCCATTGCCCCCTCTCTCTCTCTCTCCGTCCATTGCCCCCTCTCTCTCTCTCTCCGTCCATTGCCCCCTCTCTCTCTCTCTCTCCGTCCATTGCCCCCCTCTCTCTCCATCCATTACCCTCTCTCTCTCTCTCTCTCCGTCCATTGCCCCCTCTTTCTCCGTCCATTGCCCCCCTCTCTCTCTCTCCATCCATTGCCCCCTCTCTCTCTCTCTCCATCCATCACCCTCTCTCTCCGTCCATTGCCCCCACTCTGTCCATTGCCCCCTCTCTCTCTGTCCATTGCCCCCCTCTCTCTCCGTCCATTACCCTCTCTCTCTCTCTCTCTGTCCATTATCCCCTCTCTCTCTCCGTCCATTACCCCCTCTCTCTCTCCGTCCATTACCCCCTCTCTCTCTCCGTCCATTGCCCCCCTCTCTCTCTCCGTCCATTGCCCCCTCTCTCTCCCTCTCTCTCTGTCCATTACCCTCTCTCTCTCTCTCTCCATTACCCTCTCTCTCTATCTCTCTCCATCCATTACCCCCTCTATCTTCCGTCCATTACCCCCTCTCTCTCTCTCTCTCTCTCCGTCCATTGCCCCCCCTCTCTCTCTCTGTCCATTGCCCCCCTCTCTCTCCGTCCATTACCCTCTCTCTCTCTCCATCCATTACCCTCTCTCTCTCTCTCTCCATCCATTACTCTCTCTCTCTCTCCATCCATTACTCTCTCTCTCTCTACATCCATTACCCCCTCTCTCTTCCGTCCATTACTCTCTCTCTCTCTCTCTCTCCGTCCATTGCCCCCTCTCTCTCTCTCTCCGTCCATTGCCCCCCTCTCTCTCCGTCCATTACCCTCTCTCTCTCCATCCATAACCCCCTCTCTCTCTCTCCGTCCATAACCCCCTCTCTCTCTCTCTCTCCGTCCATAACCCCCTCTCTCTCTCTCCGTCCATTACCCTCTCTCTCTCCATCCATAACCCCCTCTCTCTCTCTCCGTCCATTGCCCCCTCTCTCGCTCTCTGTCCATTGACCCCTCCCTCTCCGTCCATTGACCCCCCTCTCTCTTTCCGTCCATTGCCCCCCCCTCTCTCTCTTCGTCCATTGCCCCCCTTTCTCTCCATCCATTGCCCCCACTCTCTGTCCATTGCCCCCTCTCTCTCTGTCCATTGCCCCCCTCTCTCTCCGTCCATTACCCTCTCTCTCTCTGTCCATTACCCCCTCTCTCTCTCTCCGTCCATTACCACCTCTCTCTTTCCGTCCATTGCCCCCCTCTCTCTCCGTCCATTACCATCTCTCTCCCCGTCCATTGACCCCTCTCTCTCTCTCTCTCTCTCCGTCCATTGATCCCTCTCTCTCTCCGTACATTGATCCCTCCCTCTCCGTCCATTGCCCCCCCCTCTCTCTCCGTCCATTGCCCCCCCCTCTCTCTCTCCGACCATTGACCCCTCCCGCTCTCCGTCCATTGCCCCCTCTCTCTCTCCGTCCATTGCCCCTTCTTTCTCTCCGTCCATTGACCCCCCTCTCTCTTTCCGTCCATTGACCCCCCTCTCTCTTTCCGTCCATTGACCCCCCTCTCTCTCTCCGTCCATTGCCCCCCCTCTCTCTTTCCGTCCATTGCCCCCCCCTCTCTCTGCGTCCATTGCCCCCTATCTCCCTCCGTCCATTGCCCCCTCCCTCGCCATCCACTGACCCCTCCCTCGCCATCCACTGACCCCTCCCTCGCCATCCACTGTCCCCTCTCTCCGTCCATTGACCCCTCTCTCCGTCCATTGACCTCCTCTCTCCGTCCATTGATCCCCCCCTCTCTCTCTCTCCGTCCACTGACCATTCTCTCCGTCCATTGTCCCCTCTCTCTATCCGTCCATTGCCCCCTCCCTTTCTCCGTCCATTGCCCCCTCCCTCACCGTCCATTGACCCCCCTCTCTCCGTCCATTGACCCCCCTCTCTCTTTCCGTCCATTGCCCCCCCCTCTCTCTCCGTCCATTGCCCCCCTCTCTCTCTCTCCGTCCATTACCCTCTCTCTCTCTCTCTCTCTCTCTCCGTCCATTGCCCCACCTCTCTCCGTCCATTGCCCCCCCTCTCTCTCTCTCCATCCATTACCCTCTCTCTCTCTCCGTCCATTGCCCCCTCTCTCTCTCTCTCTCTCTCTCTCCGTCCATTGCCCCCCCTCTCTCTCTCTCTCTCTCTCTCTCTCCGTCCATTACCCTCTCTCTCTCTCTCTCTCCATTACCCTCTCTCTCCATCCATTACCCCCTCTCTCTTCCGTCCATTACCCCCTAACTCTCTCTCTCTCTCTCTCTGTCCATTGCCCCCTCTCTCTCTCCGTCCATTGCCCCCTCTCTCTCCGTCCATTGCCCTCTCTCTCTCCATCCATTACTCTCACTCTCTCTCCGTCCATTGCCCTCTCTCTCCATCCATTACCCCCTCTCTCTCTCTCCATCCATTACCCCCTATCTCTCTCTCTCTCCGTCCATTGCCCCCTCTCTCTCTCTGTCCATTGCCTCCTCTCTCTCTCTCTCCGTCCATTACCCTCTCTCTCTCTCTCTCCGTCCATTGCCCCCTCTCTCTCTCTCTCCGTCCATTGCCCCCTCTCTCTCCGTCCATTACCCCCCCTCTCTCTCTCTCTCCGTCCATTGCCCCCTCTCTCTCTCCGTCCATTGCCCCCTCTCTCTCCGTCCATTGCCCTCTCTCTCTCCATCCATTACTCTCACTCTCTCTCCGTCCATTGCCCTCTCTCTCCATCCATTACCCCCTCTCTCTCTCTCCATCCATTACCCCCTATCTCTCTCTCTCTCTCTCCGTCCATTGCCCCCTCTCTCTCTCTTTGTCCATTGCCTCCTCTCTCTCTCTCTCCGTCCATTACCCTCTCTCCGTCCATTGCCCCCTCTCTCTCTCTCTCCGTCCATTGCCCCCTCTCTCTCTCTCTCCGTCCATTGCCCCCTCTCTCTCTCTCTCCGTCCATTGCCCCCTCTCTCTCTCTCTCCGTCCATTGCCCCCCTCTCTCTCCATCCATTACCCTCTCTCTCTCTCTCTCTCCGTCCATTGCCCCCTCTTTCTCCGTCCATTGCCCCCCTCTCTCTCTCTCCATCCATTGCCCCCTCTCTCTCTCTCTCCATCCATCACCCTCTCTCTCCGTCCATTGCCCCCACTCTGTCCATTGCCCCCTCTCTCTCTGTCCATTGCCCCCCTCTCTCTCCGTCCATTACCCTCTCTCTCTCTCTCTCTCTCTCTGTCCATTATCCCCTCTCTCTCTCCGTCCATTACCCCCTCTCTCTCTCCGTCCATTACCCCCTCTCTCTCTCCGTCCATTGCCCCCCTCTCTCTCCGTCCATTGCCCCCCTCTCTCTCCGTCCATTACCATCTCTCTCCCCGTCCATTGACCCCTCTCTCTCTCTCTCCGTCCATTGCCCCCCTCTCTCTCTCTCCGACCATTGACCCCTCCCTCTCTCCGTCCATTGCCCCCCCTCTCTCTCTCTCTCCCCGTCCATTGACCCCTCTCTCTCTTTCCGTCCATTGCCCCCTCTCTCTCCATCCATTACCACCTCTCTCTCTCTCCGTCCATTACCCCCTATCTCTCTCTCTCTCCGTCCATTGCCCCCTCTCTCTCTCTCTGTCCATTACCCTCTCTCTCTCTCTCTCCGTCCATTGCCCCCTCTCTCTCTCTCTCTCCGTCCATTGCCCCCTCTCTCTCTCTCTCCGTCCATTGCCCCCCTCTCTCTCCATCCATTACCCTCTCTCTCTCCATCCATTACCCCCTCTTTCTCGTCCATTGCCCCCCTCTCTCTCTCTCCATTCATTGCCCCCTCGCTCTCTCTGTCCATCCATTGCCCCCACTCTGTCCATTGCCCCCTCTCTCTGTCCATTGCCCCCCTCTCTCTCCGTCCATTACCCTCTCTCTCTCTGTCCATTACCCCCTCTCTCTCTCCGTCCATTACCCCCTCTCTCTCTCCGTCCATTACCCCCTCTCTCTCTCCGTCCATTACCCCCCCCTCTCTCTCCGTCCATTGCCCCCCCTCTCTCTCTCTCCGACCATTGACCCCTCCCTCTCTCCGTCCATTGCCCCCTCTCTCTCTCCGTCCATTGCCCCTTCTCTCTCTCCGTCCATTAACCCCCCTCTCTCTTTCCGTCCATTGACCCCCCTCTCTCCCTCTCCGTCCATTGCCCCCTCTCTCTCCATCCATTACCCCCTCTCTCTCTCCGTCCATTGCCCCCTCTCTCGCTCTCCGTCCATTGACCCCTCCCTCTCCGTCCATTGACCCCCCTCTCTCTTTCCGTCCATTGCCCCCCTCTCTCTCCGTCCATTACCATCTCTCTCCCCGTCCATTGACCCCTCTCTCTCTCTCTCCGTCCATTGATCCCTCTCTCTCTCCGTCCATTGATCCCTCCCTCTCCGTCCATTGCCCCCCCCTCTCTCTCCGTCCATTGCCCCCCCTCTCTCTCTCTCCGACCATTGACCCCTCCCTCTCTCCGTCCATTGCCCCCTCTTTCTCTCCGTCCATTGACCCCCCTCTCTCTTTCCGTCCATTGCCCCCCCCTCTCTCTCTCCGTCCATTGCCCCCTATCTCCCTCCGTCCATTGCCCCCTCCCTCGCCATCCACTGACCCCTCCCTCGCCATCCACTGACCCCTCCCTCCGTCCATTGACCTCCTCTCTCCGTCCATTGACCTCCTCTCTCTCTCTCCGTCCACTGACCATTCTCTCCGTCCATTGTCCCCTCTCTCTTTCCGTCCATTGCTCCCTCCCTCTCTCCGTCCATTGCCCCCTCCCTCACCGTCCATTGACCCCCCTCTCTCCGTCCATTGACCCCCCTCTCTCTTTCCGTCCATTGCCCCTCCCTCTCTCTCTCCGTCCATTGCCCCCCTCTCTCTCTCTGTCCATTACCCTCTCTCTCTCTCTGTCTGTCCATTACTCTCCCTCTCTCTCTCTCTCTCCGTCCATTGCCCCCTCTCTCTCTCCGTCCATTGCCCCCCCTCTCTCTCTCCATCCATTACCCTCTCTCTCTCTCTCCGTCCATTGCCCCCTCTCTCTCTCTCTCTCTCCGTCCATTGCCCCCTCTCTCTCTCTCTCTCTCCGTCCATTGCCCCCTCTCTCTCTCTCTCTCCGTCCATTACCCCCTCTCTCTCTCTCCATTACCCTCTCTCTCTCTCCATCCATTACCCCCTCTCTCTCTCTCTCTCTCTCTCTCTGTCCATTGCCCCCTCTCTCTCTCTCCGTCCATTGCCCCCTCTCTCTCTCTCCGTCCATTGCCCCCTCTCTCTCTCTCCGTCCATTGCCCCCTCTCTCTCCGTCCATTGCCCCCTCTCTCTCCGTCCATTGCCCCCTCTCTCTCCGTCCATTACCCCCCCTCTCTCTCTCCATCCATTGCCCCCTCTCTCTCTCCATCCATTGCCCCCTCTCTCGCTCTCCGTCCATTGACACCTCACTCTCCGTCCATTGCCCCCTCTCTCTCTCTCCGTCCATTGCACCCCTCTCTCTCAGTTCATTACCCTCTCTCTCTCTCCATCCATTACCCTCTCTCTCTCTCTCTCCATCCATTACCCTCTCTCTCTGTCCATTACCCCCTCTCTCTCTCCGTCCATTGCCCCCCTTTCTCTCCGTCCATTGCCCCCCTCTCTCTCCGTCCATTGCCCCCCTCTCTCTCCGTTCATTACCCTCTCTCTCTCTCCGTCCATTACCCTCACTCTCTCTCTCCGTCCATTACCCCCTATCTCTCTCTCCGTCTATTGCCCCCTCTCTCTCTCTCCGTTCATTGCCCCCTCTCTCTCTCTCTCCGTCCATTACCCTCTCTCTCTCTGTCCATTGCCCCCTCTCTCTCTCTCTCTCTCTCCGTCCATTGCCCTCTCTCTCTCTCTCTCTCCGTCCATTGCCCCCTCTCTCTCTCTCTCCATCCATCACCCTCTCTCTCCGTCCATTGCCCCCACTCTGTCCATTGCCCCCTCTCTCTCTGTCCATTGCCCCCCTCTCTCTCCGTCCATTACCCTCTCTCTCTCTCTCTCTCTCTGTCCATTATCCCCTCTCTCTCTCCGTCCATTACCCCCTCTCTCTCTCCGTCCATTACCCCCTCTCTCTCTCCGTCCATTGCCCCCCTCTCTCTCTCCGTCCATTGCCCCCTCTCTCTCCCTCTCTCTCTGTCCATTACCCTCTCTCTCTCTCTCTCCATTACCCTCTCTCTCTATCTCTCTCCATCCATTACCCCCTCTATCTTCCGTCCATTACCCCCTCTCTCTCTCCGTCCATTGGCCCCTCTCTCTCTCTCTCTCTCTCCGTCCATTGCCCCCCCTCTCTCTCTCTGTCCATTGCCCCCCTCTCTCTCCGTCCATTACCCTCTCTCTCTCTCCATCCATTACCCTCTCTCTCTCTCTCTCCATCCATTACTCTCTCTCTCTCTCCATCCATTACTCTCTCTCTCTCTCCATCCATTACCCCCTCTCTCTTCCGTCCATTACTCTCTCTCTCTCTCTCTCTCCGTCCATTGCCCCCTCTCTCTCTCTCTCCGTCCATTGCCCCCCTCTCTCTCCGTCCATTACCCTCTCTCTCTCCATCCATAACCCCCTCTCTCTCTCTCCGTCCATAACCCCCTCTCTCTCTCTCTCTCCGTCCATAACCCCCTCTCTCTCTCTCCGTCCATTACCCTCTCTCTCTCCATCCATAACCCCCTCTCTCTCTCTCTCCGTCCATTGCCCCCTCTCTCGCTCTCTGTCCATTGACCCCTCCCTCTCCGTCCATTGACCCCCCTCTCTCTTTCCGTCCATTGCCCCCCCCTCTCTCTCTTCGTCCATTGCCCCCCTTTCTCTCCATCCATTGCCCCCACTCTCTGTCCATTGCCCCCTCTCTCTCTGTCCATTGCCCCCCTCTCTCTCCGTCCATTACCCTCTCTCTCTCTGTCCATTACCCCCTCTCTCTCTCTCCGTCCATTACCACCTCTCTCTTTCCGTCCATTGCCCCCCTCTCTCTCCGTCCATTGCCCCCCTCTCTCTCCGTCCATTACCATCTCTCTCCCCGTCCATTGACCCCTCTCTCTCTCTCTCTCTCTCCGTCCATTGATCCCTCTCTCTCTCCGTACATTGATCCCTCCCTCTCCGTCCATTGCCCCCCCCTCTCTCTCCGTCCATTGCCCCCCCTCTCTCTCTCCGACCATTGACCCCTCCCGCTCTCCGTCCATTGCCCCTTCTTTCTCTCCGTCCATTGACCCCCCTCTCTCTTTCCGTCCATTGACCCCCCTCTCTCTTTCCGTCCATTGACCCCCCTCTCTCTCTCCGTCCATTGCCCCCCCTCTCTCTCTCCGTCCATTGCCCCCCCTCTCTCTTTCCGTCCATTGCCCCCCCCTCTCTCTGCGTCCATTGCCCCCTATCTCCCTCCGTCCATTGCCCCCTCCCTCGCCATCCACTGACCCCTCCCTCGCCATCCACTGACCCCTCCCTCGCCATCCACTGTCCCCTCTCTCCGTCCATTGACCCCTCTCTCCGTCCATTGACCTCCTCTCTCCGTCCATTGATCCCCCCCTCTCTCTCTCTCCGTCCACTGACCATTCTCTCCGTCCATTGTCCCCTCTCTCTATCCGTCCATTGCCCCCTCCCTTTCTCCGTCCATTGCCCCCTCCCTCACCGTCCATTGACCCCCCTCTCTCCGTCCATTGACCCCCCTCTCTCTTTCCGTCCATTGCCCCCCCCTCTCTCTCCGTCCATTGCCCCCCTCTCTCTCTCTCCGTCCATTACCCTCTCTCTCTCTCTCTCTCTCTCTCTCCGTCCATTGCCCCACCTCTCTCCGTCCATTGCCCCCCCTCTCTCTCTCTCCATCCATTACCCTCTCTCTCTCTCCGTCCATTGCCCCCTCTCTCTCTCTCTCTCTCTCTCTCCGTCCATTGCCCCCCCTCTCTCTCTCTCTCTCTCTCTCTCTCTCTCCGTCCATTACCCTCTCTCTCTCTCTCTCTCCATTACCCTCTCTCTCCATCCATTACCCCCTCTCTCTTCCGTCCATTACCCCCTCTCTCTCTCTCTCTCTCTCTCTCTGTCCATTGCCCCCTCTCTCTCTCCGTCCATTGCCCCCTCTCTCTCCGTCCATTGCCCTCTCTCTCTCCATCCATTACTCTCACTCTCTCTCCGTCCATTGCCCTCTCTCTCCATCCATTACCCCCTCTCTCTCTCTCCATCCATTACCCCCTATCTCTCTCTCTCTCCGTCCATTGCCCCCTCTCTCTCTCTGTCCATTGCCTCCTCTCTCTCTCTCTCCGTCCATTACCCTCTCTCTCTCTCTCTCCGTCCATTGCCCCCTCTCTCTCTCTCTCCGTCCATTGCCCCCTCTCTCTCCGTCCATTACCCCCCCTCTCTCTCTCTCTCCGTCCATTGCCCCCTCTCTCTCTCCGTCCATTGCCCCCTCTCTCTCCGTCCATTGCCCTCTCTCTCTCCATCCATTACTCTCACTCTCTCTCCGTCCATTGCCCTCTCTCTCCATCCATTACCCCCTCTCTCTCTCTCCATCCATTACCCCCTATCTCTCTTTCTCTCTCTCCGTCCATTGCCCCCTCTCTCTCTCTTTGTCCATTGCCTCCTCTCTCTCTCTCTCCGTCCATTACCCTCTCTCCGTCCATTGCCCCCTCTCTCTCTCTCTCCGTCCATTGCCCCCTCTCTCTCTCTCTCCGTCCATTGCCCCCTCTCTCTCTCTCTCCGTCCATTGCCCCCTCTCTCTCTCTCTCCGTCCATTGCCCCCCTCTCTCTCCATCCATTACCCTCTCTCTCTCTCTCTCTCCGTCCATTGCCCCCTCTTTCTCCGTCCATTGCCCCCCTCTCTCTCTCTCCATCCATTGCCCCCTCTCTCCCTCTCTCCATCCATCACCCTCTCTCTCCGTCCATTGCCCCCACTCTGTCCATTGCCCCCTCTCTCTCTGTCCATTGCCCCCCTCTCTCTCCGTCCATTACCCTCTCTCTCTCTCTCTCTCTCTCTGTCCATTATCCCCTCTCTCTCTCCGTCCATTACCCCCTCTCTCTCTCCGTCCATTACCCCCTCTCTCTCTCCGTCCATTGCCCCCCTCTCTCTCCGTCCATTGCCCCCCTCTCTCTCCGTCCATTACCATCTCTCTCCCCGTCCATTGACCCCTCTCTCTCTCTCTCCGTCCATTGCCCCCCTCTCTCTCTCTCCGACCATTGACCCCTCCCTCTCTCCGTCCATTGCCCCCCCTCTCTCTCTCTCTCCCCGTCCATTGACCCCTCTCTCTCTTTCCGTCCATTGCCCCCTCTCTCTCCATCCATTACCACCTCTCTCTCTCTCCGTCCATTACCCCCTATCTCTCTCTCTCTCCGTCCATTGCCCCCTCTCTCTCTCTCTGTCCATTACCCTCTCTCTCTCTCTCTCCGTCCATTGCCCCCTCTCTCTCTCTCTCTCCGTCCATTGCCCCCTCTCTCTCTCTCTCCGTCCATTGCCCCCCTCTCTCTCCATCCATTACCCTCTCTCTCTCCATCCATTACCCCCTCTTTCTCGTCCATTGCCCCCCTCTCTCTCTCTCCATTCATTGCCCCCTCGCTCTCTCTCTCCATCCATTGCCCCCACTCTGTCCATTGCCCCCTCTCTCTGTCCATTGCCCCCCTCTCTCTCCGTCCATTACCCTCTCTCTCTCTGTCCATTACCCCCTCTCTCTCTCCGTCCATTACCCCCTCTCTCTCTCCGTCCATTACCCCCTCTCTCTCTCCGTCCATTACCCCCCCCCCTCTCTCCGTCCATTGCCCCCCCTCTCTCTCTCTCCGACCATTGACCCCTCCCTCTCTCCGTCCATTGCCCCCTCTCTCTCTCCGTCCATTGCCCCTTCTCTCTCTCCGTCCATTAACCCCCCTCTCTCTTTCCGTCCATTGACCCCCCTCTCTCCCTCTCCGTCCATTGCCCCCTCTCTCTCCATCCATTACCCCCTCTCTCTCTCCGTCCATTGCCCCCTCTCTCGCTCTCCGTCCATTGACCCCTCCCTCTCCGTCCATTGACCCCCCTCTCTCTTTCCGTCCATTGCCCCCCTCTCTCTCCGTCCATTACCATCTCTCTCCCCGTCCATTGACCCCTCTCTCTCTCTCTCCGTCCATTGATCCCTCTCTCTCTCCGTCCATTGATCCCTCCCTCTCCGTCCATTGCCCCCCCCTCTCTCTCCGTCCATTGCCCCCCCTCTCTCTCTCTCCGACCATTGACCCCTCCCTCTCTCCGTCCATTGCCCCCTCTTTCTCTCCGTCCATTGACCCCCCTCTCTCTTTCCGTCCATTGCCCCCCCTCTCTCTCTCCGTCCATTGCCCCCTATCTCCCTCCGTCCATTGCCCCCTCCCTCGCCATCCACTGACCCCTCCCTCGCCATCCACTGACCCCTCCCTCCGTCCATTGACCTCCTCTCTCCGTCCATTGACCTCCTCTCTCTCTCTCCGTCCACTGACCATTCTCTCCGTCCATTGTCCCCTCTCTCTTTCCGTCCATTGCTCCCTCCCTCTCTCCGTCCATTGCCCCCTCCCTCACCGTCCATTGACCCCCCTCTCTCCGTCCATTGACCCCCCTCTCTCTTTCCGTCCATTGCCCCTCCCTCTCTCTCTCCGTCCATTGCCCCCCTCTCTCTCTCTCTGTCTGTCCATTACTCTCCCTCTCTCTCTCTCTCTCCGTCCATTGCCCCCTCTCTCTCTCCGTCCATTGCCCCCCCTCTCTCTCTCCATCCATTACCCTCTCTCTCTCTCTCCGTCCATTGCCCCCTCTCTCTCTCTCTCTCTCCGTCCATTGCCCCCTCTCTCTCTCTCTCTCCGTCCATTACCCCCTCTCTCTCTCTCCATTACCCTCTCTCTCTCCATCCATTACCCCCTCTCTCTCTCTCTCTCTCTCTCTCTCTGTCCATTGCCCCCTCTCTCTCTCTCCGTCCATTGCCCCCTCTCTCTCTCTCCGTCCATTGCCCCCTCTCTCTCCGTCCATTGCCCCCTCTCTCTCCGTCCATTGCCCCCTCTCTCTCCGTCCATTGCCCCCTCTCTCTCCGTCCATTACCCCCCCTCTCTCTCTCCATCCATTGCCCCCTCTCTCTCTCCATCCATTGCCCCCTCTCTCGCTCTCCGTCCATTGACACCTCACTCTCCGTCCATTGCCCCCTCTCTCTCTCTCCGTCCATTGCACCCCTCTCTCTCAGTTCATTACCCTCTCTCTCTCTCCATCCATTACCCTCTCTCTCTCTCTCTCCATCCATTACCCTCTCTCTCTGTCCATTACCCCCTCTCTCTCTCCGTCCATTGCCCCCCTTTCTCTCCGTCCATTGCCCCCCTCTCTCTCCGTCCATTGCCCCCCTCTCTCTCCGTTCATTACCCTCTCTCTCTCTCCGTCCATTACCCTCACTCTCTCTCTCCGTCCATTACCCCCTATCTCTCTCTCTCTCCGTCTATTGCCCCCTCTCTCTCTCTCCGTTCATTGCCCCCTCTCTCTCTCTCTCCGTCCATTACCCTCTCTCTCTCTCTCTCCATCCATTACCCTCTCTCTCTGTCCATTACCCCCTCTCTCTCTCCGTCCATTGCCCCCTCTTTCTCTCCGTCCATTGACCCCCCTCTCTCTTTCCGTCCATTGCCCCCCCTCTCTCTCTCCGTCCATTGCCCCCTATCTCCCTCCGTCCATTGCCCCCTCCCTCGCCATCCACTGACCCCTCCCTCGCCATCCACTGACCCCTCCCTCCGTCCATTGACCTCCTCTCTCCGTCCATTGACCTCCTCTCTCTCTCTCCGTCCACTGACCATTCTCTCCGTCCATTGTCCCCTCTCTCTTTCCGTCCATTGCTCCCTCCCTCTCTCCGTCCATTGCCCCCTCCCTCACCGTCCATTGACCCCCCTCTCTCCGTCCATTGACCCCCCTCTCTCTTTCCGTCCATTGCCCCTCCCTCTCTCTCTCCGTCCATTGCCCCCCTCTCTCTCTCTCTGTCTGTCCATTACTCTCCCTCTCTCTCTCTCTCTCCGTCCATTGCCCCCTCTCTCTCTCCGTCCATTGCCCCCCCTCTCTCTCTCCATCCATTACCCTCTCTCTCTCTCTCCGTCCATTGCCCCCTCTCTCTCTCTCTCTCTCCGTCCATTGCCCCCTCTCTCTCTCTCTCTCCGTCCATTACCCCCTCTCTCTCTCTCCATTACCCTCTCTCTCTCCATCCATTACCCCCTCTCTCTCTCTCTCTCTCTCTCTCTGTCCATTGCCCCCTCTCTCTCTCTCCGTCCATTGCCCCCTCTCTCTCTCTCCGTCCATTGCCCCCTCTCTCTCCGTCCATTGCCCCCTCTCTCTCCGTCCATTGCCCCCTCTCTCTCCGTCCATTGCCCCCTCTCTCTCCGTCCATTACCCCCCCTCTCTCTCTCCATCCATTGCCCCCTCTCTCTCTCCATCCATTGCCCCCTCTCTCGCTCTCCGTCCATTGACACCTCACTCTCCGTCCATTGCCCCCTCTCTCTCTCTCCGTCCATTGCACCCCTCTCTCTCAGTTCATTACCCTCTCTCTCTCTCCATCCATTACCCTCTCTCTCTCTCTCTCCATCCATTACCCTCTCTCTCTGTCCATTACCCCCTCTCTCTCTCCGTCCATTGCCCCCCTTTCTCTCCGTCCATTGCCCCCCTCTCTCTCCGTCCATTGCCCCCCTCTCTCTCCGTTCATTACCCTCTCTCTCTCTCCGTCCATTACCCTCACTCTCTCTCTCCGTCCATTACCCCCTATCTCTCTCTCTCTCCGTCTATTGCCCCCTCTCTCTCTCTCCGTTCATTGCCCCCTCTCTCTCTCTCTCCGTCCATTACCCTCTCTCTCTCTGTCCATTGCCCCCTCTCTCTCTCTCTCTCTCTCTCCGTCCATTGCCCTCTCTCTCTCTCTCTCTCCGTCCATTGCCCCCTCTCTCTCTCTCTCCGTCCATTGCACTCCTCTCTCTCCATCCATTACCCTCTCTCTCTCTCTCTCTCCGTCCATTGCCCCCCTCTCTCTCTCTCTCTCTCTCTCTCTCTCTCTCTCCATCCATTGCCCCCTCTCTCTCTCTCTCCATCCATCTCCCTCTCTCTCCGTCCATTGCCCCCACTCTGTCCATTGCCCCCCTCTCTCTCCGTCCATTACCCTCTCTCTCTCTCTCTCTCTCTGTCCATTACCCCCTCTCTCTCTCTCCGTCCATTACCTCCTCTCTCTCTCCGTCCATTACCCCCTCTCTCTCTCCGTCCATTGCCCCCCTCTCTCTCCGTCCATTTCCCCCTCTCTCTCCGTCCATTTCCCCCTCTCTCTCCGTCCATTACCATCTCTCTCCCCGTCCATTGACCCCTCTCTCTCTCTCTGTCCATTGATCCCTCTCTCTCTCCGTCCATTGCCCCCCCCCCTCTCCGTCCATTGCCCCCCCTCTCTCTCTCTCCGACCATTGACCCCTCCTTCTCTCCGTCCATTGCCCCCTTTCTCTCTCCGTCCATTGCCCCTTCTCTCTCTCCGTCCATTGACCCCCCTCTCTCTTTCCGTCCATTGACCCCCCTCTCTCTCCCCGTCCATTGCCCCCCTCTCTCTTTCCGTCCATTGCCCCCCTCTCTCTCTCCGTCCATTGCCCCCTATCTCCCTCCGTCCATTGCCCCCTCCCTCGCCATACACTGACCCCTCCCTCGCCATCCACTGACCCCTCCCTCGCCATCCACTGACCCCTCTCTCCGTCCATTGACCTCCTCTCTCCGTCCATTGATCCCCCCTCTCTCCGTCCACTGACCATTCTCTCCGTCCATTGTCCCCTCTCTCTTTCCGTCCATTGCCCCCTCCCTCTCTCCGTCCATTGCCCACTCCCTCTCTCCGTCCATTGCCCCCTCCCTCTCCGTCCATTGCCCACTCCCTCTCTCCGTCCATTGCCCCCTCCCTTCCGTCCATTGACCCCCCCTCTCTCCGTCCATTGACCCCCCTCTCTCTTTCCGTCCATTGCCCCCCCCTCTCTCTCTCCGTCCATTGCCCCCCTCTCTCTCTCTCTCCGTCCATTACACTCTCTCTCTCTCTCTCTCTCCGTCCATTGCCCCCTCTCTCTCCTTCCATTGCCCCCCCTCTCTCTCTCTCCATCCATTACCCTCTCTCTCTCTCCATCCATTACCCCCTCTCTCTCTCTCCGTCCATTGCCCCCCCTCTCTCTCTCTCCGTCCATTGCCCCCTCTCTCTCTCTCTGTACATTACCCTCTCTCTCTCTCTCCATTACCCCCTCTCTCTTCCGTCCATTACCCCCTCTCTCTCTCTCTCTCTCACCGTCCATTACCCCCTCTCTCTCTCTCTCCGTCCATTGACCCCCTCTCTCTCCCTCCGTCCATTGCCCCCTCTCTCTCCATCCGTCCATTACCCCCTCTCTCTCTCTCTCCGTCCATTGCCCCCTCTCTCTCGCTCACCGTCCATTACCCCCTCTCTCTCTCTCCGTCCATTAACCCCTCTCTCTCTCTGTCCATTGCCCCCTCTCTCTCTCTCCGTCCATTGCCGCCTCTCTCTCTCTCCGTCCATTACCCACCCTCTCTCTCTCTCTCCGTCCATTGCCCCCCCTCTCTCTCTCCGTCCATTGCCCCCCTTTCTCTCCGTCCATTGCCCCCTCTCTCTCCGTCCATTACCCTCTCTCTCTCCATCCATTACCCTCTCTCTCTCCATCCATTACCCTCTCTCTCTCCGTCCATCCATTACCCTCTCTCTCTCCGTCCATTACCCCCTATCTCTCTCTCTCTCTCTCCGTCCATTGCCCCCTCTCTCTCTCTCTCCGTCCATTGCCCCCTCTCTCTCTCTCCGTCCATTACCCTCTCTCTCTCTCTCTCTCTCTCTCTCTCTCTCTCTGTCCATTGCCCCCTCTCTCTCTCTCTCCGTCCATTGCCCCCTCTCTCTCTCTCTCTCTCCGTCCATTGCCCCCTCTCTCTCTCTCTCTCTCTCCGTCCATTGCCCCCCTCTCTCTCCATCCATTACCCTCTCTCTCTCCGTCCATTGCCCCCTCTCTCTCCGTCCATTGCCCCCCTCTCTCTCTCTCCATCCATTGCCCCCTCTCTCTCTCTCTCTCTCCATCCATTACCCTCTCTCTCTCTCTCACCGTCCATTACCCCCTCTCTCTCTCCATCCATTACCCCCTCTCTCTCTCCATCCATTACCCTCTCTCTCCATGCGTCCATTACCCCCTCTCTCTCTCTCCGTCCATTGCCCCCCTCTCTCTCTCTCCATCCATTACCCCCTCTCTCTCTCTCTCCGTCCATTGCCCCCTCTCTCTCTCTCCGTCCATTGCACCCCTCTCTCTCCGTCCATTGCCCCCCTCTCTCTCCGTCCATTACCCTCTCTCTCTCCGTCCATTACCCCCTCTCTCTCTCTCTCTCTCTCTCTCTCCATCCATTGCCCCCTCTCTCTCTCTCTCCATCCATCACCCTCTCTCTCCGTCCATTGCCCCCACTCTGTCCATTGCCCCCCTCTCTCTCCGTCCATTACCCTCTCTCTCTCTCTCTCTCTCTCTCTGTCCATTACCCCCTCTCTCTCTCTCCGTCCATTATCTCCTCTCTCTCTCCGTCCATTACCCCCTCTCTCTCTCCGTCCATTGCCCCCCTCTCTCTCCGTCCATTTCCCCCTCTCTCTCCGTCCATTTCCCCCTCTCTCTCCGTCCATTACCATCTCTCTCCCCGTCCATTGACCCCTCTCTCTCTCTCTGTCCATTGATCCCTCTCTCTCTCCGTCCATTGCCCCCCCCCCCTCTCCGTCCATTGCCCCCCCTCTCTCTCTCTCCGACCATTGACCCCTCCTTCTCTCCGTCCATTGCCCCCTTTCTCTCTCCGTCCATTGCCCCTTCTCTCTCTCCGTCCATTGACCCCCCTCTCTCTTTCCGTCCATTGACCCCCCTCTCTCTCTCCGTCCATTGCCCCCCCTCTCTCTTTCCGTCCATTGCCCCCCTCTCTCTCTCCGTCCATTGCCCCCTATCTCCCTCCGTCCATTGCCCCCTCCCTCGCCATCCACTGACCCCTCCCTCGCCATCCACTGACCCCTCCCTCGCCATCCACTGACCCCTCTCTCCGTCCATTGACCTCCTCTCTCCGTCCATTGATCCCCCCTCTCTCCGTCCACTGACCATTCTCTCCGTCCATTGTCCCCTCTCTCTTTCCGTCCATTGCCCCCTCCCTCTCTCCGTCCATTGCCCACTCCCTCTCTCCGTCCATTGCCCCCTCCCTCTCCGTCCATTGCCCACTCCCTCTCTCCGTCCATTGCCCCCTCCCTTCCGTCCATTGACCCCCCCTCTCTCCGTCCATTGACCCCCCTCTCTCTTTCCGTCCATTGCCCCCCCCCTCTCTCTCTCCGTCCATTGCCCCCCTCTCTCTCTCTCTCCGTCCATTACACTCTCTCTCTCTCTCTCTCTCCGTCCATTGCCCCCTCTCTCTCCTTCCATTGCCCCCCCTCTCTCTCTCTCCATCCATTACCCTCTCTCTCTCTCCATCCATTACCCCCTCTCTCTCTCTCCGTCCATTGCCCCCCCTCTCTCTCTCTCCGTCCATTGCCCCCTCTCTCTCTCTCTGTACATTACCCTCTCTCTCTCTCTCCATTACCCCCTCTCTCTTCCGTCCATTACCCCCTCTCTCTCTCTCTCTCTCTCTCTCTCTCACCGTCCATTACCCCCTCTCTCTCCGTCCATTGACCCCCTCTCTCTCCCTCCGTCCATTGCCCCCTCTCTCTCCATCCGTCCATTACCCCCTCTCTCTCTCTCTCCGTCCATTGCCCCCTCTCTCTCGCTCACCGTCCATTACCCCCTCTCTCTCTCTCCGTCCATTAACCCCTCTCTCTCTCTCCGTCTATTGCCGCCTCTCTCTCTCTCCGTCCATTACCCACCCGCTCTCTCTCTCTCCGTCCATTACCCACCCTCTCACTCTCTCTCCGTCCATTGCCCCCCCTCTCTCTCTCCGTCCATTGCCCCCCTTTCTCTCCGTCCATTGCCCCCTCTCTCTCCGTCCATTACCCTCTCTCTCTCCGTCCATCCATTACCCTCTCTCTCTCCGTCCATTACCCCCTATCTCTCTCTCTCTCCGTCCATTGCCCCCTCTCTCTCTCTCTCCGTCCATTGCCCCCTCTCTCTCTCTCTCCGTCCATTACCCTCTCTCTCTCTCTCTCTCTCTCTGTCTGTCCATTGCCCCCTCTCTCTCTCTCTCCGTCCATTGCCCCCTCTCTCTCTCTCTCTCTCTCTCCGTCCATTGCCCCCTCTCTCTCTCTCCGTCCATTGCCGCCTCTCTCTCTCTCCGTCCATTACCCACCCTCTCTCTCTCTCTCTCCGTCCATTGCCCCCCCTCTCTCTCTCCGTCCATTGCCCCCCTTTCTCTCCGTCCATTGCCCCCTCTCTCTCCGTCCATTACCCTCTCTCTCTCCGTCCATTACCCTCTCTCTCTCCGTCCATCCATTACCCTCTCTCTCTCCGTCCATTACCCCCTATCTCTCTCTCTCTCCGTCCATTGCCCCCCCTCTCTCTCTCTCTCCGTCCATTGCCCCCTCTCTCTCTCTCTCCGTCCATTACCCTCTCTCTCTCTCTCTCTCTCTCTCTGTCCATTGCCCCCTCTCTCTCTCCGTCCATTGCCCCCTCTCTCTCTCTCTCTCCGTCCATTGCCCCCTCTCTCTCCGTCCATTACCCTCTCTCTCTCCGTCCATTACCCTCTCTCTCTCCGTCCATCCATTACCCTCTCTCTCTCCGTCCATTACCCCCTATCTCTCTCTCTCTCCGTCCATTGCCCCCTCTCTCTCTCTCTCTCCGTCCATTGCCCCCTCTCTCTCTCTCTCCGTCCGTCCATTACCCTCTCTCTCTCTCTCTCTCTCTCTCTCTCTCTGTCCATTGCCCCCTCTCTCTCTCTCTCCGTCCATTGCCCCCTCGCTCTCTCTCTCTCCGTCCATTGCCCCCTCTCTCTCTCTCTCTCTCTCTCTCCGTCCATTGCCCCCCTCTCTCTCCATCCATTACCCTCTCTCTCTCCGTCCATTGCCCCCTCTCTCTCCGTCCATTGCCCCCCTCTCTCTCTCTCCATCCATTGCCCCCTCTCTCTCTCTCTCTCCATCCATTACCCTCTCTCTCTCTCTCACCGTCCATTACCCCCTCTCTCTCTCCATCCATTACCCCCTCTCTCTCTCCATCCATTACCCTCTCTCTCCATGCGTCCATTACCCCCTCTCTCTCTCTCCGTCCATTGCCCCCCTCTCTCTCTCTCCATCCATTACCCCCTCTCTCTCTCTCTCTCTCTCCGTCCATTGCCCCCTCTCTCTCTCTCCGTCCATTGCACCCCTCTCTCTCCGTCCATTGCCCCCCTCTCTCTCCGTCCATTACCCTCTCTCTCTCCGTCCATTACCCCCTCTCTCTCTCTCTCTCTCTCCGTCCATTACCCTCTCTCTCTCTCTCCGTCCATTGCCCCCCCCTCTCTCCATCCATTACCCTCTCTCTCTCCGTCCATTGCCCCCTCTCTCTCTCTCTCCCTCCATTGCCCCCTCTCTCTCTCCCTCCATTGACCCCCCCTCTCTCTCTCTCTCTCTCTCTCCGTCCATTGCCCCCCTCCCTCTCCGTCCATTGCCCCCCCCCCCTCTCCGTCCATTGCCCCCCCTCTCTCTCTCTCTCCGACCATTGACCCCTCCTTCTCTCCGTCCATTGCCCCCTTTCTCTCTCCGTCCATTGCCCCTTCTCTCTCTCCGTCCATTGACCCCCCTCTCTCTTTCCGTCCATTGACCCCCCTCTCTCTCCCCGTCCATTGCCCCCCCTCTCTCTTTCCGTCCATTGCCCCCCTCTCTCTCTCCGTCCATTGCCCCCTATCTCCCTCCGTCCATTGCCCCCTCCCTCGCCATCCACTGACCCCTCCCTCGCCATCCACTGACCCCTCCCTCGCCATCCACTGACCCCTCTCTCCGTCCATTGACCTCCTCTCTCCGTCCATTGATCCCCCCTCTCTCCGTCCACTGACCATTCTCTCCGTCCATTGTCCCCTCCCTCTTTCCGTCCATTGCCCCCTCCCTCTCTCCGTCCATTGCCCACTCCCTCTCTCCGTCCATTGCCCCCTCCCTCTCCGTCCATTGCCCACTCCCTCTCTCCGTCCATTGCCCCCTCCCTTCCGTCCATTGACCCCCCCTCTCTCCGTCCATTGACCCCCCTCTCTCTTTCCGTCCATTGCCCCCCCCCTCTCTCTCTCCGTCCATTGCCCCCCTCTCTCTCTCTCTCCGTCCATTACACTCTCTCTCTCTCTCCGTCCATTGCCCCCTCTCTCTCCTTCCATTGCCCCCCCTCTCTCTCTCTCTATCCATTACCCTCTCTCTCTCTCTCTCTCCATCCATTACCCCCTCTCTCTCTCTCCGTCCATTGCCCCCTCTCTCTCTCTCTCCCTCCATTGCCCCCTCTCTCTCTCCCTCCATTGACCCCCCCTCTCTCTCTCTCTCTCTCTCCGTCCATTGCCCCCCTCTCTCTCCGTCCATTTCCCCCTCTCTCTCCGTCCATTTCCCCCTCTCTCTCCGTCCATTACCATCTCTCTCCCCGTCCATTGACCCCTCTCTCTCTCTCTGTCCATTGATCCCTCTCTCTCTCCGTCCATTGCCCCCCCCCCTCTCCGTCCATTGCCCCCCCTCTCTCTCTCTCCGACCATTGACCCCTCCTTCTCTCCGTCCATTGCCCCCTTTCTCTCTCCGTCCATTGCCCCTTCTCTCTCTCCGTCCATTGACCCCCCTCTCTCTTTCCGTCCATTGACCCCCCTCTCTCTCCCCGTCCATTGCCCCCCCTCTCTCTTTCCGTCCATTGCCCCCCTCTCTCTCTCCGTCCATTGCCCCCTATCTCCCTCCGTCCATTGCCCCCTCCCTCGCCATACACTGACCCCTCCCTCGCCATCCACTGACCCCTCCCTCGCCATCCACTGACCCCTCTCTCCGTCCATTGACCTCCTCTCTCCGTCCATTGATCCCCCCTCTCTCCGTCCACTGACCATTCTCTCCGTCCATTGTCCCCTCTCTCTTTCCGTCCATTGCCCCCTCCCTCTCTCCGTCCATTGCCCACTCCCTCTCTCCGTCCATTGCCCCCTCCCTCTCCGTCCATTGCCCACTCCCTCTCTCCGTCCATTGCCCCCTCCCTTCCGTCCATTGACCCCCCCTCTCTCCGTCCATTGACCCCCCTCTCTCTTTCCGTCCATTGCCCCCCCCTCTCTCTCTCTCCGTCCATTGCCCCCCTCTCTCTCTCTCTCCGTCCATTACACTCTCTCTCTCTCTCTCTCTCCGTCCATTGCCCCCTCTCTCTCCTTCCATTGCCCCCCCTCTCTCTCTCTCCATCCATTACCCTCTCTCTCTCTCCGTCCATTGCCCCCCCTCTCTCTCTCTCCGTCCATTGCCCCCTCTCTCTCTCTCTGTACATTACCCTCTCTCTCTCTCTCCATTACCCCCTCTCTCTTCCGTCCATTACCCCCTCTCTCTCTCTCTCTCTCACCGTCCATTACCCCCTCTCTCTCTCTCTCCGTCCATTGACCCCCTCTCTCTCCCTCCGTCCATTGCCCCCTCTCTCTCCATCCGTCCATTACCCCCTCTCTCTCTCTCTCCGTCCATTGCCCCCTCTCTCTCGCTCACCGTCCATTACCCCCTCTCTCTCTCTCCGTCCATTAACCCCTCTCTCTCTCTGTCCATTGCCCCCTCTCTCTCTCTCCGTCCATTGCCGCCTCTCTCTCTTCCGTCCATTACCCACCCTCTCTCTCTCTCTCCGTCCAGTGCCCCCCTCTCTCTCTCCGTCCATTGCCCCCCTTTCTCTCCGTCCATTGCCCCCTCTCTCTCTCCGTCCATTACCCTCTCTCTCTCCATCCATGTACCCTCTCTCTCTCCGTCCATCCATTACCCTCTCTCTCTCCGTCCATTACCCCCTATCTCTCTCTCTCTCTCTCCGTCCATTGCCCCCTCTCTCTCTCTCTCCGTCCATTGCCCCCTCTCTCTCTCTCCGTCCATTACCCTCTCTCTCTCTCTCTCTCTCTCTCTCTCTCTCTGTCCATTGCCCCCTCTCTCTCTCCTCTCCGTCCATTGCCCCCTCTCTCTCTCTCTCTCTCCGTCCATTGCCCCCTCTCTCTCTCTCTCCGTCCATTGCCCCCCTCTCTCTCCATCCATTACCCTCTCTCTCTCCGTCCATTGCCCCCTCTCTCTCCGTCCATTGCCCCCCTCTCTCTCTCTCCATCCATTGCCCCCTCTCTCTCTCTCTCTCTCCATCCATTACCCTCTCTCTCTCTCTCACCGTCCATTACCCCCTCTCTCTCTCCATCCATTACCCCTCTCTCTCTCCATCCATTACCCTCTCTCCTCCATGCGTCCATTACCCCCCCTCTCTCTCTCTCCGTCCATTGCCCCCCTCTCTCTCTCTCCATCCATTACCCCCTCTCTCTCTCTCTCCGTCCATTGCCCCCTCTCTCTCTCTCCGTCCATTGCACCCCTCTCTCTCCGTCCATTGCCCCCCTCTCTCTCCGACCATTACCCTCTCTCTCTCCGTCCATTACCCCCTCTCTCTCTCTCTCTCTCTCTCTCTCCATCCATTGCCCCCTCTCTCTCTCTCTCCATCCATCACCCTCTCTCTCCGTCCATTGCCCCCACTCTGTCCATTGCCCCCCTCTCTCTCCGTCCATTACTCTCTCTCTCTCTCTCTCTCTCTCTCTGTCCATTACCCCCTCTCTCTCTCTCCGTCCATTATCTCCTCTCTCTCTCCGTCCATTACCCCCTCTCTCTCTCCGTCCATTGCCCCCCTCTCTCTCCGTCCATTTCCCCCTCTCTCTCCGTCCATTTCCCCCTCTCTCTCCCGTCCATTACCATCTCTCTCCCCGTCCATTGACCCCTCTCTCTCTCTCTGTCCATTGATCCCTCTCTCTCTCCGTCCATTGATCCCTCCCTCTCCGTCCATTGCCCCCCCCCCCTCTCCGTCCATTGCCCCCCCTCTCTCTCTCTCCGACCATTGACCCCTCCTTCTCTCCGTCCATTGCCCCCTTTCTCTCTCCGTCCATTGCCCCTTCTCTCTCTCCGTCCATTGACCCCCCTCTCTCTTTCCGTCCATTGACCCCCCTCTCTCTCTCCGTCCATTGCCCCCCCTCTCTCTTTCCGTCCATTGCCCCCCTCTCTCTCTCCGTCCATTGCCCCCTATCTCCCTCCGTCCATTGCCCCCTCCCTCGCCATCCACTGACCCCTCCCTCGCCATCCACTGACCCCTCCCTCGCCATCCACTGACCCCTCTCTCCGTCCATTGACCTCCTCTCTCCGTCCATTGATCCCCCCTCTCTCCGTCCACTGACCATTCTCTCCGTCCATTGTCCCCTCTCTCTTTCCGTCCATTGCCCCCTCCCCTCTCTCCGTCCATTGCCCACTCCCTCTCTCCGTCCATTGCCCCCCTCCCTCTCTCCGTCCATTGCCCCCTCCCTCTCCCGTCCATTGCCCACTCCCTCCTCCTCCGTTCCATTGCCCCCTCCCCTCCGTCCATTGACCCCCCCCTCTCTCCGTCCATTGACCCCCCTCTCTCTTTCCGTCCATTGCCCCCCCCCTCTCTCTCTCCGTCCATTTGCCCCCCTCTCTCTCTCTCTCCGTCCATTACACTCTCTCTCTCTCTCTCTCTCTCCGTCCATTGCCCCCTCTCTCTCCTTCCATTGCCCCCCCTTCTCTCTCTCCATCCCATTACCCTCTCTCTCTCTCCATCCATTACCCCCTCCTCTCTCTCTCCGTCCATTGCCCCCCC